>NC_083276.1:124782947-125149443 GCF_963506605.1 Zootoca vivipara | reverse complement strand
TTGTTACTCAAGGACCATTCACAAAATATGCTACTTTAGCACACAGTCCAATGGTCTAGGGGTGGGGGAACCCAAAGAATATTGCAGTATTTTGCCTCCACAAGCCAGCTCTTGAATTGACCGGAAAAAAGCATGCCCCCCCTCCTTTCCCCAAAATGTTAGCATTGCTCTGATAAAGGCCCTTTTTAAACCGAAGAAAACCCTGTTTTGGTACATCTTAACGCATACTTTCTCTCTCCTTCGCCACAATTTCGCTCCCCACTCCCTCCATCTTCATGCATGACATAGTTCCTCATGTTGGTATATTCTCAAATTATTGGAAGATGTAACGAAGTTGTCAAAGGATGGGTTTGCTGTGATCCCGTTGTGAAGTTTTTGTGAATGACCTGTACAAAAAAAAATGCCTCTGTGAAAGGCTGGGGTTTGGATTAATCCTGATGAGAAATGAGAAAATGGCATGATAAAGTCAACAATCTGGTGACTTTACCTCACACAGCCCACATTAGCATAAAATAATATACATACAAGGTAGCTAAATTACCGGTAAAACTGGAGCACGGACCCTAATTTCCCCATCTATGGTTAGTTTTTAAGGCATAGGGCTATCTAGTTCAGACTTTGCAGAATAATCCTTTTGACTAATTGTGGCATAATTTAGGAGCGTACTCATGCAAACAGGCTGGAGTTCTTAGTTGTCTAGCCAGCTGTGGTGAGTAAGAATCACCTCTAGGCAATCTTTTTTTTATAAAAATAAATAAATTGTTTCTTTTAGGCCACAAATGACTAATACAGATATGTGTGGGCAGATGGGCAATTAACGTTCATGGACTTAGTTATATAATTGCTAATGACTTTTATCCTCTCTATATTTATTTCCCTCAGTTGTGGGCCTGATTATTTGGAGATAAGCAAGTTTGCCTTGGCTGACTGGAGGAAAACTTTCTGGTACAGGAAGAGCAAGCATTGAGTTTTCTTGTTCTCTCTGGAAACGAATTCTGATGATAATGTGCTGTCTATGAAAGAACTCAAAAGATGCTCCCACCAGCATCCCCACATCAGAAGTCACTCAAGAGCACCTTTCCTATTGACATTCTGTCATTCTGTCAAGAATGCCAAGATCAAGGAGATTAAACATGTGCTTCTGACTCACTAGAATATCACTGGCCTCCGCTGAAAACTTCCACCACCAAAAAGCCTTGGCTAGATCCATATAAGCTCACTTGCCATCCTTTTCTTTTTCAAAAAGCAGACATATTTGGGATGGAACAGTTGAATTTAGCGAAGTCATCCACCCACTCGGCACATTTTAAATACTCCGTTGGTGTGGAACTGGTACCTGTATAATGATAATCCGATTAGTGATGGTGGAAGGTCCCTCTAGGACAGTGTAACAAATATTAAACAATTCCTTTTGTTGACTTCATCCCATGAGCCATCTTTCCCCGGAGACTTTGCTCGACTTTAATCTAATCCTCTCCTTCCGCCAGGAATCCCTTTGTTGGGAAAGATCGGAAACAAACCCCAGGAATGACAAGTCTGTCCCTAAGCCTTGGATCAGTCAATACATTCTTGAAATTATCGGATCCCAACTGTTCTGTTTGTCCACCCAGCCCCTGGTCTGGCGATCTCTTTATCAAGGGACACTCAGATTTATCCTAAGGGTCCAGAAATCAGACCGCACTGTTAACATCTCGGTTGCCAGGTCAATCTTACTGACACTGCTTTCTAAACAAAATAGGCAACTCAGGACATCTGTTTCCTCTGTTACTGCTGAGATGTGTAGTCAGAGAAGGAAGACATTTCCCGTAACCAGATTCTGTTAGCATCTATGCCGGTGTAAGTCATCCATAGATTGATGTAAACATCAGAGATTCACTAATTCCAAAGCACGGCCAAATTCAATTTATTTTTGTGATAGAAAATGTATTTTCTCTTTTAAAAATGAAAAAAGCTTGGCTTTTGCTTGACCCAAATGAACGTGCAGCTCAAACTATCGTCCGCTGTTGCTTTTGCTATGTGCAGTGTTGTTTGTGCTGTGAAAACTTTTGCTGTAGCACTCAGTACAAATAAAGCTGAGGCTGGTGAGGGTCTTCAAAACTAAGGGGAAATGTCCTTATTACTCACACCTAACACAAAGTGCAGACATTGGACTTAGAAGCTGTGGGCTTGCTCCAGTGTTGCAACCGTGTGTCAAAAGCCCCCTTTCCAGCAAGATTACCTCTCTTGGGTCACTACAACCACAGTCCCTTATCCACCTTCTTTCTTGGTCTTCTGAGCAATGAAAGAGCACCAGATTATGATTCAGGCTGGATCTGAGGCTCCGCTCTGTAGGCTTTCATATATACATCCAGTCTTCCCGACCTTGATTGGTGCTGGTGCCAGCTATGGCTCACTCTGGCCATGGGATCTTAAGATGGCATTAAGAAAGTGGCAGAGGGCCACCTGCCCAACTGTCTTGAGCCAAAGTGACAGCAGTAGCAATGGGTGCTGTTTCCTTCACTTCAGTGCAGGAGTAGCTTCCACCACTGAAAGACTTTCATCTGGTTATATTGTTGTTGTTGTTTAGTCGTTTAGTCATGTCCGACTCTTCGTGACCCCATGGACCATAGCACGCCAGGCACTCCTGTCTTGCACTGCCTCCCGCAGTTTGGTCAAACTCATGTTCGTAGCTTCGAGAACACTGTCCAACCATCTTGTCCTCTGTCGTCCCCTTCTCCCAGTGCCCTCCATCTTTCCCAACATCAGGGTCTTTTCCAGGGAGTCTTCTCTTCTCATGAGGTGGCCAAAGTATTGGAGCCTCAGCTTCAGGATCTGTCCTTCCAGTGAGCACTCAGGGCTGATTTCCTTCAGAATGGATAGGTTTGATCTTCTTGCAGTCCATGGGACTCTAAAGAGTCTCCTCCAGCACTGGTTATATGCTGGTAGAATGCAGTTGCTGGAGTAACGCAGCAGTCGGTAAAGCATGATTTGTAGTGTCATTATGCTGACTACGTCTGGAGAGCTTAGTATTGCTAGTAGAGTGTTGGTGGTATTTTATTGTTACCAGAGTTGGGTGTCACCGCCACTCTCTGCAAGACTCCAGGGGATTCCAGTTTCTGTGTTCCTTTGGAGAATTGAGACATGCTGGTGGAGACTGTTGTAGATTTAAGAAATATGGTTTATTCACCCACTGTATTTACACCTTCAGTCTGCATGCAGGGAGTCCAGATCTTACAGCATGGTCATTTCAAGAGGGGCATGTCTCTCACAGTAGTGCAGCCAGCCTGCCCAAGATGGATCCAGTCTTTCGTCTTCTTCCCAGAACACCCTGCTTAAAACTCTCTTTTCCTGTCGCCTCACACCCAGTTACCCTGGCAACCTTCCGACTCCCCAGTCTCTGTTCATATCTCAGGGCAAGTGGGGAGGACAGTTCTCTTGCATTGCCCATGACCCTCAATGGCCCCGTTTTGTTTGTGAATGGCCCTAGCTTGGCCAGATCATTTTGCATAGGCTGGCCCAGGAATTCCTCTGCAGCTTGTATTTCTCCCTTCACACTCCAAATAAATCAAAATCCTACCATTTATTAATGTCTAGGATTTTTTGGGGGGTTCCCCCAATCTATGACATTATTATCTGTTCATATAAGGTAAAGGTAAAGGGACTAGCCCACCCTTAATCAAATGGTCCCAGGGCATATTGATAGTTGCACTTAATCCTGAAACCTAAAAGGGGTGTGTGTGTGAATATTTTGCTCCTTTTACTTATGCCTATAATACAGTCTGCTCCTACTTTCTATGGTCATTTCTTAGTTTTAATGGCAAGCCCAGACTCTTTAAAATATTGAGGATATATCAGCGGATGTCTCAAATAGCGACAACGAACTGCATCCATCGACTTCCTTGCCCCAGAAAAGAAGTCCACACTTCGTTTGTTCTTTTCACCAAAACTTGCTAGAGCTGATTTTGTGGTGACCCTTCTCGTACGGAGCAAAGAGATCACACATTTCTGGTTTCAGCTTCACTCCGGGAACCGTGAAGATGGACTGTGCTATGAAGGAAACAAAGAAGCCGAGTATCAGTTATAGGGGAGCAATACAGGGGAGCCTGCACTGGGTCAAATCTCACTTGGTGGTGACCCACATTGGTAGTCTTGAAAGAAAACTGCCCCTGTGTGATGCTGCTTGACACAGGAGTAAGCTTATTCCTGGGTGAGCTTCTCCAGATTTCTTGGAGAATCTCTACACCAGTGCAAGTGGGTTTCAGTGCAGGGATGGATAACCCGTCTCTCTCCAAATATTGTTGGGCTCCAACTCCCATCAGCTTCAGCCAATGGATGGGGATGATGGGAGCTTGAGTCCAACAACATCTGTAGGTTCTCCATCCCTCTTCTAGTGGAATCTATCATTTCAGTAACATTTATGATACCTTAAAAAAAAACACCACAACCCAGTAGCTATGCCATGTCCAAGCCTTTGTAAGCCAACAGCTCTCCAGATATTTTGGACCACAACTCCAATCTGCTGTGGTAGCTGGGACTGGTGAGAGTTGTACTCCAAGGATCTGGGAAACACCAGGTTAATGAAGGGAGACAGGCAATCTACTCCAGAAATTCATCCACAGACTGGAACATACGGTACCATAGTAGGAACCAGCAGCAAACTATTCCTGGTCTCCTTCCCAAAGTAATTTTAACATGAAACCACCACTGGAAACTACAACAGTAGAAAGAAACATGTTCACTCTGCAGTTCTAGTAGTAAACTGGCAATTAGTTGATTTATTGGCAAAAAGTCACACATCTGCATTATTTAACAAGCAAGCAATAGGGTAGCTTTGCACGTTACAAGAAGTGTCAAAAGTCCGAGTGACTCATGAATCCACTTTTTTTTGAAATCTTGAGGTTGTGTGTGCACATCTTCCTCCCTGTGAGATGTGCAAGATCTGATTGTGGGCACAGATTATACAAGTTCCCTGATCCTACATGAGCCTGGGAGCACACAAAGTGGATGAGTCAGTTGTTTGTTATCATTGCACAGCAGGGAATGGTTCCTGAACCATTATCCTTGGCTCCAGTTAGCCAGTTGCTTATCAGACTAAACTGATGGGGTTCCCACCCACCCCCTTAAAAGTCTTCCAGGTCACCTCTGTTGATGGCTTTTTGATGGGATGCTGATGAGGTCCTGGGGATTAAAAAAAGCCATCTAGTCACACCTAGACTTTGTCTGATCATCAGCCTTGACTTGGCACTCCATCTCTCTCTCAGACCATACTTTGCAGCCTGGATTCCTAACCTGTCCCAATTATGGACTGTTTTCCATCCCCCAGCCTCTTTCTTTTGGCTTAAGGGCTGGGAGAGATCCCTGTCTGAAATCCTGGAGAGCTGCTGCCAGTCACTGTATATGATATTGAGCCCAATGCAATGGGCTATAGGTCTGACTCAATACAAGGCAGCCTTCCTATGTTCTTCCTGTGTGTGCCAAGCAAAG
Source organism: Zootoca vivipara (assembly GCF_963506605.1). Taxonomy (NCBI): domain Eukaryota; kingdom Metazoa; phylum Chordata; class Lepidosauria; order Squamata; family Lacertidae; genus Zootoca; species Zootoca vivipara. The sequence continues at coordinate 125,143,980 of NC_083276.1, read as the reverse complement.
CCTATCCTCCAACACCTTGCCACTGGTCCCAATTCCCCCCCCCAGCAACTGCTGCCTGAGATGGGTGCCTCACTCTGCCCAATGATAGAGCCGGCCCTCCTTAACCGGGACACTTATGCTTTTACTGTGCAGCACTTCTGGCAATATGTGAAGTTGACCAGCATTTCTACATTTCAGTCCCAGTAATCCTCCCAGAAAAAAAACCCAATTCTCTTTATAGTTACTTTGTTTTTTTAAAAAAACGTAAAGAGGAAGAAATGCGCATTAGTATTTTCCTAATATCATAATAAAAAGTAGCCCAGAAACTTCCACAAGTTTCCCTTTTCCCTTTGGAGGGCGTGTGGAGCGTAGCTAGGATTCTCTAGCACAGCTTTTTGCCCTGGTAGGATTCTTATCTGGAAATTCTCTTTTTTTAAATGCCAGGAGCCCCAGAAAAGAAATAATTTGGCATAACAGTAGTGGGAATGCAGCCTGCTAATCAAAAGGATTCAGATCTTCCTATGTGCTGCCAAGCTCTCTTCTTCCCACCCAGTGGAGGGTGGGAGGGAAGGGGAGAGGGAGGGAGAGGGAGGGAGAGAAAGGGAGAGAGACAAAAAGACAGAGCAAACCGAAAGCATGGTGCTTCCCTTCTTCAGCAATCTTAACAAATGCAAACGCTTCCACTCCACTGACTCCTCATTAACTTACCGAATCTGACAGTCTAATTATCGCAGCTGCTTTGCGCTTAGAATAAATAAATATGAAAGTGGATGTTTAAAGAAAACGAGAAGGGAAAGTGCCGTCATCCAGGCAGTCAATAGAGAGAGATTGTTTTAAATTTTTATATCCGTACGTATTTAGAGCATTTTGGGGGGAAAGACAGTGCGATAGTGGTCTTTCAGACTAATTGAGTTCCATCTCCAGCTTTAACTTCTAAACTTTTGTTCCCTGTGAAACCTGCATCTCTATTTCGTGCTCCCCCCCCCCCCCAGTCTGAGCTTGTGGGTGGCGGCAGGGTTTAGCTCTGGCTAGCTGCCTGTTTTGGTCCCCCAGCATCCCTGGATGCAAAGCAATTCAGCCAGCAAAATGCAGCGGTGGCACATTGCAGAGCATAGTTACAGGTAGGTAGCCATGTTGGTCTGCTGTAGTCGAAACAAACAAACAAACAAACAAACAAACTGTCAGAGGGCCTGATGTGGCTACTCTAGAGTAACGACTCCAGCATAGTCTTTTTAGGCTTTTATTAAGTGCTGATTATTTACAGTGGTCAGAACGATCTATATACATGCTTAAGGTGAGGTGTCAGAACCTCCGAATGGCGATTGGCGCGTTTTCTTCCAGCAAAGAAGCTTTGGGAGACCCAACCTCTTCCCCCTACGTTTGCGTCGCAATTCCGGAGTTGGGGGGATTGGCCTTCCCCCCCGTGCTCCCATCTTCCTGTTCCACCTGGGGCATGGGCTCCGCAACCTTGCCTGAGCCTCGGACACCACTTCCTGACTCTCCGCTGGAGGCAGAGCTCTCCCTACTCTCTCCAGCGCTTGGGGATGGGCTGGAACTTAAGATGGGAGGGACTTCCCTGTATCCCTTGTCCCTCACACAAACAAACAAACAAAAAATCCTTCCAGTAGCACCTTAGAGACCAACTAAGTTTGTCATTGATATGAGCTTTCGTGTGCATGCACACTTCTTCAGAGCATAAAAAGGTAAAGGGACCCCTGACCATTAGGTCCAGTCGTGACCAACTCTGGGGTTGCGGCGCTCATCTCGCGTTATTGGCCGAGGGAACTGATGTAGAGCTTCCAGGTCATGTGGCCAGGATGGGTATGTGACATGGACCTTCTGGATTACACAAATCTCCTGGGGTCCACGGACCACCGATTGGGATCTTCTGCTGTAGCTTCTTGAAAAATACTCCTGTTTGATGTGCTTTCCCTCAAACCAGTTTTCCATCCCATTCAGCTGGAGTGTGTACGTTTCAGGCAGCCACTGAGCATGCGCAGATGTTAGCACATGTGCAGCGGGTGGAATCCATTTTGTTTCTTCCTCAAGTGTGAAGTCCTGTCAGTGACTGACAGAACTTGAAACTCTCTCACCTACTTGCCTGGCACAAGCATGTTCTAATCTTATTTATTATTTAGTTTGGTTAAAGCATTTGTACCCCACTCTTCAACCAAGAAGGTTACTAGAGTGTAAACAAGGCAGTCCCTGCCTACAGGATGACAAACTGAAAAACACAACACAGAAAGGGAAAGGGACAAGGAGGGAAGAGGGAAGAAATCAAACCCTGGCACCAATCATTAAACAGCTGTTCTCATAAATTCAGGACATACTACAGAAGAGAAATCCAGTGTGTAAATTAAGTTGCACATTATTGTTAGAGTTACAGGTAGGTAGCCGTGTTGGTCTGGCATAGTCAAAACAAAATAAAAAAATTTCTTCTTCCAGTAGCACCTTAGAGACCAACTAAGTTTGTCATTGGTATGAGCTTTCGTGTTGTTTTGATTATCATTATAGTGAATTTTTAAAAAATCAATTCTATAACATACCACTGACTTAAGTTTCATATGTGAAAATTTCCAAAGTCTGCATTCACTCCCGCTGAAACTTTACAATGGATAGATCAAATTAGTCCTTTTTAGGGCCCCACAGCTATGTGAAAGGTTCGCAGCTTGCTCCACAGCGCTCACACCAAGTGAACAGACGGACAGCTCCCTGTGCTGTTAGCGCACAAGAGAATGTGTGCTTGTTTGCACACTGACATAGATCAAAATGGATGAGAGACGGGTCAGGGAGGCATGCTTGCTTCCTTTAGCAAGTGCCCATGCCACTTTAGGAGGAATTGTCTCTCTTGGAGGAGACTTCCAGACTGTTGCTATTTTGGAGTGAGATTCAGTCATGTACCAACAAATTCAAGTCACACCATTAAAGCTGATTTGGAAGTCTTGTGTGACAAATCTGCTTCCCCAAAAGACCGGACTTTCTGTGACAGAAAAATGCACTGGAAAGTGTGCGATAACACTGTGCTTTGACAATGGCACCTAATCTCACTGCAGGATGAATGTGGTCATTCAGAAGAGCCCAGGGTTGGGCTACATGCTACATCCAACACCTACAGCACGGGTGTCAAACACAAGGCCCGGGGGCCAAATCCGGCCCACCAGACCTCGTCTTGTGGCCCGCCGAGCGCCCCAGCCAGCGGGACCCAGCAGCGGGACCTTGCTGCTGAAGCGCTGCGCCGACAAAGCGCCGACAAACACCTGGGGCCGGGGGGGGGGAGTAGAAAGGCGGCTGGAGCAGCGCCGCACGGAGATTCCCGAGCCTCTGCGACGCAGCAGTGCTCTGTAGCACTTTGAATCCTCCTCCTCCTGCCACGGCTCGGCGCCTGGAAACGGCTGCTGCTGCTGCTGCACAGACAAATCACCCATCAGTGCCGCGTGGAGGAGGAGGAGGATTCAAAGTGCTACAGAGCACTGCTGCGTCCCAGAGGCTCGGGACTCTCCGCACGGTGCTGCCGGGCACCGACCCGGCAAGCCGCCTCCTCCTCCTCCTCTTGCCTCACCTCCTCCTCCTCCTGCTGCGGCTCAGCCTCACGAACGTGCAACTCTGAGGCTTTACACACTTCTCCTAAAATGGACACCCGCTGCCTCACGCTGCACGGGAAATGCTTTTTGCCCCTGGGTCCCTTCGCACTCTTTTCTGGCGCTGAATCAAGGCGGCGACCCCCCCTTCCCTTTCTTTCTTCCTCTCTCTCGTTCTTATTCTTTCTTTCCCTCTACTTCCTTCCTTCTTTATCTCTGTCTTCTCTCCCTCTTTCTTTTTCTTTCCTTCTTTATTCCTTCTTTCCTACTCTTCTTTCTCTCCCCTCTTTTCTTCCTTCCTCTCTCCCTCCTACTCCCTCTTTTCTTCCTCCCTCCCTCCCTCCCTCCTTCCCCTCCCCTCCCCTCCTTCTCCCTCTCCTCAGAAACATAGGATGCTGCTTTATACTTCTGGCCCTTAAACCCTGGAACCAGGAGAGCAGCTCCAGTGAGTCAACCTCAGCCAGTCCCTTTGGTGAAGGGTGGTGGCTCACTGGCAGAACATCTGTCCTGCATGCAGAAGGACCCCAGCATCTCCAGGTACTAGTAGCTCTGCAAAGGTCCTGCATGAAACCCTAGCGAGCCTCCACCACCCAGTGCAGTTACCAAAAATCATTTTTCAATAAATTGTACAATAATTGTACATTTGAATATCTACTTGCCATTATTCTAACTATGTTTCTGCTTTCAGAGCTAGTTATTACTTACATTATTACAAAAAACAGTAATAATTGAATGCAGTGACAATAATTTATGATAATAAAGAGTGGACACATAGTCCTACAGATACAACCGGCCCTTTGAGGGTGACCAAACTGCTGATGCGGCCCCCGATGAATTTGAGTTTGACACCCCTGACCTACAGTATATGCTAATCTTAGCCAACAAGTGGAGCAGAGATGGGAAGCTTCAGGTCTGGGGTCTGAACACTGGCGGAGGAAGAGGAGTCCAGCCCCGCCCCGCCGAAGCCTGTAGCTCCGCCACTGGGTCTGAATCCAGCCCCCCCCCCCGCAAGTCTCTTAATCTGCTCCACAGGACTTTCCCCCAAGCAACATCCCTCACCAGCCCTGTTCTGTACTCCTTGGATGTTTTTGCCTGGCTGGAATCATAGAATTCCAGTATACCTGAAGGAGCGTCTCCACTCCCATTGTTCAGCCCGGACACTGAGGTCCAGCTCTGAGGGCCTTCTGGTGGTTCCCTCACTGTGAGAAGTGAGGTTACAGGGAACCAGGCAGAGGGCCTTCTCGGTAGTAGTGCCCGTCCTATGGAACGCCCTCCCATCAGATGTCAAGGAAATAAAACAACTATCTGACTTTTAGAAGACATCTGAAGGCAGCCCTGTTTAGGGAAGTTTTTAATGTTTGATCGTGTTTTTATATTCTGTTGGGAGCCGCCCAGAGTGGTTGGGGAAACCCAGCCAGATGGGCGGGGTATAAATAATAAAATTATTATTATTACAGTGGTACCTTGGGTTACAAACGCTTCAGGTTACAAACGCTTCAGGTTACAGACTCCGCTAACCCAGAAATAGTACCCTGGGTTAAAAACTTCAGGGATGAGAACAGAAATCGTGTTCCGGTGGCGTGGCGGCAGCAGGAGCCCCCATTAGCTAAAGTGGTACCTCAGGTTAAGAACAGTTTCAGGTTAAGAACGGACCTATGGAACGAATTATGTTCTTAACAAGAGGTACCACTGTAATAATAATAATGGTAGAGTTGGAAGGGACCACAAGAATTATCTAGCCCAGCTCTCTACAATGCAGGTATCTTTCACCTAACGTGGGGCTCAAACCCATGACCCTGAGATTAGGAGCCTCGTGCTCTAGCAATTGAGTTATTCCTCAGGGGTAATATGCTCTTGGGCACTGATAATGCTTCTTGCTTGCCCAGCTGAAGGATAGAAAGGGCTGGGCGTGCATATAGAAATTAGGTAAAATTCACATTGGTTGCTTTGCCCACTTTTGCCTGTGACCTTGCTCACCACTGGCATGTGGCCCTGAGTAGGTTACTTAAAGGGCAATACTGCTCCCCACCCTTGACATAGTGAGTCTTCTGTCTGGACCATCAATGACATGAAGCAGGGATGAGAGCACACAGTGGTCGGTGACCAGGATCCACACAGGATCCACACAGTGGTGTTAAAAACAATACATTTGGAATGCTCGCCAAAGAAAGGCCAGTCTGCATTGTAAGCGGAAAACCAGGTAGAGGTATTTGCTTTTTCATAACCAACCACAGCTCCAAAATCATTAAAGCGGTGGCAGGGATGGGAGTGCAGATCTCGTGAATGAAATTCAAAGCACTTTTCTGCAAGTTAACGCTGCAATCGCCCCAAAGAGTAAGAAGATTCTTAAGTATGCAATATCAACAGCTCTAGCTCACAGCCACAATTTACTGTTTTACCCGGTCTTTACTTAAGGAAATCTCACATCAAAGTCAGCTACTCTGGTGAACAGACCACTTGAGGTCAGCTTAAATTCTGACAGGGAGTAGAATTAATTACGGTTCGAAGAACTATTCAAGAAGGGATAGAAAGGACCCTTGTTATCGCTAAACTATTGTGCACCAGCAGTCTGATAATACGAGACTGGAGTTACCAAATGGAAGTAACTTTCCCCAGGGTTCATATATTTCCATTAATATGTATGGGAAAGTGCAGAAACATTGTCTTATAGACCTGGGTTGCACTTCATGCTAAACCATGGTGTATTGAGCTATGGCTTAATACAGTGGTACCTCGACTTACGAATAACTCTACTTACGAATGTTTCTACTTACGAATGGAGCTCCGTCCGCCATCTTGGATGCGGTTTAGATAGGATTTTTTCTACTTACGAATTTATAATTTTTTTCAACTTACGAATTCAGAACGCATTAAATTCGTAAGTAGAGGTACCACTGTAAATGCTAAATAAACCACGATGTATTATTATTTATTATTATTATTTATTGAATTATTATTTATTGAATTTATGTACCACCCTATACCCAGCGGTCTCAGGGCAGTTCACAGAAAAGATCAACATAAAAACCACAATATATTGAATCAAAATCAAAACAACAACCCAATAATGTGGCTAAACCATGGTGTATTAAACTATTGTTTATTAAACTGTGGCTTAGTGTTATGTGCAAAGCCTGCCCAGCAATTTAACTGTAGTTTGCTTGCTGCCGGAAAAAAACCCTCAATTTGTAGCCATGGTTTACTGTTGGTTTACAAACCTTGGTTGTTGTTTTTTTAACTGCCTTTGGCTCCAACTAGATGTGCCCAGCAGTGTGCATGCAACCCAATGTGTTTTGTATCTGTACCCTTGGATGTGTACTTTGCTTAGCAACTGTTAGAATTTAGCACCTGCAGTGGGCCAATCTATATATGGAAGTCATTTCCCCACAAATTTAGTTATTTTAATAATTTTTATCCTGCCTCTTCAGCCAATAGGCAAACTGGAATTTATGGGTGAAAAGCATGGTGATTGGTATTGTTTGAGGGTGATTTGTGAGTTATGCAGATTAAACAGCTAGAAACATGCAGTAAACTTCAGTATGGACAAGCCACCATCCTTGGAGATGCCAAATCTTTATACAAGTGCAATCTTTATACAAGTATACTCAGAAGTAATCCCCACCATAGTTGAGTTTGGGCTTACTCTGTGTATAGGATTGCAGCCCCAATGGTTCTCTGAACACCAGATACAAGTTGCATGCTGAGTGCCTACTGCTTTTATTAGTCACGGATTATAGTAATAGTACAGTCGTACCTCGGAAGTTGAACGGAATCCGTTCCGGAAATCCGTTCGACTTCCAAAACATTTGGAAACCAAGGCACGGCTTCCAATTGGCTGCAGGAAGCTCCTGCAGCCAATCAGAACCTGTGGAACCTGCACTGGACATTCAGGTTCCAAAGAATGTTCGCAAACTGGAACACTCACTTCCGGGTTTGTGGTGTTCGGGAGCCAAAACGTTCGACTCGCAAGACGTTCGACTTCCGAGGTACGACTGTACTGTAATTAGTAGCAGACTCTTGACTGAATTCTACGATTGTGGGCTATTTGTTGAAGTCAACTTTTTTCAATCATTTTTAATTTGTTGGACTTATTGATAGTTAGATGAATCTTACTTTTCTACAGGAATATATATGCATCCTTTGCCACGTTTAAAGGTAAAGGGACCCCTGACCATTAGGTCCAGTCGTGACCAACTCTGGGGTTGCGCGCTCATCTCGCGTTATTGGCTGAGGGAACCGGCGTACAGCTTCCAGGTCATGTGGCCAGCATGACAAAGCCGCTTCTGGCGAACCAGAGCAGCACATGGAAATGCCGTTTACCTTCCCGCTGTAGCGGTACCTATTTATCTACTTGCACTTTGACGTGCTTTCGAACTGCTAGGTTGGCAGGAGCTGGGACCGAGCAACGGGAGCTCACCCCATCACGGGGACTCGAACTGCCGACCTTCCGATTGGCAAGCCCTAGGCTCAGTGGTTTAACTCACAGCGCCACCCACATCCCTCTCGCCACGCTTATGCCATAGTTATTTGAAGCAGTGGCCAGGGAGAGGTCACAAGATTCTCCCTCGCAGCAGCAGCAGCCACAATTGCTTGGGACAAGTGCCAGCTCACTCTCCTCCCTGAGCTCAGTAGCAGCGGCACTGGCAGGGGAAATCGGGACATTCCGGGGTCAAATCAGAAGCTGGGATGGCATTTGTAATTCCAGGACTGTCCCTGGAAAATCGGGACACTTGGAACGTATGCATTTGTAGCTACACCTGCTTCTGCCTTTGACCCTGCCCAACAAGAGGTTTGGCCAGAGGAGAATGTGGCCCTTCGTTTGAAAAAGGTTTCCCACCCGTGTTACAAGGGGACAAGAAGTACCCCACCCTTCCTGCAAACCTCCCACCTCCTTTTTGCTGAACCGAAGCAAAGCAGCCTCCTCTGCCGACAGTTCACAATCTGACGTAGTTAATATCTGATCCTTCGCATTCTTTTTAACAATTGTTAAAATCTTGTTGTTCTTGTCATCATCAAAACTCTTTTTTAAAATAAAAAGAGATCTTTGCATTGTTCATTCTGCAAGTATCTCCCACCTAGTCACCCCCTGTGGCAATTTACAGGAAAGAGTGGTCCCTGCTATAACAATTTCATAACAATGTCGGGGGGAGGGGATCTCTCTCTCAAATCCTTTCAGATGAAGATAACAAGCTGGTTCTTTTACCCACTGCCACTTCAAATTTGTACTTGAGCATACGAAAACTAATCACCAGCATCCCCTAGACTAGGCTACAGCTAGAACACAACCTTGTATGCACTCAGAATGCTAAATTTTATACAATTCAATTAAATTAGCTGCAGTGACCCTGGAACCCAAATGTCTTGCTTGATTGTAAAAGTACAGACTGATGTTTGTTGGGAGTTTTTGTTTTTGTTTTTTTGAAATCACGTTGTTGTTGTTGTTGTTGGGTGATATCCAATGTTAGCTATATTCTGAGTAGACTCACGGAAATCGATCTGCTTCAGTAACTTCAGCCCATTTTTTAAAATTGGTTATTACTAGCATTGGGTATCACCCATTATCGTCATTGCAATCGTAGCAAATTCACTTGAGAATATGAGCCTCCTAGATCACAAACTGCAACGGTTTCCACCTGAAAGACTCTGGTTGGCTTCCCAACACGTTGGGTTGCCATGATGACTTCATGGACTTGCCCCCAATCCACCGAGGCCCCACGGGCTGCAACTGGGGTGAAATATCAGCCATTGCAGGAAACACTCCAATATACCAACCCAGGGGACTGGGAATGCATTCCTCATATGGAAATGATCCATCTTGTCTCGGGGAGTGACATGTTGTGTTCGTCAATCTGTTGCCTCCCTCCTTCCCTTTTTCCCTCCTGCGTTTCTGTCTCTTTGCTCCCCCCCTCCACACCTCTCCCCTACACACACACACACACACACACACACACACACACACACACATTCTCTCTCTCTCTCTCTCTCTCTCTCTCTCTCTCTCTCTCTCTCTCTCTCTCCTTCTTTTCCTGTCTTTTGGCACGGGCACTTTCATCTCCTCCCTCGGGGATTTGAGATGTCACGGCAGGAAGTGCTTGTCTGCCTCTCAGGCAGCGGCAGAGCCCTGTGGCTTTGACAAACCTCATTTAATTGGGAGGAAGCCAGGAGGGTTTGAAAGAACTGAAACATCCACGAAACTCCTTTTATCAGGCATAATTTAAACTCTGCATGGAAAAAAACCTATATGTATAAAGAAAAGTCAACTCCCCTCCCCCCTGCTGAGAGTCCTCCCCTCCTCCTCCGCGGCCTCCCCATCCCCTGGCAAAGGCAGGCTCCTACGAGATTCCATCTTTTCAATTTTCTAAAAGTGTCAAAGTAGATTTGTGCTCTGCGGCTGGTTGGGTAGAAAGGGGGTGTAGTTATCTCCCTTGCTGTCTCTACACACACACACACACACACACACACACACACACACGAGAGAGAGAGAGAGAGAGAGAGAGAGAGAGAGAGAGAGAGAGAGAGAGAGAGAGAGGAGGCAGAGGGGAGTCCCATCGCACATGTGGACCTTGTTTAGCGCATGCAACAACTTAGTTCAATTACACCCATGGATCTGCCTCCATCATCACATCTAGTTTATCAGGGGGTTAGTACATGGACAAAAATGGTCTCTGGCAGCATCTTCTCAGCCTTAAAAGTCAAAATCATTTATTTCCCACCCGCCAACCCACCCACAACCCGAGCCCGATAACAAGACGGGAAAGCCTGTCAAGAGTTGTTTTCGTATGCAAAGAATATTGTGTCCCCGTCTGTGAGGTCCAGCTTTAATTTGCTCTGAGGTACAGTATTTCTACTGCTGTCAGTTATCACGTTCATGGAGGCAGAGGGTTCCTAGGCTCCCTTGGTGGTCCTGACCATGGCCCTGAGGGGGGCCCCTTCCGAGGTGGCCAAGATTGGGGTGGTGGTAGAGAAAATAGGGGCATGCCAGACAGAAGGGGGCCTCATCCAGAGTTCCGTGATGACTTTGACCGACCAGATGAATTTTGTGAAGACTTCCATCCAGACAAGCAATTTGGCCATAGCTTACGTGAATTTGAGGGACGGGGAGAAGAGGTGGTCAAGGGCCCCCTGACCCCAGAGAATTCAATGAGGGAGATAGCAGAGGTCCAACCCGTGGACCTCCTGGGCCTTGGGAGGGACGGAGACTTTCAGACGAGAGATTTCCTCATGAGCCTGAGGACTATGGACCAAACAGAGATAGCGATAAAGGTGATAAAAGTGAAATTGTAGGAGTCAAATTTCAGACTATGGACTGGACATTCAAAAACTTTGCTTCTTGTCGCCTTTCGCTGGGGAGGGGGCCCCGGAGGGCCGCCGAAAATAATGAATAGAGTTGGGGCGATAACACAACCCTGATTAACACCTGATCCCACTTTGAGAGCCATTGTTATCTGCGATTGTTGCCGTCATATTATCATAGGAACATGCAAGCCCATTCACCATGGACAAGGTGATGATCCAGTGAGTGAGGCTTCTGCGACAGCCCACACCAGCAACTGGAGTCCTCCACCAAGGTGCCCAGGGGAGCCTGTATGTCTCGCCCAGCAGCCCAGAGCATCAGAGGCATTTGCCAGGGAGTGGATGGACAGGCAAGTGGGCTCCTAGCTACTCTGAGCCGGAGTGGAAAGGAGTGGTTTTTGTGCCCCTCTCCCTGGGCCTGTGTCCTTGGCAGAGGCCAATCTGAGCAACCCCTAGATGTGCCCCTGAATGGAGGATGGCTTTAAACACAAAGTCAATGTCTGCAAAAGCCTTAGAAAGTAGACATCTTCCTGACAAGACATCTTCCCATGCGCAGGGAGATTTTTTTCTAGCCCTGGATACTTTCTGGTGCCTTCCCCAGCTTGGTGCCCTCCAAATGTTGCTGAACTCCAACTTCCATCAGCCCCAGCTAACAGTGTCAGTGGTCATGGATGCTGGGAGTTGTAGTCAGTGGGGTTTTTTTTCCCCCAGCTGGAATGTGCACAGTTCCGGCACCTCTCAGGTAGGCACCATAGCAGAGCAGCAGCCCCCCCCCCCCGGCTTCTTGCCTTTATGAACTTCTGAGAAGCCCAAAATGAACATTTCAAGTCAAAATGGAAGCTGGTCAGCATGTGCGAGTCTACACTTTTTTTTAGATCTATGACTCCACCTAGCTCCTACCCACTCCTAGCCATGACTGGTTAAGCTACAGGGCAGGGCCAATTCATATTTTCTTTTCTTCAGTCTGTCTCCCATGTAGTGGCGGGGAACTTTAAGCTTTCCTGTCAGGCCTCTACCGCTGCATGCGCAAGGGCCCTTATGAGCTGCCCTAGCCATTCACCTGAATCCAGGAGAACTAGGGTGGTAGGGCGCATTTATTTGCCCTGTACCAAACCAGGGGCAACCCCCAAACCAGCTAGGGAGACAGTTTGCTGTCGGTTTTCGCACTTCCGCGTGGGGTGAAGGTGGCTATTATCAAACTGGCATCTGTTGAGGGCTGCCCCGAGCCGCCCGGTGACTTTCTTTAACAATGTCATGGTGAATTCTGGCACCCATTTTTCTTGTGAGAAAAGCACTGGTTGTAGTTCAACAACATCTGAAGGGCACCTTGTTGAGGTAGTTAGAATATAGAATGACATACCATCAGAAAGCTGGTGCACCTGAGAGGGTAAAGAGTTGAAAAAGGGATGAAGACGTGCTTTCTGTGCTGAGATCCTGTCTCGTGGACAAAGTTTTAGCATTCTTGTTGCCAAGTCTTCAGCTTCAGATTCTCTGCCTAGCCTGAAAACAGAGAGAAATAATCAACACCAAAACAAGACCTTGAGCCATAGGTTTAGCCACAGGAGAGACTCTGCTAAAACCTGGCGCCCACCAGATGTTTTGTACTACAACTTCCACCAGCCCCAGACTGTGTCAATTTGACTGTGTCAATTTGGGCTGAAGAAAGCTGTAGTTCAAGATATCAGGTTGAGGAAGGCTATCATGACATAGAGGGATCTTTCACGAGCGAACTGGCCAAAGCTGGGCAAAGGCATAAATAGATAAATTTGAAAAATTGTGTGTTAACAACTCAGCCACAGAGTTATACCAGTTAAAGGTATGCTATATAAATGGGTCAATACATTTTGCATCTTCTCCAAATTTATTCCAAGTTAGGGACCTAACTGCTGGAGAATGCTTTAGACTCATTTCCAGAGAAAGCTTTCTTTTCCCTCCTCCAAAGCCATCCATTGTGAAACAAAATCACTACTTTGCAAGCAAAGGATTTAAATGCATGAGAAGGACCAATAGCAGACTAATGCAATGCATATTGCTTTTGTTACCATTAAATTTTTGGCTTGAAATTGCAATGGTCATACTTGGGCCCAGTCCAACATTGTCCCCCCCTCACCCCAAACCTTAGAATAAATGTATACATTGGATTGAACAGCCAGGATTCTTTCCAAGCTGCACACAATTCTTTTACTAAATTTCTGCTTATGAACCAGGCATTGAGTCAATGTCAATGAAGACCCAGACCAAAAAGTATAATATTCTGGACTATATTGAGTACTCTGAAGGTTAAGAACAACGAGGGTAGTGATAGGTTATCCGACCTCTCCTTAATAATTGGGTGACAAAGGAAAGCTGTTTTTTGGAAAACAGCTTGTTTTGCTTTGAGTCAAATGCTGAACTTAGGAAATTGATTACACCATTGGGGGAAATGATGAGGTAGGAAAAGCACAATAACCTGGGGGTAGGGGAGTTGAATGGTGGTTGAATAGGAGGTGGCAAACTTAATACTTAATACCCCAAGTAAAATCTCTACACCAAAGTAAGGACACATAGTAGTAAGGGTTTGTACATAGAGACAACCACTTATATTAAATCAGTTGGTGCCCTTTAACTGAAAAGGATAAAACAGCTGCCTTGCTCCTTGCAATGAGAAGGCCAGTCCTGGCCACACAAGTACATGCAACTCCAAATAACCTTGCAAGAGAATGGAGGCATTTACCTGTCTACCAAAGCCTCCCTGGGGAGGCTTATAAAGGAGCAGTGCCACCCTGGTTTGGGTTTTTTTTGGAGCGGGGAGGAGTGGAGGGGCAAACCTGTGAAATTTGTGACATGTTCCATTAACTTTGCCAGAAAAGTTAAGCATGGAAACTTTGTTGTGTCATTATGGCATTAAAAAGGGGAGTGGGGTGTTTTTTTTAACCGCCCCATTAATCACTTCATCATACGGGGAAAACATTCTTCAGATGCTCCATAGATCTGACATTGGAACATTTTATTATATAAGCGCTCCTTCCTAGCTGAAACACCGTTGAGCCACTGCCGTTCAGTGTGGACAGAGCTAGACAGACCAATGGTCGATGTAAATCACTTTCATGTCACAAATTTGTGCGGTTCCCCCCTCTCCTCCCCACAGCTGGGGGGGCAGGGGGGACTTCAATGCCAAGTGGCTGCCTCCTGGGGAACATGACAGTTTGGAGTGTAGGAAGCAAAGAAGAAGAAGAAGAAGAAGAAGAAGAAGAAGAAGAAGAAGAAGAAGAAGAAGAAGAAGAAGAAGAAGAAGAAGAAGAAGAAGAAGAAGAAGACGGCAAGCAAACAAAAACAGTGCCCTGAGTTTTACAGCATTTAATTTGCTTGCTTATTCAGAGCGTCAGGTGGCCTGTTAGAGCCCCGGCTGCTGTGTCTCTCCTCACACCCTCCCCAGCTGGGCATTTCCCTTCCAAATGACATCACGCCGCTGGGATCTGCTCACTTTCATTCTCAGCCTGGAGCCCCAACAAAAACATACCCATAAAACTAACTGGGCTTGGAGCATGAATATCTCATGTCAGCTGCCAACGCCTTTTGAGGAGAGGGGAGGTAGTGGGGAACGAGAAGAAGTGGGAGCCATTTACACGCATAGAACTGAGGGCCGAATTCTACCAGAACTGCAACGGGGTGCAGATAGGAATGCCTTATACTGAGGTTCCATCTGCCCTATACATTCAAAGCAGTACCATGCAGCGCTACAATTCCCAGAGTCTTCTGGAAAGAGGCATTGACTGTTAAACCACTCTGAGAATTGCGGAATGCTCTCCTCTTAAATGTTCCTCTTAAAAATGTTCCTCTTAAACCAGGCCTTTGGTTGACTGACATCCAATGCCCTTTTAAAATGTGTTGGAGGGAGGGTTATTAGGTTGTTTTCATTTTTATTTAATATATTTTGTGTTTTTATCTTGTGAACCACCCTGAGACCTGTGGGTATAGGATGGTGTACAAATTCTAACAACAACAACGCCACTTTTTTGTTCTCTGTGGGCAACGCTTCACCCCACCTGCCCTGGGAATATGCCTCAGTTTGGGATCTCTCAGGAAGGGGGGGGGCGTCTCCACTTCAAATGCTTTTATGCATGTCTACATACTTGCGCAAAAGGTAGAAACATGTGGAGGGGTAAATCAAGGCTGGCTCCACTCTTCAGCCATCCAACAAACATGGGTGAAAGTTCGTGGGTGGGCATGAAAACAAAGACAAACGTCTCTGGACTTGAGCAGCCGCTGGCCAAGTGCCATGGTCCCAATGCACAAGGCTGAAGGAAGTTCCCAGGCCCAGACACACGGCCTGGATCCTAGGAAGTTGCCTTGATATGAGTCAGTCCATTGGCCCATCTCCTTGAGGATCGTTCACACTGACTGGCATGATTTTGTGCAGAAGTTTTGTTTGCAAACTATTGTTAACACATAGATAGATAGATAGATAGATAGATAGAGAGAGAGAGAGAGAGATAGAGAGATGATAGATAGATAGATGATAGATAGATAGATAGATAGATAGATAGATAGATAGATAGATAGATAGATATAGATAGATAGATATTGCTGAGCCTGTGCTAAAGATACCAGGAACTTGGGACCTTCTCAAATGCAGTTATCCCTACTTCAGAGTAGACTCAGGAAGAACCATCACAGGGACCTCATCTGATAGCAGTTGTCACAGAATTGTAGAGTTTGAAGGGAACTTGAGGGTCATCCCAACCCTCTGCAATGCAGGAATTGCTGACACCCCAACCCCTCGTGATGTGTGTATTTAGTACTCACAAGCTGGTAAATATTTCAGCCTGGGTTTTTTACAGAGTGAATACCATAAGCTCAGAGACCTCTTGCTTTATATCGATGACTTGTCGTGAAATGGTTCACTTGTGGCTGCTTAGGTAGTTCATGCAAATAGCCCAATAATAATGATGCCTTTTTCTTGGAATCTGCTGCTTCCATATAGATGTAAGTAGCACGACTACTTTGGAGTTGCCTTATTCTGACTCCAAGTCTAGAGTTAAAAGCTTGCATATAAAAACAAACAGACCCTAAGGGAAAGCATGATAACGCTGTCATAGGTAGTTTACCTGTCACAGATCATTCCGAGCCTCCGAGGGTTGCTGGCGAAGAACCTCTCTGGAAAGTTAATATGCAATCACCAGATTAAACAAAACCCAAAGAAACAGTCCAAACCATGCACTTAGCTTTTCAAATCCTGCTATACAATTTGTTGTTGATGCATTTATAAAGCTACATTGCTTCTATAAAGCATGAGTACTAGCACTGCTGCTAAGATGATTCTGTAGAGCTCTTTACCCATTTGCTAAAGAATATAGGCACCAACGCTTGAATTTTCTTTTTTTAAGAATACAGTTTCTGCAACCAGGACTCCCAAATTCCGCAACTGAAACAGGGGATGTGGGTACAAGTGACTGGGTTGGGATTGCCAAAATAGTGGAAGGCAGACAGGGAGATGTAACAGGAGTCATGAAAACCAGCTGATATGTATGTGCAACCATCTGTTTCCTCACATGACCTGCTACAACTATACAGGGAGGCACAAAATCCGCAATCTGTCACCGCCTTACAGTGTCTCATTGAAGAGATACAACTTTTCCTACATTAAAATAGGCAGGAGTATTAAGCTCTCTCTTTTTCTTAGCCATTGCTCTGTCCTCTCTTCTAAATAACTGGAGTCTCACCCACCCCCTTATTCTTTTGGCACTGCTCCTGATATAGCGCTCAGAGATTTTAAAAATACTTCACAGGGTTGTTGAGCTCCCCAGGAGAAAAATATGGGATGTAAATGCACAATAAGTAAATCAGTAATAAAATAATATTACCGGTAAGTGTTTTTGTATACAGTACCAGTTAGAAATTTTAAAATCTTAAGTTGTTTAGAAATGCTGATCAAGAGGTGTCATGTTATCCTGGGCTACTGTGTTTCTCCAAAAATAAGACACCGTCTTATATTTATTTTTCCTA
Organism: Zootoca vivipara; assembly: GCF_963506605.1. Classification (NCBI taxonomy): domain Eukaryota; kingdom Metazoa; phylum Chordata; class Lepidosauria; order Squamata; family Lacertidae; genus Zootoca; species Zootoca vivipara. The sequence goes on along the minus strand of NC_083276.1, from coordinate 125,127,145 downwards.
AAAAAAACCCACTATGGCTTATTTTCAGGGGGTGTCTTATTTTTTTCCTCCTCCTCCTCCTGCCGCGGCCGGCATTGCTGCTGCGCTTATCACTATGTCTTATTTTCGGGGTATGGCTTATATTCCTTGAATGCTTAAAAATCCTGCTATGGCTTATTTTATGGGTATGTCTTAAAATATGAGAAACAGGGTAGACATTACCCTTGCCATCGGTTACTAACATCTTCACGGCAAGTTTTGTGCACACTCAAACACACTTACACACGGCGCTCTATTACAATTCAATGTGTCAATCAAGGGTATCATGGTGAGTTTCCCTGTCAGCAATTCACATCAATGGCAGTTGCCGCGATAGAGGGGAGAATTCACAGCGTGTAACAACACTTAGGCAGGCTTTAAAGACTTTCCTAGACCATTTGAAAATGATTCTTTTTCTTAAATTACACTTGCGCTAACCTCAACCCAGTACCAGCAGAAAACATTCCACTTCTGTATCATGCTACTGTGGATATCCTTGCTGATACTGTTTGCTCTCCACCGGCTCTAGTCGGTCAGGGCAAACACTGGGGAGGAGGTGGACCGCCTTCAAAGAATTTCCCCACCCCACCCCAAGGCCCACAAAAAAATAGCCTTTGGATGAAGGGTAGCATAGGAATTTCATGAGTAAATAAGAAAGAAAGAAAGAAAGAAAGAAAGAAAGAAAGAAAGAAAGAAAGAAAGAAAGAAAGAAAGAATTGTCTCCTTGCCTTTGTCAGTTTTTACAATATATAGGTAAAAGGTAAAGCACCCCTGGATGGCTAAGTCCAGTCAAAGGCGACTATGGGGTTGTGGCGCTCATCTCACTTTCAGGCTGAGGGAACCGGCGTTTGTCCACAGACAGCTTTCTGGGTCATGTGGCCAGCATGACTAAACTGTTTCTGGCGCAACGGAACACTGTGACGGAAACCAGAGTGCACAAAAATGCCATTTACCTTCCCGCCGCAGTGGTACCTATTTATGTACTTGCAGTGGTGTGCTTTCAAACTGCTAGGTTGGCAGAAGCTGGGACAGAGCACCGGGAGTTCACCCCATCGTGGGGATTCGAACTGCCGACCTTCTGATTGGCAAGCCCAAGAGGCTCAGTGGTTTAGACCCCAGCGCCACCCGCGTCCCTTTACTTTTTACAATTTATAAATAATTGCAATAAATAAACTGTTGGTTTCCCTCCCAAAGCCTATCTGGGTGTTTCTGCACTCCATTCAAGCTAAGGCTGGCCCAAGACATTTTGCCACCTGAGACCCCCCCTCTCCACAACTGAATTGTCCTTCCATCTTGGCAACGTTGACGTCCTCCACTTCACCTGAAGGCATCAGGCTAACTTAGGGGGCACACACCAAGCCACATGGCACACATATCTCTCTGACATCTCACAAACCACAGCATCCACAGCCTCACTTTACCTAATAGGACAGTGGCCTTGATTCATATTTTCACCACTCTGGATTCTTGCTTTAAAAAAAAAAATTAAGCCTAAGAGAGATGTTAATAATTGTCACCATGCCCATGTCTTTCTATAATTTCAGTGTCAATAAACATGTTGACTTGCAGTATATGAACATGTGTGTATGAGGGGGAGGAGGGACAAGAGAGAACTGGAGCTTTGATTACAATGACGACAAGATTCCCTTGGAGCTCTCTAATGTAATTGAAGTGGCTCTTTCGTAACTGCCAGAATTCAAGACGCTGTGACTACTGATTAGAGATAAGTGATAAAAAGATAAGTGATAAAAATAATAATTCCCAGACTGGGTGGATGAGCTGACTTAAAGCTGTAAGTTGAAAATTACTGATATGAAAGCACATCACACCTCTGGCATTTGTAAATATTGGCTGGAATGGGGTAGAGGTGTGCAGATAGCTCCCTCTGTGTGTGTAAAGCATGGATCTCCAATGGGTAAGGTTCATTACTGACAACTCCTGACCTAGGATTAAAAGAAGAGTCATGTAAGGTCGCTGAGCATCACAGTGCTCAGGGAGATGGCCAAACCCCTAGATATCTATATAATCCTGCCAATTGTTCAGGAAATAATTGTTGCATGTTAGGCGCAGGTATCTGGTAGGGTGTTTGGTCTGATGGACATTTGGTGGCATGGGCTCTTATCCCCTTTTGCATTTGGGAACATTGAAAAGAAACCCCTCTGCATTTCCAGCTCTCTTGCATGTTACTTGCCCTTCTTTCCTGGGGGTCAGAGTCTCCGTAAGCCAGGGGTTGGCAACCTGCAACCCATGGGCCGCAAGCGGACCACGGGGGCAGTTTAACCTGCCCACAAGCCGCCCCCAAACCGAGCCGCCTGTTCAGCGAGTCCCCGCGTGCTGCACTAAACCGGCGTAGCACGTGGACTCGCTTCCGCAGCGCCAGAAATCACATCTGCGCATAGCCAGACGCCGGAAATTGTGTGTGCACGATCCGGCCACGGAGAGATCTCCGCAGGACTTGACTAGCCCAGGCAGGTAAAACCTTGCTGATCCCTGCTGTAGGTATAGCATGGCACAGCATAGCATAGCATAGCAAGGGGCCCTGAACTTAATCTTGAGGGACTTGGTGCAAGATGCAAGTGTTGTTAAGCCAATTGGGAGCAGTGACCATAGTGCTTTTAAACAAAATGTACATGTATACAGCCATTTGCCAAGAAACCCCAGCATGGTCAGATTTGACTTCAAATGAGGAAACATATCAAAAATTTGGGGATGTGTTAAAAAGGAAATTGAAAGGTAAAGTCAGGAGGGTCAAGTAATTCCAAAATTAGAAGCTCAGGTGGAGTGTATAAATGCAGATCAGGAAAGGCACCACAAGGGACAAGAGGATGCCAGCGTGGTTAGCTAGCAGAGTCAAAGAAACTATCAGAGGCAAGAAGTCTTCCTTCAAAAAATTAAAAAGACAAAAAAGAACAGAAATTTTGGCAAAAGATGTGCAAGCAGACAGAAAGGCATGCTAAAAAAAAGAATTTGAGGAATACATTGCTAAAAGCATTAAGATCAACAACAAGAAGCTCTTAAAAACATTGGTAGCAGGGAGGCAGTTGGGCCTTGGATGATGAAAGAGTCAAAGGTATGCTAAAGGAGAATAAGGAAACAGCAGAGAATCTAAATGAATTCTTTACATCTGTCTTCACAATGGACGCTATAGGGCAGATCTCAGTGTCTGAACTAACTCTTGCAAGAAGGGAGTTTGAGAAACCTAGGAAGATAGTAGTGAGGAGAGATGAAGTTCTAGGCCTAATAGACAAAAGAAAAACTGACAAATTGCCAGGTTCATATGGTATCCACCTGAGAGTTCTCAAATAACTCAATTGTGAAATTGCTAAAAATATGTGACTTGTCCCTAAGCTCAATTTCCATGCCCAAGGACTAGAAAATAACCAAAGTAACACCTATTCTTAAAGAGGGACCTGGGGGGCCCTTAACGGGAAACGTGGGGGAATGTATTGTTAAAGATAAAAGTAACCAAGAATATATGAGAACAAGTCTTGCTGAAGCAAAGTCAGCATGGTTTCTGCAAGGGCCAGTCCTTTCTCATGAACCTTTAAGAGTTCTTTGAGACTGTCAATCAGCATAAGGAGGTGATCAGTTTGTCATTGTGTACTTGGACTTTCAAAAACCCCTTAAGCACCATTTGAACCCAATGGAATTTAAACAGCCCATCTATTCACAGGATTGAAATGCAAACATTTACATGCCAGGTGACAGATCCAAAGTCTTGCAGTAGCATTGGGAGCGATTACCTGGCTATGGATCTACACTGATCTGCCTATCTGTCTGTCACATTTTAGCCCAACCTTCCTGCAAGGTGAGCTTCCATTTGCCAAATCTGCAAAGCTGCTGGGTGTGAGTTGGGATTGATCTGATTTATGGCTTGGATGCATGTTTGAGCAATCACTTGGCTGCTTCGGTGCTGAGTGTCAATGGCTGCATGGACGCATATTGCGTGAACTCCCTTAATCAGATCCTGTTTACATAGCACAAACTGGGCTAATTTTTGCCTTAAGAATGACTGTGTAAGGAGATTAGAGTTGGCCTACAATGACTTGCCCCACAATGGGTTTCATGGCTGAGTGGGAAGGGAACTGACCCTGAATTTCCCACATCTGAACTTTGAACTATTTATCTTAAATTACAGGGACTGAAAGCACTCTCAGTTTGTCAGTGCAGAAGATCTCTGCCAATAAGAGTTCCTCCAGGCCATGGTGGAAACAGCAAACTCCCTTGTTGATCCACACACACAGCAGCTATGATTACTTTTAGTTCTAAAAGCTCATATGGCAATGAAGATTTGCCTTCATTTTGGAATTCTGTTTCTTTCAGCCCCGTAGACATTTATTTTTTTTAAAGGAATCATCCAAACTGGGAAAGGGAAGGGAAAGCTTTCAAAATATTAAAATACACATTCCAGATCTCGAGGTCATTTATCTAACAAATGCATTCTGTTGTTTGGCAAGACTGCGCTTCTTGTTTCTTGCTTCCATCTGCTGGCAGAAAGTGAAAAAGCAAGAGGCCCTAGAAATAAAATAAAAATAAAGCTCCTGTGCTTTTAGAGTAAGGGACAGGGTCTTCCCATTTTCTGAAGGCTGTTTCCAGACAGGTATATATTCAAACCATGCCTGCAAATGGACACCTTGCAGGCAGTGTTTTGAATGCATATTAAATCTGCATGTGGACTGCAGAGGGGCACTCTCACTCAACAGAGCAGCGCTGGGAATAAGCCCTTTTGAAGTCACCACCTGATGTCATAATGATGACACACAATTGACAAGTGATTGTTGGCTCATGGGTGGCTGGCTGAAGTAAAGATCTGGCCCACCAACCAGCTCTAGCTCCCCATCCCTAGGAAGAGGGGACCTGAGGGACTTCCATAAGGAGAGTCTCAGCAGAAGGCCCCAGCTCTGAACTTGGGAGGGAGAGCTCTGATCCATGGACTCTTCCTTGCCCTCCTTGTGCTCATCTATCCTCAGGGAAGGCCATGACAGGTCTTGGTGCAGTGTCACCATGTTGGGGGGGGGAGGCATGGGAGCGGGGGAAGATGGCGGTAGCTGCAGCCACCCAGCTCAACAAAAACACACAGTGGATACCACCACCAGCATTTGCTCAGCCAGGCTTCATTTTGCACCATGCTTTCCAACCACAGGTTCCACATCTTTGAAGTCCTCCCAGCGCTTTACCTGGGAAAAATCTGCGTTTTACCGCTGAATTGGAGCAAATGTTGACGCTGAAAACCAGACTGCCATTTGCTCCAATTCAATGATAAAACATGGGCTTTCCCAGGGAAGCGCCAAAACAAAACAAAACACCTACACTAGGACACATAGCATTAAAGTTGGACGTGTGCCTAGAAACACAGGTCAAAAGGAAGTCTGGGTGACCCCTATGTCAGATGTTGACACTGGGCCCGATCATGTTGCATCATTCCCAGGGCTCATTCTGAGGTGGGGAAATAGTGTCCCTTATGGGTAATCAGTTGAATTCTGGAGGAGGAGGAGGAGGAGGAGGAGGAGGAGGAGGAGGAGGAGGAGGAGGAGGAGGAGGAGAATTACCACCAATAAATTCTGCCTTCACACATCTCCTCCACCCAAGAAACTGGTGACATTTTTGCCGCCTGTGAATGGGATAGTGAAATGGGGGAAGACCACTTTAGCTTTGCTCAAGTAACTATGATTATAGTTTTAAATTTTCAAAAACTTTCTACCTTCAGGGACCTCTTCCTTATTTATTTGTCTGCCATGAAGTTCTCTCACATTCCACATGAGAGAGAGAGAGACAGCACCCAAGTGGTTCACATAAGACACTGACCATACCCCAGAGCCAGAGTACGTCCTGTTTTTTGTTTTTGTTTTAGTATGGGTGACCTTTGCTTCTAGAATGTACATTATATGCAATGGTTTTGGGGGGGAAATACCAAGAAAATAAAATTAAAAATGAATGTGCTGCCACACCGATTCAAAATGAAAAAAAGCAGTGCTTAGAGGCAAGGCAGTCCTCTGTGGGGATGCAGGTTTCAATGTGATGCAAGTTTTAAACTAAGTGACCCCCAAACCCCTCAACGCAGCAGGAAGCAATTTCATTTTGGCTAGAGCTGTCCTGTCAACCCTAATCCTTTCCTATCCTTGAACTCAGGATGTATCTAGAGTCTAACTGCCTCATTCTAACATATCTAGAAAAAGATCAGGCTGCTGGCCTTTAGGTGCACAAGCGGAATTGAGAGAGGATTTACACGTCTTGCTTTTCAGCATGGTGAAACAAACACAGCAGTAGATTAATGCAAGGATTTAAGCTCACCCAGCATGAGATGCGGGGTGGGGTGGGGGGCAGCATTGTATTAAAAGAGTTTACAACTTCCTCGTTGGAAGCCACAAAACAAGACAGCCCAACCAAATGAACAGGCACAAGGCAAAACTCTTGCTAAAGCATTAGCAGCAGGTACAAAGGAATCTGAAAGACAGGATAATAGATTGGGGGGGGAGTTTCTGTGGCTCCCAGATGTTGCTGAACTACAATGCCTCTCATCCCTGACTATTGCACAGAATGGACAAATAATATCTCAGAGGATCTCATAAGGTCACATGCACACCATACATTTAAAGCACATAAAAATGCAAGTAGATAAATAGGAACCGCTACAGCGGGAAGGTAAACGGCGTTTCCGTGTGCTGCTCTGGTTCGGCAGAAGTGGCTTTGTCATGCTGGCCACATGACCTGGAAACTATACGCCGGCTCCCTCGGCCAATAATGCGAGATGAGCGCGCAACCCGAGTCGGTCACGACTGGACCTAATGGTCAGGGGTCCCTTTACCTTTACCTAATACATATGTAAAACACATGCCTTCCCCCTAAAGAATCATGGGTACTGTAGTTTGTTAAGAGTGCTGGGAATTGTAGCTCTGCTAGGAATAATGTGCAATTCACGGGATTCTTTGGGGAAAGCCATGCACATTTAAGTGTGGCTTAAATGGAAGCTGTGGATCTGGCTTCAGTTTCTTGACTCACACATTGTTCGTTTAGTAGCATGGAGTCAGTTGCTGCATGGTTCCACCATTCTCACTATTACACTGCAATGCTACCACAAATGTGTGTGTGTGTGTGTGTGTACGTTGTTGGCATCCACCTGTCTTGACAGACAGTGGAATGTTCCTCTGGATGCTAAGTTCAACTGCTGTGTTAGCAGCACTGATGTGACCTCCCCGGGGCACGCCTGAGCAGGATGTATGGAGGTCCTGGGCTGCCCAGAAGACATGACCCACCTCTTGGCCTTGGTGATGTGATCCAAAGGAAAGCAGAGCAATACATTTGGCACCAGCTTGGCTGCAGCAGTTGCCGGAAAGAGGCGTACAAGCTACCTTCTATCTGTCTTAGGGGCTCTACTGCAGATTTGTGCAGGGTTTAATCCTTAGCCTTTTCTTCTCCCTAATATCCCGCAAGGCAGCAGAGGTTTGGAATCAGAATTTCCCTTCTCCTCGATGGGCTACCTTCCTAAGTTGACAAGCCCCATCTGCTCCCTCTATGACGCATGCCGAAACTGCCTTCTTGACCATTGGACCCACTAATTGATCGCATCCGCTCAATCTGCCAGAGCCTGTCCTTGCATACAGGAGAAGTCCCTAACCCACTGAGGGTTTGAGACCCATTGGATACCCTCACCTGGTTTAGCTGGCCAGTCAAAGCCGTTCACATGCTGACAGCTTCTAGGAGCCACAGGTGGGAGCCGAGTGCAGGGTGGGGACAAGGTGGACAAACTACCCCAGAAGGAGCACGATGTGTCCCCCCACCAGAGGTGCTACTCCTCTCCTAACACCACATACACTCCAAATTTTTATATATACGGTACATCCCCAGAACTGCCTGTGGAACTACTTCACACAATGGTCAGTGGATGTGCTTTAAACGTATGGATCTGCCCAATAATTCAAAGGAGGAATGGAAAACTGGCAGGTTTTGCCAGTGAGACACTGTGTTGATTTCAGTGTAGGGGCTGTGCGAAGTTCCTTTTTGGGTGAGCAAAAGTGTAACACTGTACAGTATCTGCCATATGTCTCAGGAAATGAACTTAAAACCAGCGAATTTGGAAACATCTCTGTCAATGATTCACTTGGACTTACGCCGTTTTATAGCCCAGGTCAGGTTAACACCAAGCAGCAGTTGATCTTGTGTAAATGCACCAACCCCCCACGTACGATAGCTTGAGAGTATCAAGTGGTGACTAATTGAGAACAGTGGGGGTGAAAGCACAGAATCCAATCTTAAATCGTGCATTTATATTGCTCTTGCTAGGCAGAGTCTTTGTTCTCAGTAGCCTTTGGAGCATAATGTTCTGCATACTGTGAACACAGCATGTAAGTGTACACTTGAATATGAAATAACTATTTTGCAAGGCAGCTGTCAAGGAACTCTATTGATAACGTTGCTCTGGAACGCAGGAGATGCCGGCTAATTAAACCATGATTGATACTCACTGCCTGGGCAGATTTATACATTCCTCAAACCAGCCAAGCCTTCATATGATGGAGTAGTGGACATGTCGCCCTGAATTATGCAGATAACGTCCCATGGGATCACCTTGTTGTGTCCAATTCACAAGCTTCTACTTCCTTAAAAGGGCAGCATCATGTGAATCCAGGATCAGCAGGACTAGGTATTCCTGTGGCACTCCCATGTCAGACATTATCTATGTATTAGTGGGGAAGCAGAGCCCCTGCATCTCCACCATATAACAACTCTCACCTGTCCACTCACCTGTGCACCGACAACACAGGTGGGCAACCTGTGGCCCCAACCTCATTTTATGTGGCATCTGATAACTCATGAACCTGCCCCATTCCTCCATTCCATCAGAGTGCCTTCCTTCCTATTTGTGGTTTTTCTTGGCTTTTTAAAAGTTTCCCCCTTCTTTCTACATCGTTTCAGAGCAATTGGAATGTACAGTGTTTTATTTGACATTCCAAAAACAAAACAAAACAAAACAACACAACAACAACAACAACAACAACAACAACAACACATTTCCCCCTTGCTTTTTTCCTGGTTGTATGGCTTGGGAGAAATGTTTTTCCCCCTACCCAGATGTCTGGGTAGGTTTATGCCATGTGTGTATAAAGCACACTGAAGTCAGAAATGAATTACTTTCACTTGCTTTCCAGAACTGACCATCCACCACTGGTGAATATTTCACTTACCAAAAAGAAAAAAAAAAGTTCCTTAGTTCTTTTGTGGTGGTGTGCTCTCTCGTCCCAGTCTCAGAATGTGCATCTTCTCCAATTTTGTTTTAAAGTACTTCGCTGGAGTAAGTACAGCTACCCCTGCTAGCAAACTTACTTGCCCTTCGCACCCCCAGTTATTATGTGGGGAAGATGGGACACCGACCCCTTAGTCTGCAGAGGAAGGCGACACATTCCCATTTCACGCCAGTTTGATTAATGAGACTCGGCTAATTGTGTGAAAAATTCCAGACATTTACAATGCAAGTTTGGGTTATTGTTTAGCCAATCACGGCTAGCATGTGAAAATAAGAAGATGTTTAGTTTTCGAGCACTGGGGCCAGAGAAAGGGCAGTTTGGAGCAAGTCAGAGAACAACACCCACTTCTTTGAAGAGATGTTACTATGCTCTGCTAAACCTGCAAACCTCCGGCTGAAAGCCTTTCTCTCCCCCACCCCACCCCACCCCCGCCAACCGCCACCGCTACTCCTGGTTTTCAAACAGATCTTGCTCCCTCCTCATCTCTCCAAGTACAAGCAAGGGGCACACCAGCTAACACGCAGATGGATGGATTTCACATTTCAGGCTTTTAAAAATTTCACTTTTATATATACAGTACAGTGTATATCTTTCCAAAAGAATGATCCTGCTGAGAGGTAGAGAATTGGTGTTGATCATTTCCCAACCCTAACCCTCTCTGGCACCTGGGTATAGCGCTCTGAAAGATATCCCACGAGAAAACATTAAACAAAAAAAGAGGAGGGGGAAAGGAAAGGAAAACCAGGAGGTGCGGTGGGGGGGGGGGTGAGCCTCCTTTTCAAAGCGCACTTCTCAATCTGCCCACATCAAAATAAGAGACAACTGGCCCTTTGAAGTTCAGGACACAGAAGTCTCACCCAGTCTGCATGGGAATAAAAGAAACTTGCTTTATAAATCACATGTGCGGCTATGCACTCTCTCTCTCTCTCTCTCTCTCTCTCTCGCATTCTCTCTTACACACATGCTTCTCGCCTTGCCCACATCCAAATCAGAGACAGAAGGGCAGAGGGGACCCTCCAACCCACCTCTAGAAAGATTGAACAATACAGCGATACCTCAGTTTACGAAATTAATCCGTTCTGGAAGTCCGTTCTTAAACGGAAGCCGTTCTTAAACCGAGGCGTGCTTTCCCTAATGAGGCCTCCCACTGCCACCGCCCTTCCACCATTCGGATTCCGTTCTTTGACCGAGGTAAAGTTCTCAAACCGGGACACTATTTCCAGTTTGGGGGAGTTTGTAAACCGAATCGTTCCTAAACCAGACTGTTCTTAAACCGAGGGTACCACTGTATAGCCACAATCAGTTTTATAGCACCAAAGCCAAAATCTAATACCAGCCAGTGTATTTAAAATTTGACAAGCCAGCATGATTACCATACACAGGGATCTTTTTAGGCTGATCAGAGATCATGTCACTATTCAATCTGGCCTCCACCTGCCGCCACTTCTTGCAGACTCTGCAGAGGAAGAACGAACTTTGCAGGTTTGATACACATGTACAGTGTCTAGCACAACGGCTGCATGGCTGACAGAAGGGGCAGACTGCATCTATCCAGCCTGCTGGTGTTCCCACCCACTACAGATTTCCCTAGCCTGTGCTGTCCCACACTGCCACCACATGGCAATGCACCCGAAGGGCTGCCATACAGAGTGAAAAAAAGAAAGACGGAATAAACAGCAGAGGTGAGCTTCGGAAGGCTACATACGCAGGGCCATGGGCATAGCCGGGGGGGCAGGGAGGGGCAGTTGTCCCCCTTAAATAAAAAAATCAATAAAAATACATAGCAAACTGAGGTTCTGCGCACCCCCCAACAAAAATCCTGGCTACGCCCATGCGCAGAGCACATTTAAAACACCTTTCAATCACCCAGCTTTTCCCCAAAGAATCCTGGGAAACGGCTGTTTCCCCATCACAGAGCTACAATTCCAAGCACCCTCATCCTCAGGATTTTGGGGAGGGGGGGAAATGGAGCTGTGAGTGGGAATTCCTGCAGGAAGGCAACAGAGTGGACTGAGAAGCAGAAGAAGCCCAAAAATGAGGCTTCCGACAAACAGCAAAAAGGGGCTTTGAGGGAAACGATGCTTAAAGAAGGAAGGGCAGAAAGACACCTGGGGAGCCCAGAAATGTAGGAGAGGAGGAAGGGGGAATTGGGCCAGAGAGGAGTCCAAGGGGGGACAGAAAGCTTAGAAAAGGGAAGCAGAAAAAAGAGAGTAAAATACATGTTCAAGTAGAGGGGCAGAGGAAACCAGGAGCCTAAGAGAGAAAGCAAATAATGTAGGGTATGCTGGAAGCTGCCCACAGTGGCTGGGGCAGCCCAGTCAGATGGGCGGGGTACTATTATTATTATTATTATTATTATTATTATTATTATTATTACAGAAAAGAGAGGGCAACCAACAGGAATAGCCAGGAATAGCCTATACCTTCCATAGAGTTATTCATCAGTCATAGTATTCAGTCTTTCTCTGCTTCTTGTTTAACACTGAACTGTTTTATGGATGAGCCAAAAGCTCTTAAAAGTGTTGCTACCTTCAGGATGCAACCATGGATTTTGCTCATATGGAAAGCAGCTTCAAATAGCATTTGTGGGATATTTGCCACCTGAAGAGAGATCATACCTGGCTTATAAAGGGGAAGCTTGGAAACCCCTGGCCACGTTCCTTCGGTTGGGACTTCCAGTACCTGCATAAAGCAAGAGACAAGCCAAAAACAAAACAGCAACTCAACACACACACCCGATGTCTTTTCCAAATACATGTATGCAGACTAGATTCTAGTCTCGGGTTTGCTCCTGGAAAAAGGGGCCCAGCAAGGTTTTCTTACCAGGGTGTAGCCAGGAATACAAATGTGCTTTAGCGACTGCAAAGGCAGGTGCCATTTCAAATATATCAGCGGCACTCAGGATCATGGTACAGTCTTTTTTTTCTATTACACCCAAGGTGCTCCCCTGGAGACCAGGATTGCATTGATGAGTGACTCCTGATGGTAGTAGCTCCCCCAAATGATAGGCATTCAGAAGCTGCTATGGGGATCCCTGCTGCTTTAAGATGAAAAGGAATAGATAGCAAACGAATCTTCTGACAGGTGTTAAAAAAAAAAACCATCGGGGCACAATTCAAAGACATTCTGGGCCTCAAGTACGCTGTATCTTGATGAGGTGGTCTGAGTCCACCTTAGGATTCTGCCCGCAAGCAAACAAATCTGTGCCAATGAAAATGTGATACGTCCTCCCCACCAAAGCAAGCTTTTTGTTACTGGCTGATGGAGCGATGCTTCCGAATCCTTATTTGTCTTTGCAATTGGAGCAGCTACATAGCTCTGTTTTAAAAGCATCGGAAAATGCTGATAATGAAATGAATATTCATCCTATCACACTTTCTCTTTTGGCCTGGTATCTTTTGAAATTTCAAGTTCACCAAAAAAAACCCCCAAATGTTTAGATTTCTCCCTTCCCTTTTGTGGCTAATTTGTGGTTCCAAACTTGAACAAATTCACAAGCAAAGCTCAAACTGATTCAAAACTTGTGATTCAGATCAATACTTCGAAGAGTTCGCTTAGAAATGCGAAGGATTTTTAGAAATTAATATTTATTCTATCAGTTTCTTTTGAGTGTTGACTCTTTGGAAATTTGGAGTTTGGGGGAGAAAAACAAACAAAAAGAGGTGGTTCTTGCTCCCTATCAGCAAATTTAAACCAGTCCACTGTATTCAGGGTATCAATTGACAAGAACAATTTTAATTATTTGGAAGTAAAGAATGAATATGCTTGTGCCAGCTGTTTTCCTGTTTCTTCCATTGGCTCTTCCTTCTAGTAAAGTACAATCAATACAAGGGCTGAGAGGGAAGAGGTTTTATTCAGATTATAGGGATTTTATTTTAATGCCAAGCCGATAATGATATGATAATGATGATGATGATGATGATAAATTTTTATTTATACCCTGCCCTCCCCAGCCAAGGCCGGGCTCAGAGCGGCTAACACCAAATATAAAACAACTAGTTAAAATACAATTCAACAACAAGACTAAATACATTTAAATTTAAATTAAAAATTAAAAAATTAAAAATGCATCCTCATACAAAAGGAGAAAAGAAAGGGGAAATGGGGGGAGGGGATCAGGTTGGCTCCAGGCCAAATGCCAGGCAGAACAACTCTGTCTTACAGACCCTGCGGAAAGAAATCAGGTCCTGCAGGGCCCTGGTCTCAGGAGACAGAGTGTTCTACCAGGTCGGGGCCAGTGTTGAGAAGGCCCTGGTTCTAGTTGAGGCTAATCTGATTTCCTTCGGGCCCGGGACCTCTAAGGTGTTACTATTTATGGACCTTAAGGTCCTCTACGGGACATACCGAGAGAGACGGTCCCGTAAGTACGAGGGTCCTAGCCCGTAAAGGGATTTAAAGGTCAAAACCAGCACCTTAAATCTGACCCTGTACTCCACTGGGAGCCAGTGCAGCTGGAAAAGCACTGGCTGAATATGTTCCTATGGCAGGGACCCCGTGAGGAGCCTCGCTGCAGCATTCTGCACCCGCTGGAGTTTCTGGGACAGCTTCAAGGGCAGCCCCGTGTAGAGCGAGTTACAGTAGTCCAGCCTGGAGGTGACCGTTGCATGGATCACTGTGGCCAGATCGGGGCGGGAAAGGTAAGGAACCAACTGCTTAATGCAGCGAAGGTGGGAAATGTCACCATAGAAAGGGAGGCGTCAAGGATTACACCTAAACTCTTAACGGAAGGCAGTGGCACTAATTGGGCCCCCGCAAGAGAAGGGAGTTGGTCCCTCATCCCCATGCCATCCCGACCCAGCCAAAGGACCTCTGTCTTCGAAGGATTTAGTTTCAGTCGGCTCCCACGGAACCATAATGGAACAATAGATATGAGAAGCAAGAGGTTCACATTTGTTGCTTACCAAACCCAGACACTAAATCCCAGAGATATGGGAAATGTATCTCTTTAGACTCTGCCTTATATAAATTTCCCCCTATCACAATTAGTTGGCCATCCGCCACCAGGGCCTTTCTAAAAGAGTGGTCAGGTTTTTGTTTTATTGGTGCTGTAGCCAGTTTGAGACACCCCCCAACCCCAACCCCCACATTTTTGTTAGTACTTAATGGATTGCAGTGTTATCTATGATGTTTTAATCATAGTTTATTGCACTCTGCTGCAAGCCTCTTTGAGGAATACATTCCCCCAAAAAAGTATCTACAGTTAAAGCTTAATAGTTTATACACTGCTAATAAGGTATTAAGTGTCAACCACTTTGACATGGACATTAATTAGAATATGAACATTAATTAGACATTAATAAGATGGATATGCCTTTGGAGGTTGTTTACAACATGACAAAAAATTAATAATGCAAGGCAGTGTTAGAGTATAAATCCATACCTTCCAACATTTCTCTGATAAGAATAGGAACGTCCTATTCCATCATCATCATCATCATCATCACCCCGCCTATCTGACTGGGTTGCCCCAGCCACTTTGGAAAGCTTCCAACATACATAAAAACATAATAAAACATTAAACATTTTAAAACTTCCCTATACAGGGCTAGCTTCAGATGTCTTCTAAAGGTTGTGCAGTATACTGTAGTTACTTATCTCCTTAGCTTGGGGGTTACATAATTGCATACCCTCCAATATTTCTCCAATGAAAACAGGGACATCCTAAGGAAAAGCAGGACATCCAGGGATCAAACCAAAAACCAGGCTGGCTTCTGTAAATCCGGGACTGTCCCTAGAAAATAGGGACCGGACATTTGGCGGGTCTGCAGACCTGAATCTGGCTAACGGCTGATTAAAATGATTGGCAGCAGTGCAGATACAGTCCTAGTGGCAGGATAGCACTTATTATGCAAGGTGAAGGATCCACCAGTGGTTTTCTGACTGTAGTAGGGCCCAAACAGGGCCTTTTGTGTGCATGTTGGGGAAGGAACAGGGCTGGCCTTGGATCGATGGCATCCATGGCTAACTTGTTGCCCTTAACCACTCAGCAATAGGGCCTCATGTTTTTCCAAAAGGAAGTAAAATGGAGAAAAGGCACACACACACACACACACACACACACACAAACAAAATTGCTTCAAGCTGACAGGATTTTGGATGTCATAGAACAACTGGCCCAGATTCTCACTCCCACCCAGTAGTGTTTTTTGGTCAAAATAAGAGAGGAGCTGATACTCCTTAAAGTGCCTTGGTTGCCAGCACAAGATGGCTGCTACAAGCAGCAAAAAAGTAAAATAAAAATAAAAGATAGATGACGGTACACCAGGCATAGGCAAACTCGGCCCTCCAGGTGTTTTGGGACTACAACTCCCATCATCCCTAGCTAACAGCTCCTATTCCCAACATAGGGGTGCAGCTTTGGATACTCTCCCCCCCAAAAACCCAAACGCACACACACACACACACACACACACACACAAGAGAATGTTGTTTTACATGACACAAAGAAATACAAGAGTTTAACAAGAGGGAGCAGAAAGTGCAGCAACTCCACTTTTGTGTGCCTCCTTCAACCTGCTATCCGTTTAATTGGTTTTAAATTTTTGATGAGACAAGAGAGGCATCAAAGGGAAGTCACTTTGATTTATCTTAGTGTTTGTGGGGAAATTGCCAAATATAGACCAGCCTATTGGATACAACCCCAAACTTAACACACTGGGAGTGAGTGAGACTTTCAATCAAATTGCCCTTTTCTGTTGCATCCATCATTGGGACTAGATAGACAGACGGATAGAAGCTGACCCTTTTGAGATGCTAATGATCTTTGTTTCAGTTTCCCAGGTGTATCATTATACTTACCACCCAGATCTTCTCCAACTGTTCAAAGGTGTTGCAAACCCCTGGAAACAGAGGCTGACCCTGAAGCATCTCAGCAAATATGCAGCCTGCACCCCTGGAGAAAAGGAATATATTCTCTTCACTCACTCAGCCTCACACTGCGGATGTTAAATACACAGATAAATATGCCTAAGTCCAGATCTAGGTGGAAGGAAACCACATGCACTACATCCTCAGTTACATTTTCTATTCAAAGGAGGAAGGTGTTTCCCCTGGCCTGATTTGGACAGTCAATGGTTCTCCCAATTAAAAACAGTGGCTAAATAGGGTTTCAGCAGTGGGATGCCCTGCTCTTCCCTGCTCCCAACACACGCGCCACATTGTGCTCCTAATCAGAATCACTTCTCCAAAGCTGCTATATTGGCCATGGGGGTGGGCAGGAGGGAGACAGGTGCAATGCAACTATATGAGCAGCCTCCGGGAATAGGGAGGGGGGTTGATGTCAGTACAGAAAATGGCACCTCCTTCACGCATCCCAGTTTTTGGGATGGCACTGGCCGAGGCTGCGGTACAGGTTTCTCCCATATGCCCCCGGCCGTATCACGTTACAGTGGTGACCTGGGCAGGAGCTACTCTGCAATGGCTCCCACTCAGCCAGCATAATGCAGGAAATGAACTGCCACCAGAGACCAAGGAGATAAATAGCTATACAACTTTTAGAAGACACCTGAAGGCAGGCCTGTATTGGGAGTTTTTAATGTTTGATGTTTTATTATGTTTTTATATGTGTTGGAAGCTGCCCAGAGCTGCGGGAGCAACCTGACCAGATGGGTGGGGTAAAAATGAAATGAAATGAAATAATACAATACAATACAAATTACAGATAATAATTACTGTACAGGTCTCATGGCTTTTTTTCAGCCAGAACTTGCCGAAACTCAGTTTCTGGCACCTCTCAGGTGGACCCATTGCCATTATAAGAGAACAAGGTGTTAATGGTGAGTTCCGGCACCTCTTTCCCTAGAAAAATAGCACTGACAGGTCTCTAACTAAAATGGACAGGAACTAATCATGAGCAGAAGTGATCATCCGCGCTGTTTCAAGTATGTTACGTTTGTTTCTCTCTTTGCCTCACAAGCAGAAAAGCAGCAGCAATGTCAAAAATAATTCAGAAATAAAATGCTAATGTGGATCGGACATATGTGTGATTGCCTTGAAGTGGACCTAATGTCTAGCCCTCCCGCTGCCATTGCTAAAGGGACTTGATTAGTTTGTATATTAGTTGAAGAGAGATAAAAAAAACCCCTCTTCGCATACTCTCAGGTGTGCATTTACCATGCTGAGATTGAGTGAGTATTGGCTTGTGTGGTGCTCCTCACCATGAACACAAGGGCATGGTAAAATATCTCACTTCTCCTTCTATGTTCTTCTGGACCTATCTCAGTAAGAAAGAGGGAAGAATCTCCATATCTACTCTGATAGGGGCTCAAGTCCAATTCAAGTCTAGAAATTGGTGATATCAGTTGGCTTGGGGGTAGGGATCTAGGTTCCACACACCCCACTTGTGTGTCAGCTTTGAAAGTCAAGGAAAGTTCTTCCTTTTACTGTATTATGTTTGCAAATTAAATTTTTATGTAGTTCAGGTGATTTATAATGATGGTCTCAAAAAGGGCTCTTATTGCATACTGCCAACGTTCTTTATATGCTTGAAAGGGGAAGAATGTTATGCTCAACGTGTTTTATAGCATCTCTCACCAGATATCCACATCAGCAGAATAGTCAGTGGCTCCTAACAGCACATCAGGGGGTCGGTACCCCAATGTCACCACTTCAGCGGAGTATGTTTGACTGGGAAGGGACTTGGCACGAGCAAGACCTGCCAAGAAACAAGTTATTTAATTGCATTATAATGCATTAAATTATCATTGCAATCCACTCTCTATAGCATAAATATATGGCCATTTCTATCAAGGTTAGGCTGCAATCCTAAGCGATATGCAATGCTGTCAATTTTGGTTTCTCTCAGTTTCTAATTACTGTATTCAAGCTTCAAATTCAGTTCCACATCAGCTTGCAGAATTTTTGAAAAATCATTCATCAGCAGTTTAGTACTAACTTCTAATATTTTCCCATGTAATTCTGCCTAATATACACATTTAATAGTGTGATGTTCCCTAATGCAATGCATCTCTGTGTGTTATTTTCACTCATATATACATTTAATGCACACTTTACCCCAGTATATGCATTTTTATGGACGTCACTTGGTGGGAGAATTGCATTGCGAAATTCAGAGAAATGTGAATTTTGAAGGATGACTGTTTCGGTTCACACAATTTTTTCTGAAAGTGAAAATTAGGTAAGTTCACCTTAAAATGCAAATGGAATCAAATTTCTCCTGCATCCTACCTGGAGATAAGCCCCAGTAAATTAAAAAACAACAAAACTTTGTTACTTCTTAATACGTAGACAGGATTAGGATTTTAGCCTTTATGAAGTTATCCTTTATAA
The DNA here is from genome assembly GCF_963506605.1 of Zootoca vivipara. Taxonomy (NCBI): domain Eukaryota; kingdom Metazoa; phylum Chordata; class Lepidosauria; order Squamata; family Lacertidae; genus Zootoca; species Zootoca vivipara. Next base: position 125,108,597 of record NC_083276.1, on the reverse strand, counting down.
TTAACTGCAACATCAACCCATTACTATTATTTCACATCTTTTTTATGTGAATGATCTCAAATGAGTGTCTAGTATAGATAGGCATTCAAGGCCTTGAACACACAGCCACTTTTTGGTGGCTCCTCAGTTTCTGAATAACCTAGAGGCCCAAATATCTAAACTCCCAGTATCTTACACTTCTTGACCCAATGTCAACACTGTTGCAAACTCATCTACTGTGTATTTTGGAAAGAAAGTAGTTTGTCTGTTTGATCACTAGGCATTCAGCCGCCTCTTGAGATATCATCGCCAAAGGGTTCCCAAAATGGGGCCGGCAGCCTTCATCAACGTTTGGATACAAGGAGCCACTTTGAATTAAAATGGCGAACCCAAACAAGACTTTGGTGTGACTTCATGCCAGTTTTTTGATGCAATGGGTCCAAGCTTACAAATTACAACATCTTTTTAAAAATCACTGGGTCATAGCTGCCAAGTACCCCGTTTTCCCTGGGAAACCCCCGTTTTTACTTACCTTTTCCCGGTGGTCCCCCGTATCACTTCGTCTCCCGTTTTTCTCCGTTATTTTCTCCTGCCAGCGGCCATTTCTTTCTTTCCGATTTGCCCTTCTATGGGCACCAAAAATGGCCGCCGCCAGCTTCAAAAGTCACATCTACGCATGTCCGGAAGTGCATAGGCGCGACTTCCGGTGTCGGCGACAGCCATTTTTGGTGCCCATAGATGGGCGGAGCGACACCGGAAGTTGCGTCGACGCAACTTCCGGTGTTACACGGCTGCCGGTCCCGGATTCTGCAGTCCGGGACTTGGAAGGTAAGCTGGGTTTTTTGGATTCTACAAATTCCTGGGCAGCAGTGGGTACTCTCAACTACCGTAGTGTCAATATAAAGTGAGCAGCCAACCCCACCTCAATTAAGTTTAAGTCAAAACACTTGGATTTAAGATAATTTCCCCCAGTAGCTTCATGGGCATTAAACTAGATTATTTTCTAGTGCTGCCACTTAATTGGTTCATTACCAGTGCCGAATGTTATGGTTCAGTTTGAATATTCGGGATGTCTCTGAGCCGTTTTCATAGACAAGGACATTACATGAAGGGGCCTTAAAGTGTACATAATTGCCACAGCAGTACAAAGAGCCCAAAGGCTTCTGTGATGGGGAAGCAGACTCATTTAACTTATTAGTTAGGGAGCTAAATCTATTACATTTATTATATGCTACTTTCCTACAAGTGTAGATTTTACATTAATGCCCTCTCCAGAAACATACTCAAAGATGGAAACCCAAGATACAAGGCCAGCTATGGAAATGCAGCCAAACAGATGCCAATGAAATAAATAATCACAATAAATGAAACAAGCAATTGCAAGAACACGCACACAAGATGTGTCATGTCTGTGTGAGTTAAAGTCAACTGTTTTCACCGAGGGCTTTTCCATACATACAAAAAGGCAATTTTTAACCTTAGTATTGAATGCAATGCTGACAGTTGTACAATATGCCCTGCCAATGAGCTGTGGATCTCTGCCCCTTACTTTTAATTATCAAATGTTGGCAGGTATGCATTCCCTGTGGAGCTGGAGAGAATTCTCATTTGACGTTAACTGGTTTCATCCAGGCATATTTTCTAAATCCTTTGTTTATTTTATGTTATACGGAGGAGAGGGATGGTACAGCAATGTGCTCCTCCAAAAGATCAGTGAAAGCAAAAACAAATCTGTCAGTTTGCGATTCATAAAGATGGGAAAGCTGGCCTTTGCCAGAAGGTCTGGCTATTGTCCAGCAGTCTGACTATGATGGCTTACCAAAATCAGCTAGCTTAAGCTCTCCAAGGCAATTGAGGAGCAGGTTCTGAGGTTTCAGGTCACGGTGAAGGATGCGGTGATCATGTATGAAAGCCAAGGCTCGCAGAAGTTGGAACATAAAGAGCTGGCAGACAGAAACAGGACTGGTTAATGACTGATCAGTTTTACTGCTGCATTACAAGCAAAAGAATAAACCCTTGATAGAAAAGTAAGCAAATACATAACACCCTTGAAAGCTACTTATAATCGACAGCACAGGCCGAGGCCGAGACTATTATGGGGTGCTTTGCTTCAGAGCAAATCAAATTATTTACATTTGGCACCAATGGACATACCTGTCTACAGCTTCAAAAATAATCATTTCAAGATCTCACTTATTGCAAGACCTCTGCAAGATAGGTGCAGCTGAAAGAGACAGACTTGTGTTTATGTATGAATGGAACTGATTACTTTGGGAAGAAAAAAACCTAGTTACAGGTAAGTAGCCGTGTGGGTCTGACGTAGTCGAAGCAAAATAAAAAATAAAGAAAATCCTTCCAGTAGCACCTCAGAGACCAACTAAGTTTGTCATTGATATGAGCTTTCGTGTGCATGCACACTTCTTCAGATACCCTCTTTTTATTGCAGCTGATAATTTTTGAGCACCCATGTCTAGAAGCAGGACAGAAACTGTAAAATAAATATATAGCCAGTTAACTAACCAACGAGAGATTTGAACCAAGGCTGGATCTACATAGATATTAAAAAACGCTATGAAAATATATATATAGCCACAATGCAATGGTACCATTGACTTCAGATTGCTGCTCTACAGCACCATCTGGTGTCACATTTTTAATGTTATAATGTAATTGACCTGTGTAGCAGAGTCCCAAACCTCCTCAGTTCAGTGAAACAATCTATCCAATAGCCAAAGCTGCTCTTGGCATATGATCTTTAGGCTATAATCCCATGTCTACTCGCCTGGCAGCGCCTCCTATTGAACCGAATGGGACTTACTTCTGAGTAGACATGCATAGGATTGCACTGTTGCACACTTAAGAAAAGCACATTTTTCTTCAAGAACTTACCTTAACATTATACAGATGAAGCCCCCCAGGATGCTGGGACATGTACTGTGCCAAGTCTGTGTGCTAAATAAATAGACAGGAAATGGAATTGAGGGCAGTTAACCCAATTTTCTTGGAGACTTTCTGCAAAATCCATGCAACCACATGTTGGGTGCTTTGCACAAGCCTCCCGCCAGCCCCTTGTTGATGAAACTAGTAAGACATTGTGTGTGCCTTGGGGACACACAAATACTACACCAATCTATGCCAGTTCCTTGTACTATGCTGAGCCGAAAGAGCATGCCATTGATCTGAATCCATCTTTACTTTCAACACACAGCCATTTAAAAGTGTGTCAACCATGCGAGCAAGATATCACGATATATAAAGTACATTAACATGGGCTGCAATACTTTCATGATACAGGAGGCTTTTAAAAGGGCAAATGGCATCTGCTAGAGAGCGGCGGAATGAGAACAACCAGGGAGGGGTCATTTAACCCTTTCCTCCCCTCCTGAGGTGCTGAGGATAATCCCTCCTCTGAACAAGTGTATGTGTGCACGAGGGATGTGTTGTGTCCTCCCAGTACAATTATTAGCTTCAGATGAGATATTTCTACAGGATCTCAGCAGGGGAAGGAACATTTCCCTTCTCTGCCTTCTGCAATTTTGATAATTAAAAGCTATGCCTGGAGTCAGTAGAATATTAAGATGAGAGCTAAGAAATTGAGGCAGAATCCAGACACTATGGAGGCTGCTGGTAGGTGGCCCTTCTGGCTGTGGAGGTGTTGTTTGACCTGTTCTTCTTCTTCTTTAAATACATTTTTATTAGGGTTTATAAGTAAAAACACAAAGATTATTATCAAATATCCTTTTTTTGTCCAAACTAAAATGTTAATTTAAAGGCAAAAATGAGAAAGGAAAGAGGAGAAAGGTGAAAAGAAAGAGAAAGATATAGAGAAAACGGGAGAGGAAAAGATTTATTATTACTATTATTATTTTCATTTTTATACCGCTTTACATTTTAAAATAAAAATCTCAAAGCGGTTTACAGCATACCGGTAGTAAAACATCAATAAAACAATCCAGAATCAAGAGAGGGAGAAAGTTAAGAACTAAAGAACTTCCGATTCTTTGTCTGACTGCTACATACTGTATAAGCATTACTCATGTCATCCACTCCAGTATAACACCTAATAAAGCCACTTTCTATTGATCATCATCTTCAATCCTCAAACCCAAATGTCATCATTTCTTTTTCTTTTTCATGCAAAAAGTCTATGAGACTTTCCAATCCTTAGTCAAAATTAACAATGACTTTTCTCTGATTAGGCATGTCAATTTCGCCACCTCAGCTATGTCCATTAATTTTAACAAGCATTCCTCCACTCTTGGTAATGATGAGTTTTTCCATCTTTGGGCATATAAAAGTCTCGCCGTTTGTTTGGCCTGTTCTTAATGGAGGTTGCACTTCCTTTTGTAGGATCAATGCAAGAATGGGAAACCTGTGGCATTGCATATGCTGCTGGACAACAATTCTCATCATCCTTGACTATTGGCCTTGCTAATTGGGACTGAAGAGAGGAATTAGCTAACAACATCTGAAGAGTCCCCGCGCCATACCTGATTTAATCCCGCAAAAGGTTTGCCAGAGTATCACCAGCAGATTGCACACAAAAGGTAGGAGAATTTACATATACCTCAGCTTGACCACATTATTTCTCTGGTTGTGTTGCTTTTACAAGGATCATTACTCAAATGGTGAGGGAGGGAGAGGTTTTTGCAAGTGTGCTTGTGAACGAACAATCCAGTGGTTTTACGAGTCTGTTGTCATGGCAGTTGCAAGAATAATCAGTTCCTACCAGCTTTTCTGCAAATGAAGCATGTTTTAAAAATGCAGCTGTTGCTTAAGAGAAGTTAGGGATCTGAGAAGATAGCTCTCAAAGGCAATTAGGAAACGCAAGCATGAAACATATATCACCATGATGGACTCTTACGCATTGCTATAAAACGCTTTGTAGCACTGCCAAAAAAAAAAAAAGAGGACCCAGCGTTTGTTTACCAGCTCATGAGAAAGCTCACAAGCCCTAAATAAACCGGAGAAAATCAACTCACCAAATACTCGAAGACTAATGTCAGAGTCTCTTTGGTCTGGATGATGTCATGAAGGAGCACAATATTGGCATGCTTCAAGCCCTTGAGGAGAGATGCTAAGGAAGGACACATAAATAGGGGTCAGCCTGCTGTCTGCGAGAGAGGGAAACAATTTAACAGCACAGAAAGCAAGGCAAGGCTGCCTTGTCAAATTCAACTGCCCATCATTTCCACACCTGGAATTTTGAGCAGGAGCTGGTCCCGATTTGTCTTCTTAAACAGGAGGAATGCCTCAGAAGCGATAGAACAGTTAAAATTAGGAACCTTTCCCACCATGCTTTTCTCATTAGAGGTGAATCAAGATGCCAAAACAGCCTAGATATTGGTCTCTCTCAATGATAGCACAGGCCAAAGCCCCAGATGCTGGCATAAAAGAACACTACCCTCTCCTGCTAATTTAGGGTTTTATGGATATGTTCATAGTACTGCTTACTCCACATCTAGCGCATTCCCACTCCTACCATATTTATGCGAATCTAATGCGCCATCAAATCTAATGCTCACCTCAATTTTCAAAACCTTGAAACCCAGAAAGCTTTTGCTGGCGAATGCAAATGTGCCATCAAATCCAATGCGCACCCTAATTTTTGCGATGTAATTTGGCCAATAAAGGTGCGCATTACATTTGAGTAAATGCGGTAATTTTTGAAGCCTCACTCGCACAATGTCAGTCACAATCCGTATCGGTCCTGTAGTTTCTTGACAAATGTGGGTTTTTTTCTCAGACACATTTCATTTCCATGAGAGTAAGACATAATGGGAGCATATGTGACAGATAGGTAATGTGACAGTCCTCGTGCAAGCACAGATGACAGAAACCATAAAGGTCATGTATATCGGGTGAAGACATCCCTGCCCCCTCTCTGTTGTGAATAACTCTGTACAAAATTGTCACGAAACACAGTGTTCAAAGCCGCTAATGTGAACATACCTAAGTCATACTCAAGGTAGAGCCACTAAAAGCAATGAAATTGTTAGTCATCGTGACTTAAAAGTCTGTTGATTGCACTGCCTCTGTTCTGAGTAGGACTTAGCTCAGTGATTCCCAAACTTGGGTCTCCAGCTGTTTTTGGACTACAACTCCCATCATCCCTGAACACTGGTCTTGCTAGCAAGGGATGATGGGAGTTGTGGTCCAAAACAGCTGGAAACCTAAGTTTGGGAAATACTGACTTAGCTGGACAAAATCTAGTCTTTTTCATTGTCCCGTTCAATTACCCCAATGTACAATTTCATTCAGGATGAGTTAGGACAGGGGTGGGCAGACTTCAGACTACTTGTAGGATCTCTACACCTTGCTTTTTCACTAGCACCCCAAGATCTACAAATGGAGACAGGTGCAAAACAGTGATTAGGTGTCATATACCTAGAAATAAGAAACTGAGTGCCTCTTAGTATATGCTCAGACAGAAATATATGTTCAGAACTTCAAATTAACCTCTTCCACATTTCACAAAAAATCCATTGTAAGTCCTTTTTCCCTCCCCACAAAGTTTTTAAATCACAGTAACTACATTTGGAAAAAGAAAAGAAAATCCTTTTCAGTTGTGACTACTGTTAAAGCCCCCCGGGGATCTACCTGTCAATCTTGATCAATTTGTTTTGCTCACCCCTATTAGGAAATGCAGAGCTGAGCGGGGGAAAGAACAAAATATAGAAGCATCATGAGAAATTCTTTCTGCAGGCCTTGCTCTTTCTAGAGGCTGGCATTTAATTGTTTATCTACCCCTTAGCAGGGGAAAATAACATGTTTCCACTGGGACTCAGAGGCAGACTAAAGCAACAGCCTTAATGGAAAATTAAACAAGCTGCTTTTGGATGTTATATCAGTGAGAGCATCTGAAGGCCTGAAGGCAATAATTAAAATCTTAATCTAATGCATAAAATCAGAGACACCAAGAAAACTGTGGACATTTTGCCCAGTACAAGATCAACGAAAACAATGGTGGCAGGAGAACACTCTCAGCCTGGCCCTGCTAGATGAGATAGTCTGGAGGCAAGGAACTGGTACTTTGCATTTACCATATGTAGACGCACTTGTATTACTTCCTATATTGCAGGGCTCGGCCCTGGTACAGAAAGCAGATACAGGAACTGAGCCCTGCTGCCTGAGATGGCGTTCACTTTGAATATCTTACCTTCTCTTATGGTTGTACAAGGGACTCCTTCCTCAGTCTTCAGGCTGATGACTTTCAAAGCTACTAGCTGTCCATATATCCTAAAGGGACAGAGCACAACTGATGAAACCCCATACATAACAACTGGATCCACAACTTAAGGCACACACAAAACTGCTTCAACCTAGTTCAGCCACTGGTTTAGTTCAGTCAACTGATTTAGTACCACTGAAGAAGCAAATTGTGCATTACATACTCGTGCGTAAATTCTTTAAAAAAATTTTTTACATAAAGAGAACGGTGCATTTGGTATACCTGTAACCAAAAAAACAATGAATAAAATTTAAAATAATAGAAAGAGAAAAGAAAAAGAGCAATCAATGACTACTGTGTCGGGGAAATATGATGCTGTTGTGTTGCCATAAATTAAAAGTTGTTTTACTGTTTTGTAGAGTTTTGCAGGAGGTCCACATTTCTCACACCAGTTTCCAAATATTATTGGAAAAGAAGTCATGAAAACTCAACAACATTGTAGTGCAAATTTCTTCTAACATACACATTTTTTCTGCAAAGCAGTTTTGTTTAATATTATCCATTTTTGCAAGCTACTTCTACTGATAGATGCATCGAAAGTGCACATTTTGAAGGACGGCTGCATTTGGGTTCATGTATTATTTCAGAAAGTGTGATTTAGGTTGGTTCATCTTTATATGTGAATTGAATCAAACTTCTCCCGCAACCCAAGGTTCTGCGAGTTTTGAGAATACAGAACAGGATAAAAAACTTTCCCCTGTTCTCCACATTGTGGTCATATAGTATTACAGTGGTACCTCTACTTACGAATTTAATGCGTTCCGAACACACATTTGTAAGTCGAAAAAATTTGTAAGTCGAATCCCATAGGAATGCATTGGGAGAAAAAATTCGTAAGTCGAAGCAACCCTATCTAAAAATTCGTAAGTAGAAAAAAATCCTATCTAAACCGCATCCAAGATGGCGGACGGAGCTCCATTTGTAAGTAGAAAAATTTGTAAGTAGAGTTATTTGTAAGTAGAGGTACCACTGTATATGACATGTATTTTTACAGACACATGAAAACAGTACCCACATACTACTTTTAATGGTTGCCATTACATTTATATGTGCTTTAATAACATACCGTACAGCCACAGTTTTCCAGCAGGGAAGCAGTGGAGTTAAACAGTGATTCAGTTAGGTAATGTTAGAGCCTGAACTTAACCGTCTTATTTGTAGAGGGTGAGAGTTCTCCATATGGTCATGAGCATTACTTCCCTTAATTCAAAATACATGCCATGAAATTGTGTGTGTGTGTGTGTGTGTGTGTGTGTGTAGGCTTTTGATCCAAAGCCCTGCCCTGATGGCCCAGCTGGTACACCTTTGTCTATGTGCCACCTTCAACTCAGAAACAAATCTTCCCTCCCTGTGTCCGCAGGTGAAACATGTCATCTGATCCAGGTCAGGCAAACTTTGCTGTACGCATCATATTCAGATAATTGTGTAAGAAAACTTTTTAAAAAATTACAAAAACAATATAAACATTCAGAAAACATTTTACAAATGTTTACAAATGCCTAAAATTAGACCCAAAATCACTTATCTTCAGTATGACTACTGTATTTAAAGCAACCCTTTTTATAGCCTAGAACAGACGGACAAACATCAGACTTTTCATTTCCTCTGCAAACATTTTATTTGCATTCTGGAAAGTTTCTTGTAGTACTTCATCTATCATGTGATACTTAAGTTGATTGTGCTCAATTAATCTGATACATTTTAATCATTATAGGTCCAACTAATGCAAGAGTACCCAAGGCCTCCCTTGTAAATCACTCACCTGCTGATTCCTTTGTATACTGTGGAATGAGAACTCCCACTCAGCTTCTCCAGATTCAGGTAGGATGAAGCATTTCCAAACGGGAGACCTCTTCTTTGCTTAGATGAGGGTGAGGACAGAGAAAGCCTGAATTCAGTACTAGATTTAACAAACGAGTTTCAAACCCAGCAGAAACACAGGCTTATTGTCAATGAATGAAAAACGGATGATACTTATTACTGGATTAATTTGGTATGGTATTGAAGTGAACACGCTTTTGAAGTTACCCATAATTATTCATCAGAGAAACTGGATAAGCAGCTGATCTTCAGCTGATTACATGATGTTGAACAATCCACAGCTATTTGTTTCCAAAAAGAGAGGTGATGGGATTCAAGATAGCCTGGAAAGCACACAGTCTGACTTGCATGTCACCAACAAGTGACAGTAAGAGCTGTTAAGACAATCGAATGGTCTCCCTCGGGAGGTTGTGGGCTCTCCTTTCTTGGAGGTTTTTAAGCAGAGGTTGGATGGCCCTCTGTCATGGATGCTTTAGCTGAGATTCCTGCATTGCAGGGGGTTGGACTGGATGACCCTTGGGTGTCCCTTCCAACTCTACATTTCTATCATTCTGTGATCACCATTGGCTCACCGATTACATTTATTTAAAATAAAAAAATTCCTTCCAGCAGCATCCTAGAGACCAACTAAGTTCGTCACTAAGTTTGTCTCACACCAATGACAAACTTAGTTGGTCTCTAAGGTGCTGCTGGAAGGATTTTTGTTTTGTTTTGTTTTGACTACGTCAGACCAACACGGCTACCTACCTGTAACTACATTTATTTACAATGGGTTGGACTGCATATTTAAAAGCATAAAGGTAAAGGGTAAAGGGACCCCCTGACCATTAGGTCCAGTTGCGTGGACAACTCTGGGGTTGCGGCGCTCATCTCACGTTATTGGCCGAGGGAGCCGGCGTACAGCTTCCGGGTCATGTGTCCAGCATAACTAAGCTGCTTCTGGCGAACCAGAGCAGCGCACGAAAATGTCGTTTACCTTCCCACCGGAGTGGTACCTATTTATCTACTTGCACTTTGACATGCTTTTGAACTGCTAGGTTGGCAGGAGCAGGGACTGAGCAACGGGAGCTCATCCCGTAGCGGGGATTCGAACCACCAACCTTCTGATCGTCAAGCCCTAGGCTCTGTGGTTTAACCCACAGCGCCACCCACATTAAAACGCATACATGACAAAAAATGCCTTTTATTAATCACTTTATGCAGTGCAAGCTTACCCACTGGAACCTCGCAGCAAAATCCAGCTCCTGGGAAGGATCACTGAGACGGCGTTGCCGTCTTCTTCCAACTTTTTGTACCGGAAGTGTCTGGAACCACTGTGGCTGCGTTGAATCCACCTTGTTTGGCTCTCTCGACTGGCAGGGCAAAAAGGCAAGAGATAAGGCACCCAAATATACATATTCTTGCCCATATCTTTCATTTCTTCACACTTTCTTACACTGGTGCTGTGTGCATACGTGGTTGTGTTGAGTAGAATGCACGTAAGCTGACCGTATTAGTTGAGCCAATGAATTTGCATCATCTTCCTTCTTCTCAACACAGCTACATAGGATTATTGCTGATGAGAGTCCTACTCAGAGCAGAGCCATTAAAAATAATTACTAACCCTAAGCACTTTGAGGGATTTTTATATATAAACAGATGGTATTCAAAAGATGTGAAATAAATAAACTTGGATCAATTAATTTTAATGGGTGTACCCTGAGACTCTACTCCAGAGATTTCCATGGAAAATATGACCCCTTTCCCTTCTCCCACATATGTAACTCCAAAGCCTAGCTGGAATACCACTTACCTTCAAAACACACTCTGCTCCATTAGGCTGAATAGTGTCTTGTGATGAGTCTTCTATCTCTTCATGGCAACATGTGCAATTAGACTTGAAAGTATTTCCGCATAGTACCTCTCCCATGTTCTCCTGTCTTCCGATGGTTTGATCTTCCTTTCTCTTGTTATCCGTTCCCCCTTCAGTTTGCCAGAGCTTGGAAAGGCATGAATGTTCATATGACTTGCATAAGGTCTCGGCCACACTTGGTCTCATGACTTCAGAAACCTTTTTTTCTCCCACCTACCACCCAGTATGTCAAATTCATTCTTTGTGCAGCTCTCTTGATTTAATAAACATGGCTTCTGAAAGTGAGCATGCTCAGGTAATTTCCAGGTGATCTACTTATTATTGATCTGTTTGCAACAAAATTAAACAACACCAGCTATTCATTAAGCGTTTGTGTTTGTTAGGTTAGACAACACGTCAAAGCAAGTGTTGTCTCACATTTTCCAGTGCATTTTCCTGTTACTTGCATGATCATAAAGCATAGCTGCCAAGTTTTCCCTTTTCTCGCGAGGAAGCCTATTCAGCATAAGGGAAAATCCCTTTAAAAAAGGGATAACTTGGCAGCTATGTCATAAAGAGACTATTCTTTTGGGGCTATGCTGTGCAAGCCTTCCAAACCAATTTTGACAGAGCGACCTGAATTCTCTGCCATGTGACTGAAGTCCGTGGTCTGCCAAGGCTGAAGTACCTGGTCTGCCAAGGCTCTTCTCTTCTAGGGATAGTAGAGGTACTTACATTAGATGTCGTTTGCATTTAAAGGCAAATCTACCTAATTCATACTTTCCAAAAGAATACATGAACTGAAACAAAGCCATTCTTTGAAATCAATAGTCTTTCAAATGCTGCAGTGCAGTTCTCTGGCCAAGCAATGTGTACAAAAATGCATATACTTGGGTGAAGTGTGCATAAAAATGCATATATTTTTGAAACTAACACATAATGCACTTTTTAATTGGGGAAAAACCATTTTACAGCAATGTGTATATTGGGTAGAATTTCACACAAAAATGTGTATTTTAGGAGAGACTCATACTGAAATGCTGATGAATTTTCACAAAGCTTTTTTTAAAAAAAGGAAACTGATGCAGAAATGTGGAGAATTGAACTGTAAATTGGAAAAGGAAGAAGAAACTGTACAGCATTAGTGGACTGGGAATGTGGCTTTAGGGTCTGTGGTTACACCTAGAAGTCCCCAACCCAGGACTCAGCTATACAGCTGCAAATAAAATGTTTTAAGTGCAATACACAATATGACACAGGTGGCGCTGTGGGTTAAACCATAGCTGCCAAGTTATCCCTTTTTTAAAGGGATTTTCCATTATGCTGAATAGGCTTCCTCGCGAGAAAAGGGAAAACTTGGCAGCTATGGGTTAAACCACAGAGACTAGGGCTTGCCGACCAGAAGGTCGGCGGTTCGAATCCCTACGACGGGGTGAGCTCCCGTTGCTCGGTCCCAGCTCCTGTCAACCTGGCAGTTCGAAAGCATGTCAAAGTGCAAGTAGATAAATAGGTACTGCTCCAAGCAGGAAGGTAAACAGCGTTCCCGTGTGCTGCTCTGGTTCGCCAGAAGCGGCTTTGTCATGCTGGCCACATGCCCTGGAAGCTGTATGCCGGCTCCCTCGGCCAATGTGAGATGAGCGCCGCAACCCCAGAGTCGGTCACGACTGGACCTAATGGTCAGGGGTCCCTTTACCTTACAATATGACACCAGATGGCAGTGGTGAACCTTATGGAAAATTCAATGTATTTTTAAAAACTTTAAAAAAAAAAACATTTTCAGAACTTTTAAAAAATCTGTATGTAGATTCCACCCAGGATAGCACTTGAATTTATTTTTGTGCAATACCTGCCGGAGATGAATGAGGACAGCCTGAAGTCACATGTGCTAGGACCTAGATTACGTTACCCACGAGCTGCTGTCTTGCATACTAACCAAAATCCCAAGCGAGAGGGTGTTTTTGAAGATGGGTAGTTATAATTTCACCTATCACAGCCACTTAAGATGCTGAATTGGTGGAGCAGGTGGTGTTTTTAAAAGTCGGTCAGCTGCTGCCGGCATTCCCCAAACTCTGCTTCTGAGTGAGTGCTAGCTTCACACTCCTGGCTTACTGCACCCATTGCTTAAAGTAAATTTTAAATCTGGGCTTCTTCATGGCAGTGCCTGAACTCTGACTGCTTCAATGGCTTTCAACTCTGAACTTGGGACACTCTTTGGTGTTCAGCACAGTGCCCAGGTGGGTTCTGCGGCCAGCTTTCTGTCTCTTGCTCCAGAGGGTCAGTTAAGGTAAAGGAGGGACCCCTGGATGGTTAAGTCCAGTCAGAGGCAACCATGGCGTTGCGGCATTCATCTCGCTTTCAGGTCGAGGGAGCCGGCGTTTGTCCACAGACAGCTTTCCGGGTCATGCGGCCAGCGCAATGGGACACCGTGACGGAAGCCAGAGTGCATGGAAACACCGTTTACCTTCCTGCTGCAACAGTAACTATTTAACTAGTTGCACTGGTGTGCTTTCGAACTGCTAGGTTGGCAGGAGCTGGGACAGAGCAACGGGAGCTCACTCCATCGCTAGATTTGAACCACTGATCGACTGGCAAGCCCAAGAGCCTCATTGGTTTAGACTACAGCGCCATCCCTACATCCGGAGGGTAGGACTCAAACCCAATGCCTTCAAGTTATGAGAAAGGAGATTCCAACTAAACATCAGGAAGAACTTCCTGACACTAAGAGTGATTAGACTCCAAGAGGTGGTGGACTCTCCTTCCTTGGAGGTTTTAAAGCAGAGGTTGGGTGGCCACCTGCTTTAGCTGAGATCCCTGCATTGCAGAGAGTTGGACTGGATGATCCTTGGGGTCCCTTCCAACCCTACAATTCTATGCTGAGAGCCCAGAGAGGAGACTATTAAATGTCTTGTCATGCTTTCCACATCTTCCCACGGCAGAGAAAAGGCAGAATGATGCACCTTGACAGGTATCTGAGGGGACGCTTAGGGCACTCCAGTCCCCTCCAGTCAGCTCTCTCCTCCGTACCACAGAGATGATAGTAGCAGGGCCGGATTTAGCTTTGATGAGGCCCTCAGCTACTGAAGGTAAAGGGGCGCCTTTTACGTCCAGCTGTCCTTTGTCAACAACAAATTGTCGCTGTTTTTTGTGTTGGATATTTGCTATATGATAGTTTATGCACCTAATAGGTATCTAAAGCCATTTGCACATGTAGATTGTAGGCACCCTATATATAGAAATGAGCAAACCAGTGATATTTTAGGGAGCAGGCTAGCAGACGGGGCCCATAACTTACATCATAGGAGCCTACACAACACAAAACACTGTTGCTGTATGTCGGTTTTATTTTACGTGTTGTTTTATATTTTGGAAATGTAGAGACAGATTTTTCCCCTTTATTGGGGGGGGGGGGCTAAGCTATAGCTTCTTTAGCTTATATGTAAATCCAGCACTGGATAATAGAATGGTCGAGTTGGGTTGCCAGACTCAAGAGTGGACAGGACTTCTGTGCCTTTAATTGCCCTGCTCTCTTTTGAGTCTGGAAACCTTAAAGAGAAACCAGCAGACCCTTTGTTTAATTTCCAAGCAAAGGGTCTGCTGGTTTCTCTTTAAGGTTTCCAGACTCAAAAGAGAGCAGGGCAATTAAAGGCACAGAAGTCCTGTCCACTCTTGAGTCTGGCAACCCTAGTTGGGAGGGATCCCAAGGGTCATCTATCCCAACCCCCTGCAATGTAGGAATCTCAGCTAAAGCACCCACCTCACATATGCGTATAAAATGTGTGTGTGCGCGCGCGCGCTGAAGGGACGGTGCCTCGCCGTGCGTGAGAAAACCCAGGTTGGCAGAAGTTCGTTCTGCCCCTCGCACTAGTTTGTCCCACTCGAGGCCCCGTTCTCGCGCGCTCTCCGCCCGGCCTACCACCCCCGCCCTCGCTTTCCCAGCCTCTTTACTAATCTTCCCTCAGCAGAAGCCGAAAGCCTGACCCCGCCCCCAGGGCCCACCAGGCCCCGCCCTCCCGCTCGCTCTTTACGTGAATCAGCTGGTTGGAGCGTCCCTAGAAGCCGGCGGGGAGCTCGGCGGCTTACAGCGTAAGGCGCACGGTTGCAGGTGAGGGGGGGGGTCACGCCACACACGCACGGGAGGGGGGAGAGGGGGAGGGAGAGGGGTGGTTAGTACGGGAGGAGGAGGAGGAGGAGGACGACGCCGGGTTCCGAGCGGCTCGCGCGCCAACTCTCAACCGCTGCTTGCTTTGAGCCCCCTTTCCCTCCTCCTCTACCCCACCCGAGGGGTGAGTGAAACTTAAGTCACGTGCTTAGCGCGCGGGAGTGGGGGGAAGAAAAAAACGGACGTCGCCCGCCTCACATCTGGAACCAGCCCTCACCTGCCTGTCGTCATTGCTCTCATTGGCATCATTGCTGTGGGCTGCTTGCTGTCCTTTAATAAACCAGCATGAAATTTATTTTCTTTTTTTCTGTAGGGAGGGGGGGAGGCACCGCCACCTATCTGTTTTCGTTTCCACAAGTCGAACCTGCGAATATATACTGTATATATATATATGGGGTCCCTCACCTCAAAAGCGCTGTGGCCTTTTCCCGTCGTGAAGGGAAGGGGATGTTGTTGTTTCCACTCCCTTCCTTCCTACGTAAACGTTAAGAGACTTGACTAGCATCAAGTGTGAACCTGTTGAATTTTGGAGTTCTGTCCTTTCCCCCTCCACCACTCAGAATACAGTTTTTGCCTGTCTCTTAGAAGGGCTAGCTAGATAATGTTTCATTCTGTACCTTGCACAGGTCTCTCTCTCTCTCTCTCTCTCTCTCTCTCTCTCTCTCTGTGTGTGTGTGTGTGTGTGTGTGTGTGTGTGGAAAACCAACTATCTGGCAAGGTATCAATGTGTGATCGCATTGGTCCTCCTTCCCAGCTGCGGCTTAGGGCCTTTCCAAACAGCTTGCTTTTCCAGGGGGAGATTGTTTGTGTTTGCTGCTGCTACTGCTTTGCTCTCCATAGTCGCAGCTAGTGATATCTCTGTTCCTGCTTAATTAAATGGATCAAGGCCAGCCTTGCTACTGAGGGATAGTCTCTCTCTCCCCCCCCCCCACCTTCAAATATATTTTTGCAAAGATATGGAAGCTAGCACCCAGCAGATGACTGAAGAGGCCTCCAAGGGACAACTGTATTTTGAAGGACAGGGACAAAGATTTGCGATTATTTTACAATGGAATGGAGCATCCCTGAATGCATGGAACCCTGAACATGGGGCCTACTACACTGCAACATTTTGATGCAGATCTCACAGTGTTACGTCCGGCCTCACATACAATAAGAACAAGACACTGTTCCAGAGGCATTCCTGCAGCACTGTGGGTGTAATAGTCCTGTTGGCTGGAAAAGAAGCATTTTTCTGCAACTGCAGCTACTGGAGAAACTGTGGTTCCTTCCCATTCCCCATGGCAGCATTTGCTTGGTCTGATGTCTTAACTGATGCCATTATCTTCAAGGGCAGCCATATTGTTTTGGGAATTAATGGAATACAGACCTGGCAGCCATAATCTTACCTTAAAGGGAATGAAAATTGGGATTGGAAGTGTTTACAAGTTTGTCTGCAGTTGCCATCAGATTGCCTTAAATTAATTAGTTTATTGCGGCCATTGGCCCATATAAAAAACAAAACAGAAACAAACAATTCATCATACATTAATCACAGCAAAACAATTTTTCAATTTGGGAGTGCCATATTTAAAATAACACATTAATAACATTTGTTTCATTTAAATTAACCCATATACTGGATAAATAGTCCGTCTGAGAACTTAATTTAAATCAATTGCCTTAAGAATAAGAGTTCTGATTTTCAAGATTGGCTTCCATAGTGGAAGATGTGACACTTTTTTATTTAAGTGTATCCTGTTTTCTTTTATATTGCTGAATCAGATGTTCATGGGAATAAAGATATGGTTAAATGACCAGTCAGCAGTTTTTGCTTAGTTTTTATTTCAATCTGAAGACAGGGATGGGAGGCAATTTCCTTGTGCAGCATTTTTAAAAAGTGTATAGGGAAGTGGCCAGGAAATGGTGAAGTCTTGCATCTTTAATTCTGGAATATTGTTACACATCTGCAACATTTGAAGAGCTTCCAGTAGTTTACATGTCTTGCTCTAAATGTTGTAATGTTTGGTTACATTTTCTTTCCATAACTTTTTTTAAAAATCTGCATTAATTGTTCCTTTAATCCTGAATGCTGTTAAGTTTTCAGTTTTCCTACTTTAATTCGCCATGGGTTTTGCATTCTCAAATGTCAATGCAACATCAATCAAATTTACTCAGAAGTATGTTCCATTCTTCCATGGGTTCAGTGGGGCTTAACTTCTAAAATGTGTACTTCATTCATCCCAAGGAAATCTCTTCTGTGGGAGAGGAACAAGATATGTGGTGGCCATGAACATAAGTGGGAACCCCTGGAGCCAACAAAACTTGTGCTAGCAGCCTCAAGTGGCACCCTGTTTGAGGAAGTGGCAATATTGTATGATTCTGCAGCCTCCTCCTGGATTCTCCCACAACTTCCCCAAGGGTGGTGCGTGAAATTGGAAGCCTAGAGCTACAGTAGCTACCATACTTGGGAGGAAGTGAATCAAGTGCAGGCACTTGGAACTAGATTAAGAACCTATGATAGCCAGGAGGGGTGGAGTAAAGCTGCTATGAGAATCCTTTAGTTTTTCCTGACAGTCATAAGTAATTGAACTGGTGACATTTAAAGTAACCACTGTGCACTTATTAGGTATGCCAGTTGGTTCCTGCTTGTTGTCTTTATTCTTTTTATAATGTGGTACTGGAAGTTTTTAAAAAGGCCTTAGGGGAATATGAGCACAATTTGATGTTCAGGTGATGGTTCTCTGTGTGTTACTTCTTTTATCATCAAAGCAGTAAGGCAACATGAAAGAAAATAACCAAACATTCTCTTACAAAACAAAACTAAAATCGGGTTTAAAATATAGCCATAGCTGCCAAGTTCTCCCTTTTTTAAAGGGAAATTCCCTTATGCTGAATAGGCTTCCTCGCGAGAAAAGGGAAAACTTGGCAGCTATGATATAGCTTCACAAATTTAATGATGGCCGCTAGTGTGTATCTTGCCAGAGGCAGCAGAATACAGTATAGAAGTTCTGGGAATAGGCTGGGCCGACCTCACTGTGCAAACACCACAGTGACACAGAGCAGCAATATTTAGGATTAAAATCCAAGCATCTGATAAAGTAGACTGCAATCTACAAAAGCTTTATCCCATACTAAATTTGTTAGTCTTTATGGTGCTACAAGAGTCTTTGTTTTGAGTAATATATACTGGTACTTATGGAGCTAAATTATATATGCAAGGTAATGTGAGGTCATTAGTAAATAGAAATTTTTGTTTTGTTTTTAACCTGTAAAGTTGTTTCTCATATCAGATTTTTCTAAATCTCAGTAAGGAAATAGGGATGCTGAATTATAGGGAAATTCCATTGTTTCTTGGCATGGCATGTGTTTATGGCTGCCCAGCAGCAGAATATGTGTATCACGAGGGAAGAGATAACACTTGTGCGGTTTTCTTACTTGTATCATGGCAAGGAGCTGTTTTTTGGGGTGGGGTGGGGGGGAGGTCTACAATACACACACAGTTCCAGCTTTATAAGTACTGTATAATCTTGTGTATGGAAATGTGAGAAGCAGCCATGATTGTTGTTCTGCAACTGTGTATATAAGAGATCTCTTGAAACTGAAAACGTATGTTAAAAACTTGCTTTTCCTAAGGAAAGAGAGTGTTGTTGAATAATCACAACTTTCTTCTGAGGGCTATGACTGTCCTAATTGGACACTTTAACAGCTGGTCATAAGAGTGGTGCTAACTGAAAAGGTCTGTCTTGTAGGAGCATTCTTTTAAAAAAACTTGCAGTGAAAAGGCCTTTCATGAAATCTGTGGGCAGAGTAATTCTGTTGAGCTTTTGTTTCTTATTTTTTTAATGGCATAGCATATAAAATTTTACGCATTCCAGGCTTCTGTGGATGTTAAAGCTGTGGTGCCTTTTTTTTTGCTTTCTTGCACCATGTAGGAAATGCTTTTCCACATGTACTTCAGCAGCTAAACTTGTGTTTTGCTTTCGTCTTAACAGTTCCGATCTCAAAGAAGAATGATTTGGTAATGGCATGTTCTTGCTGACTGATGGACCCTAAAGAAGAAAGGTAAGCCTATTTGTATTTGATGCTACATCTAGACAGGTTGTGCAAAAAAAATCAAACTAATAGAATGTTGGATGCCAGCTTGTAAATATCCACTTGCCTGTGACAAGGAAGAATCACCTTTGGTCCAGTAGGTATGGGGCATCTTACAAATTGGAAACAAGTGAATATTTCAGACTGTTGAGGTGGCAGAAATGGCTACCTGTGTATAGGCAGGCAGAGTAAAAGCCTTTTGCAGGCTAGTAAGGTTTCTGAACTTACTCACAAGTCTGATTTAATATACATTTAAACCAGTATAACATATTAAGCCCAGGAAATAATAATTGATGGTATTCCAGCACACCAATTTAAACTCTTGACTCTTCATTGGAACCAGAGGATACGGGAAAAGGAAAACAAATAGCCATTTTTGGTTCACAGCATTTTAAAGTATAAAAGTTTGCTTCTAATTGTTCCTAGTAGTGAACAGCCAGGCAGAGATACTGGCCCAAAGCCATCCATTGAGCTTAGTAGTTGAGTGGGAGTTTAAACCTATGTCTCCCTGGTCATTGTCAAATATAATTTACCATATAATTTGTGCTGCGCTGCTTCCCTGTCTTGTCTGTACAAGGGATACTGGGAATAGGCACATTGGATGCTTTAAACTTTCGCAGACCGATGTTGAGCGTGTGCAAACATGCTCTTAAGACTTCCTTCTACAGGTGTTTGGTATTTAACAATGAGTTGCCCTCCTGGATATTACATATAGATAAAATCTTCATTCTGAGAATGAAGTGCAGCTGACGCGTCACGCATACGTGCAAAACAGTTTCCTCCGAATTAAACTTGTGTAGACTTTAAATTAATCTTACATTATCAGCATTTTATTTATTTTGCTACATAGTTCAGCAGACCAAGAGGGAGCGCGAGAGAGAGGCCTGGTCTATACGTGGCAGGCTGGTTGCTGTTGTCCAGATCCTGAAAGACTTCCAGGTTGGAGTGGAAAGACAGTGTTGCAGGCAGCAGTCGGCATAAACCATGGTGTGCTTCTCTCAGATGGTATGGAACGCTGGTTGGCTAAGAGCATTATTTAATATTTAAGATAATTATTTAATAATAATAAAATAGCATTTGTAAAATGAAATTTTGAAGTTACTGATTTTCCACAGTTGCATTTTATGAGGATGGAAACTGGTTTTCATATTTTTTTAAAAAATATTTATAATTGCACGTTTGGATTATACCTCTCTACCTCTTCTTAATGAATTTGGTATAGCCAAAGAAAGGCAAGAACTGAGCCATGCATGTTCTCGTGAAGAAATATGATGTCAAAACTCTTTAAAAATTTATTCAAGATTTTTGTCCTAGATCAGTTCTTTCATATGTAGGACCTTGCTTTGTGGGCAGATTTCTCTGTAAATTTGCCTTCAGAACCAATGAAAACTAGCTTATTAATAGACTGATTCTCTAGTATTTTCAGTGTGTGTGTGTATTTGTTTCAGGTGGTGAGGTTTACAGTTTTGGAAAGCTTCCCTGGAGGGTTGAGTTGGAAGATACTTATATCAACTGTCCCATCTTGGAAAAGGCTTTGAATGGACAACATGTTGTTACAGTGGCAGCTGGCAGCTTCCACTGTGGAGCAGTGACTGAAGGTGGCGACGTTTACATGTGGGGTGGAAATTCTGCCGGCCAATGTGCCGTGACCAACCAGGCCTTTGTGCCGGAACCCAAACCCGTCAGTATTTCTGACTCTGAAGCTAGCCATCCCTTGCCAGTACGGATTTTGCAGCTGGCATGTGGAGAGGAGCACACCTTGGCACTCTCCCTAAGCAGGGAGATATGGGCGTGGGGAAGTGGCTGTCAGCTGGGGCTCATAACCAACACTTTCCCAGTTACCAAACCACAAAAGGTCGAGTACCTGGCAGGCCGCGTTGTGCTTCAGATTGCTTGCGGAGCTTCTCACAGCCTGGCTCTTGTGCAGTGCCTCCCTACTCAAGACATAAAGCCTATTCCGGAGAGATGCAATCACTGCAGCCAACTCCTGATCACCATGACTGACAAAGAAGACCATGTCATTATCTCTGATAGCCATTGCTGTCCATTAGGGGTGGTTCTAGCTGACTCCCACTCGGAATGCCACATCTCTTGCTCCTCTCTGGAAACTCTGGAGAGGAAGAGTATAACAAGCAGTCAAGGTGACGATTGTCAGAAAACGCTTACAGAAGACCAGGCACTCGCTGTCGCAGAGTATGATGCAGCAAGTGTGTTTTCAAACAGCGATGCCCAGGAAGACAGTGGCATTTCTAGTCCAGGAAACCTCTTGATAATGGACAAGGTGACAACAAAGCAGCACTTGACAAGTCTTCCGGATCATCCAGTAAATGAAAAGCCAATGGATCAACAACCTGAGCAGGTACCCACAATCACTAGGCTGTGCTTTCATTGCTGTACTTTGATCATGCTGTCCTGCAAAGTTCTGATGGTTCCTGAGAATGTGACTTTAAATGAGAGCTATGGTTCTGAAGGAGACATAGCTTATGTCTTCCCCTTAAGCTGTGGTCCAAAGCCCGCACGATTTAAACAGTAGAAAAAATCCTGTACAAAAGAAATGCAAGAGTAGTAGAAAAATAAATTCCTCTTCTCCCAGGCTTTTGACAAATTAAACAATATATGGCCTTTTAAACTGTGTAGGGTTTGGGAATTATTGTTTTGTTTATTAAATCAAAAGGTCCTTCACCTGGGCTGGCACTCAAAATGTAGACTTGGTGCCAAATGAGTCTTTTTGGTAAGTGCATTCCAGAGTCAAGGTGCCATAACTGAGAAGACCCTGTTATTTGTTTTCATCAAACTCACTTGGAGAGGGGTCTCCCAGGAACATCTTAGTAGACAGGTGGATTCATGCAGCTAATTGGTATTGGTTCTTTTATTGTGATCTGATTGACAGCAGTCAGTGTTATGGATATGTTCTATAGATTTGTGCGGAATATTTAACTCTGGTTGTTTGGTGTAAAGCAGAAAAAGAAAGGACAAAGTTCCCCACAACTTAACTTGGGCTTTACAGAGGTTTAATGGCAGAACCTGTTCTCAGTACTGTGACTGAATTCTGGGGAAATGGTGCCTTTCCCTCACCTCTAAGGGGAAATGGCTTAATGTTATAAATTAAACATAGATCGTGAAACATACGGTAGTTTCTTTTTTCTTACTTTGTATTTTGAATGCTGCTGAACACTATGCAAAACTAAACAGTTGCCTATGCCTAACACATGCTTTGTGTCTACCAAGAGAGGCAGATTGTTCTGTGGGTGTGCAGCGAAGATTTAATTCATTATTTGTATATTAGCATTGCTTTCAGTGTCGGGCAACTTCTGTTCTGTGGATAGTTTATACCAAAGAAGCATTTGTTGTAGACGCTTCCCTCATGTCTTTTTATTAAATAAACTCCACAGTATCAAAGAAGATCTATATATGCTACACATTTATTCAGCATTTTTCAGTAATACCTCTGGTTACGTACCGTCCTCCTTGCAAATGCTTCAGGTAACGAGCTCCGCTAACCCGGAAGTAGGTGCTCCTGGAAGCAAACTTTGCACTGGGATGCGAGCAGAAGTCGCGTGCAGCAGAAGGCCCCATTAGCAAAAGCGCGCCTCAGGTTAAGAATGGTTTCATGTTAAGAACAGACCTCCGGAACGAATTAAGTTCGTAACCGGAGGTACCACTGTATAATCTTTACAGCACATTTTATAATCTTTACAGGATTCCTACTAAAGGGAAGTAATTGCCTGTTTTATGATGTACTTCTTACAAGAGTTCTTACTTCTTTACCATAAGGTCGCAGTGCAGGTTACAACAATTTCATATACAATTATAAAAACAGATGCAACCTTTACTATGATAAACAAGTAAAGTCATTCCACATGGAAATAATTGCATAAATTTAACGAAGGAGGTTGGTCTCACAAAATAAAACACCTTAACTGACAGAGGCCAGAATAAAGAGGAGCATCTTCAGTCTAGTGCACTAGCAGTTCAATGAAGCTGCACCTCTGTGGGGAGGCAATTCCCCCCATTTAGCAGCTTCCACAGAAAGTTCTCTTCCACTCTCGTAAGGGTGGTAGAATCACCAAGACTTCATTTAGTGCCAAAAGTGGGAGAAGCAGAATAGATTCCTCATCTAAATTTGCCTGTGTCATTTAGTTGCTACTCAGTATCATGGGAGGTTAAGATGATGTCTGATGATTTCCTTTCTTGATAATGAACAAAAACCCAGGAGTTCAATAAAGGTAAAGGTAAAGGGGCCCCTGACCATCATGTCCAGTCGTGTCCTACTCTGGGGTTGCGGCGCTCATCTCGCTCTATAGGCCGAGGGAGCCGGCATTTGTCCACAGACAGCTTCCGGGTCATGTGGCCAGCATGACAAAGCTGCTTCTGGCGAACCAGAGCAGCGCACGGAAACGCCATTTACCTTCCTGCCGGAGCGGTCCCTATTTATCTACTTGCACTTTGATGTGCTTTCGAACTGCTAGGTGGGCAGGAGCTGGGACCGAGCAACGGGAGCTCGCCCTGTTGCAGGGATTCGAACCGCCGACCTTCTGATCAGCAAGCCCTAGGCTCAGTGGTTTAACCCACAGCGCCACCTCAAAACAATTTTTTTGTATTCTGGATACTTTTGTGCTGCAGTGTTAGGTGGTGTGCCAATCTTGATTTTTCTATAATGAAAAGATCACTGCCCAAGCAGTCTGTGTCTAAATATTTCCCGTTTGGCCGTAACAAATAAAATTATGCTGACTTTTCCTGTGGCTATGGTCAAAACAGCCCTGCTTTGTGAACAAGGCATTTACCCCCTTTTCAGTTCATACTACAGAGTCTTGAACTGCTGTTCTGTGTGTAGTTGAGAGCTTTTTCAAGCCAGGGCTGCGTATGTGCAGTTGACTACATATAAAGGGCACTTAAGTTCAGTCCCCAGCAGTTCTTGTTTTTCAGCTTTGGCATCCAGCTGAGAATTTAGAGCTCAGCGTTCCTTAGCACTTTATTCTGGGTGGGGTGGGGGGTTGGAATTGCACACGTGTACTTCAGAAATTGTTGAGAGGTTGGTTTTTGTTTTGTTTAAGTAGGACTACTTTTATAATTACGTGAATCAACCACCAGAAATTGTTTGTGATTTTTATCCTTTAACCTAGATGTAGGGAGCCTTTTGCCCTCCAGATGTTGCTGGACTACAACTCCCATCATTGGTCAGGTTTTCTGGGGCTGATGGAGTTCAGCAACATCTGGAGGGCCAAAGGTTCCACACACCAGCTGTATCTAAAAATCTTGAAAAGACATCTAAAATATTTCTCTATTAGAAAAAAGAAAAATATTTCAGGATAGGATGTACACGTGTCCATTGTATGCCTGAGTGCCAAGCCTTGAAAAACCTCTCAAAATCCCAAGCCCAGTCATAGTCTAGCCATGGTTACCTTCTATGTGTAATATATACTCCTGGAACTGGGCTGACCCTACCATTAGGCATAGTGAAGTGGCTGCCTCAAACAGCTGATTGATAGGGCAATGGAAGGGACAGCCAAATCTTAGTTAATGCATCATTGTATTTTTAATGCCAGTGGGGTGTAAGAGTGCTTCTGGGATTTTCTGCCTCGGGTGCCAAAATAGTTTACCTGACCTTGGATGCTGCATACCTTGACTTAGGGAGAGGGGACTTTGCTTCTCTGCCTCAGGCAGCAAAAGATCTTTGGGCAGCCCTGTTCTAGAGAAAGCTCTAAAACTGCATTCCTAAGAGCAGCCCAAGACACTTTTAAATGGGGTGATATCACGGAATGGAATCTCATGAAAATGAGCATTAGATAGCCTTCCCCCCTGTCTCAGATTATTTATGAGGAAATGACCCACTTTACCTAGAATATCCTTGGAAGATATATTTCCTAACCCAGTTGTTGGGAAACCTAGTTGTTTTCTAACCTAGTCTCCCTTGAAACACAAGATACAGCATCCTTAGACTCCTAACACATGATATTAACACACACTCTGTCCAAAACAAATGAGGTAAACAAGCATAGCATGTGAGTAGTAAGAAATAGTAGCCTTGCAGTGAGTCAAGAACTGCATACAAAAGTAATGCTACTCTTTGGAGAGTGTGGAAGAATGCTTCACAATTGTACAATTGCTCTGAAACTAATTCAGAGACATAATTTCACAGTCCCCCCCCAAAAAAATAAACTTGTGCCATATGTTCTTCTAACCTGGGTCTGAATCTTGTACAACCGTTGAGGTATTGATCCTTGGCTTAACTCACTTCATTATTGTTGTTATTATTGTCTTAAATAAGCTAGTGACTGCAATAGCTGGCTTTCTAATATAATTGCATTTATTATATTTATAACCTGCCCTTCAGCCACAAGGCTTTCAGTGTGGTGCATAGCATTTCATTAAAAATCTATATATATAAAAATGTAAAAGGTGCATGTTTGTACTCGATGACCTGTCTCCAAAACTGCTTGACCGTTTGCGTTGAAATTTGGACACAATGTTCCTGTCCAATATGCAAGTGTTTGTATAAAGTTAGATTACACAATGTAACACCTGTCCCAGGTAAAAACATGATTTTGTGGGAATAAATAGCTCTCTCCAGTGGACGTCAAAGGAACAGATACCATTTCTGTATTACCAGCACACCCCACCCACCCACCCACCCACTCCTCCTCCTCCGGGGCCCCTGACTGAGCCACAGCAACGCATGGCGGGTACAGCTAGTATCAAATAAAACCATTAGACACCCTAAAGCAGTAATTCAGCAGCAGAGAAACAGATTATTTCAACTGTCCACTTCCACAGGCCTGAAGGAAAAGCTGTCTTAAACTGAGGTCAAAAAAATTAATTGGGGCGGGGGGTGACCATATTTCCAGCGAACAGACTTTTGTTATAACCAAATATGTAATTTTACAAATAATGTAAGTTGAATAACCAATCCTCAATTCAGGCTTGAATAAAATCATGAAAAGTACACATGCTCAATTAGATTTTGGCCTGGTTTGCATTAGACATTCAGCCAAACAATGGCTTACTGGAACTACTCGAACATGCAAGCTCTTAGAGTGGCGCTTGCTTTCGTTTTGCTCTTCCTGTTTCTACTTGCTCCCATACTGAACCCGAGTGCCTCCTTACTATGAGCTGTAGCCTTTTGGCCAAAACCTTGGCTTAGCTCCTTTTGGTGTGGGACCAAAAAGAACCAGGGAGTAGTGAAGCAAACTACCGGGTACTTCCCAAGAGCCCTCATGTTTGCACAATCCCTGAAAGCCATAATTTGGTTTACCTTGTCAGGCAAACCAGATTTTGATGGTAATCAAGCAGAAGAGTAGAGATTATGATCTTATTTTAAAGCTTCTTTACTCTGGGTTTGCTTGTTCTAATTAGATTTTGTGGGGTTTCTTTTACTGTATTTCTAGCAGTCTCAAGAAGAGGACCTCACTGCTTGCCTACCCAGTCCACCAGGTCCAGGCACATCTGCCCTTAACAGCCTGGTAGCTTCTTGTGCATCAGCAGTTGGTGTAAGAGTTGCTGCTACCTGTGAAGCTGGGGCCTTGTCTCTGAAGAAGGTAATGAACTTCTATGGCACAGTTCCAGGTGACACAGTATCCCCACCTAGCGCTGGCTCTCCAAGCCTGGATGGAGTTAAGGACAGCCGAGAGGAGCAGGTCAGGCTGGAGTCAATGCAGGGAAAGAAGAGTTCCAGCTTGGTGGATATTCGAGAAGAGGAATCTGAAGGAGTCTGTCGAAGGCTTTCCTTACCTGGTTTGCTCTCCCAAGGTGAGATGCTCATAGGTGGTTCCAACGTTACGCATCTTGGGGATTTTTGTTCTTTCTTGATGTGTAATTTCTGTGTGTGACAGGGCGCATATATTTTTCCTTACATTGATTATCAATCAATTTTTAAAATGCACATTGTTACTTTGTTCTTATTTATTAACCTTGTTACTAATTTTTAAGCAAGCATCTCAAAGCTGTTTACAAATATAGTAAAATACACAGCGCAGTATGTAAAAGCCAAAATAATTAAAAGCAAAGCACAGTGCAAGTTAATAAAACCATATAAACAACTCACCCATCCCCTGAAATAGGTCAAATCACCACATTGAGCTCAAACACACCAACTGCTACCACTGTCCACCAACCTGGATATTTTTCATATAGTAGAAAAATCACAAAAGCTCCTCTTTAGAGGCTGCAAGTACACTGTCACTGTTAAGACAACTGTTGATCTCAAAAATTTGGTGCGCTAATAACAGCAGTGCATGCATTTTTTAGATCAACAGTTGTCTTAACAGTTACAGGTAGGTAGCCGTGTTGGTCTGACGTAGTCGAAACAAAATAAAAAAATTCCTTCCAGCAGCACCTTAAAGACCAACTAAGTTTTTTATTTTGGTATGAGCTTTCGTGTGCATGCACACTTCTTCAGTAAGAGTCTTAACAGTAAGAGTCTTTTCACTTGCAGCCCCTAAAGAGGAGCTTCCCTAACTTAAGGAACTCTTGGGACAGGTGCAGTCTAAGGGCAGGGGGCCAGGAACTGCCCTCTTGTATTCTGCACACGATTATTCATTTATGCAGCACTTTTAATTTGCAGAGTGCTTTAAAATATTTACCCAAGTGGATTGCCTTGAATTATGAATTGCTAAGGCAGGTCCGCAATCAATTTGGTAATCCATCTTGTGCCAGAAAGGAAAAAGGAAGGAAGCAAGCTACTTAACATTATCCCTTTCCTACCTAAGGCAAGTTTTTATGTAAAGCAGAGGTAGCTAGATGTTGCTGTAAAAGTTTTGATGCAGTCTCCTGTGTTTGCAATGTTCCTTAATGTTTCCCTTTAGTCTTAAGTATGTAGTAGGTAAATAAGAGGTCTAAGAATACACTACTGCCCCAACTCTTGTCTCTGAATTGTTTCCGCAAACGTGTTGCATTTCAAACGTAAGATAACCTTAAGGCAAGGTTTCCCATACTTGGCTCCAGCTGCTGTTGGATTAGAACTCCCATCATCCAGGACTAGTGGTTAGGGATGATGGGAATTGTAGTCCCAAAACAGCTGGAGACCCAAGTTTGAGAAACCCTGCCTTAAGGTTTTACCTAGGGTAGAATTCTTTTTCAGACACAGACTAGCCTTCATCTTCCCTGCAGTTTCTAGAAGACTAGAATGGTAGTTATGCTGCAGTTTCCTCCTTCATATGTGGCACTTGGGAGCATGGTACATCTTCTGTCCTCACAAGCACATTCCATTCTCGGGAAAACAAAATGACAGATCTCATTCAAATTAACTACCCAGTGTGCTCTGAACTACAGATGTGAGTTGCCCTTAAGTGTATGTGTCTGTGTTAATCTTGGAGTTTATTTTGGGTTTGCTGACCTGGATTGACAAGGTGACAACTTGAAGGTGTTGCAAGGTGACATATTGCATTTTCAGTTTAAAATGAAACAGCACTGTTTGACCAAGCCATACTTGTTGCATATTGCTTAGTCAACATCTTCATAACATCCTGATGTTCCCAAATGACTTTGTGAATCAGCCCTCCGAAATGTTATATTTTAGTGTCTGTACACTTACAGATTTATTTTTGTTTCCCGTGTTAAGTTTCTCCAAGGCTCTTGAGGAAAGTTGGACGAGCCAAGATGAGGACTGTGGCACTCACACCAACCTACAGTGGCGAAGCTGATGCCCTTCTCCCATCTCTGCGAACAGAGGTGTGGAGCTGGGGTAAAGGAAAAGAAGGGCAGCTAGGTCATGGTGATACTCTGCCAAGGTAAGGTTTCACTGAGGGAAATCAGTTCCATGCCAATAGGCAGTGATAGTGGGGGCTGATCATCTATAGCTGTTTGTCTGTGTGCTGTTGAATGCTTCATTATATCATAGAACCATAGAACTGGAAGGTACCCCCAGGGGCCATCTAGTCCAACCCTCTGCAATCATTAGATGACAAACATCTAACAACACAACAGCTTGGGATCAAGATTTGCTTGATATTTTCATCTATATTGCTACCGATACCTTAAATGCATTGGAATCTGTCTCCTTATTCCTATGGAATATATCATTTCGTGTGTGTAGATGTCCTGTGTGTTTACCTTGTGGGTTCTGATTCTGTTTTGTGGGTTCATAGGCTCCAACCACTTTGTGTAAAAAGTCTTGATGGGAAGGAAGTAATTCATTTGTCTGCTGGTGGCCACCATTCCTTGGCACTCACTGCCAAATCGCAGGTATGAGGGTGAAATACTGTTTGCTTTCCCCCCAAGGGGTTATAATGGGATCTGCTTGTTTTTCCTAGGTCAAACTCACATTTCACTTTTGGGAAAAGGAAACTTGAGCAGCACGCATAACGGACTTTGGTGCCTTTTTACATAGGTGTATATATTTTGTATGGATGTGTGTATCTGAGCTTAGACTTTTTTTAAAAAAAGCATACACATCTATATCAATACTTCTCCTGAAATGTAGAAAAAGATTGGTGTACACCTCTCCAAAAGCAGAGGTAACTAGCTAGTGAATTGTGTGTAGGATATGAACTACCGGTACCAGATGACTTTTGTTCTGGCTTGTCCTCATGACTCAAATTTTTTTGGGATCAGTGCTGGTATAATTCTTCCCCAGTACGAATGGGCAGCAGCAAGGAACTTGGAAATGACAGGCAGAAAAGAAATAATGGCAGAAATGCCAGAAAATAGAGTGGCAGTAGTTTAAAGGAGGGGGAGGAAGAGAAGGAGAGGGAGAAAGGGTATAATAAGAGAGAGGCTGGACATGCACAAGAATTTTCCCCAACACCCATAATAAAGAAGGGCAGGGTGTAAAAAAGATGGAGACAGAGAGTGAAACGTGTAATATATCTGTTGGGAGATCCTACTTTGCTCTCGCTAACTAGGTTTAAATCAGGGATGGGAAACTTGTGACCCACCAGATGCTGTTCAACTGCAGCATCCCTCATCCCTGTCCGTTAGCCATGCTGGCCTGGAAATTGAGAGTTCAACAGCATCTGGAGGGTTCAGGTTCCTCAGCCCTGATGTGACCGGGGTTTGCTTTAAAATCAAAATCAAAAGTGGAAGCTTTGGGTCAAAATCAAAAGTGGAAACATGAGCCCACAACTTGCTGAGGTTTGCACATGTTTATTATTGAGAAACTAATGGTTTCCTATTGCATCTGAACCAAGACAGACAGTTCAAGAACAGTTTAGTGTTCTTTCATTCTTCTTCCTCCTCCTCCTCCTCCTCCTCCTCCTCCTTCTTCCAAAAATGGGGGCTCCAGAACTCAATCCTGCCACTGTGAACCACTGGTTGAGGTTATTGGGTGGTGAGGGAAGGGCATTCTGCCCATGGCTCCTGTGGGCAATAGGTACTTAAAATGAACTTGCCTCTGATCTATAGGGTGGTGAACTGTATAGCTTCATACATTTACCATTCTGCTCCTAAAAAGGAGATTTACTTCTGCAAAAGGTAGGAAATAATATCTGGATGGACTTCTGTTCATTCATATAATACTGTAGTCTCCTAACATACTGTAATCTTAATTATTTGAAAATGACTATCTTTTCCCACCACCCCTTCCCATTGATCTTTTTACACAGGTATATTCATGGGGCAGCAATACCTTTGGGCAGCTTAGTCACTTAAGTTCTCCAACCACAGTCCCTCGCCTTGCAAAGGTACTATATGTGTCTTTTTAAAAAAAAGAAAAGCAGTACTGTACTATTTGTGACATAGTTTCCTCCTAGAGCAATGGTAGTTATTTATGTGGACTTCAAGCTTAACGAGCAGCTTTTCCTCTTTGTATCGTGTATATTGGTAGGGGAGTTGGCTCATCTTTGTAGACAGCAAATAATGTAGTCTCTAGTACCCTGTGTCTCTCTTGATAGGGATTGAGGTTTCCCCTGACCTTTCACTGCTGCTCCCAAACAGTGCAAATCGGGAACAACCCCCAACTGAACAAGCTGAACAAAAGAAGGTGCGGAATCTTCCCTACCACTTCTGCCAGCTTGCAGCTATAGTGACTTTGAGATGACCCTGCAGTTGCATTGCAGTTCAGAGGGCCTTGGAAGTGCAAGGCAAATGTGGGGGTGATCCCTGCCCTCCCACTCCAGCTTTGGTTTCATAAAGAAGCTGGGACTTGAAGCACAGCACTAAAGAAAAGCCCCAGCCCTCTTGAGCTCTAAAAAGAAAGGGTTTGTTTGAGTTCAGCACTTGCCAAGTATTTGAGTGTCTGCGAAACATAGCAGCCAAACAAGTCCTTACCACCCTTTCTAATTCCGGAGTCAGAAAGGAGAAGCTTTTGTGTTTTTGACCCTATACCTTCACAGCAGCCAAATAACCCCCCAGATTTCCTCCTACCCAAAACTATGGATCATCCCCATAGTTTCTCTGAGCTTCTGAGAGCCTCAAAAGGTCTGTGCAACTGAGGTGATGATCTCCAGACACATTTGGA
This sequence comes from Zootoca vivipara, assembly GCF_963506605.1. Lineage (NCBI taxonomy): Eukaryota > Metazoa > Chordata > Lepidosauria > Squamata > Lacertidae > Zootoca > Zootoca vivipara. The sequence continues at coordinate 125,077,111 of NC_083276.1, read as the reverse complement.
GCTCCCAAAGTTGGGAAGAAGGCTGGAATTCGTCATCATGCTTACCAGACGATGGTGGTGCACTCACCATGACCAGTGAAAATGTTGGAAGGCTGGATATAGGCAAAATAAGCCTGAAAACTGAAATCATATAGCCTGTTAAAATCCCATTGCATAGCACTTAACTATTGAAACTATACAGGGTTACATTTTAAATTCTTCCTAAATTCTTGAACACCCAAGCGCATCTTAATTGATTGAAACCTGTCCCTGCTGCTTTAAGCAGGTGTCAAATTTCTGCATGTAAAACACTAAAGTCATTTGATGAAGGCCCTTTAGAAGCCCATTCTCGATTGTCAACAAGGATTTCCCTTTATTATTATGCCTTTTTTTTCTTCCTTCCTTCTAGGTATGTGATGACAAAAGCATCTGGAACATAGCAGCTGGCCCAGATTATTCATTATTCCTAGTAGATGGAGAAGAGTTTCAACCTTCGTTATACTATAGTGGTCGAGAAGAAAGGAAAGAGAGTGATGTTTCATCTGAAAATAGCTGCTTTAAAAATTCAACACTGTTGCTAAACTGTAGTAAGGTATGAATTAAGTTCTGTGTCCCAGAAAACTTTAGGGCCTATCTGTGGCGTCATAGTGCCAAGTTGCAGAATGGTAGGGGTTGGAAAAGTGTAAGCTGGAGCTCATCTCCCCAGTGAGCCCAAGCCCCTTTACCCTCCCAAAATTCAAATTCTCCTGCAAAAGTCCTCTCTGCTCCAGCTGCTCCCTTCTCTCTCCTGCTCAAACCAACCTTACAGCAGCAGGAAGGCCTTGAGAAGGGGCTTTTGTTAGCCCCTCAACCCTGCTGCAGCAGTATGCCAGGCACAACAAATGATGGGAATTGCATTTTCCATAGTTCCCTGCACCTGGGGTGCTGTTACTGTGGCAGTATTGAGGGCTTAATGAAAGCCCTACCAAGAAGGCCTTCCTGTTCCTTTTAATAGGTATGGGGGTTTTAAAATAAAAAAAAGAAAGGTGATGAAGTCTCTGGACTTTTGCTGAACTCCTGGTCTTGCCAGTGAGACCATGACATGGCAAACTTTGAAATGAGCTTGGATAACATGATGCTGAGGAACAGGTGTTGTCAGGTTTTAGGCTTAGTTACAAGCTGTGTTACAGTACAGTAAGAGAGGAGACTTCATAAAGGTGTTCTAGGAGGCTGCTTCAAGCATGCAGGGCAATAAGAAAAGGAGGACAGCAATTTGAAGGAGCTGATGTGATCACACTGGATAGCACAGGAAACTGTGGTATAACGAGTCAGGATATTGGTGCCAAAACTGAGTATCTGTTGCAGGGGTGGGGGAAGAGCATTTAGGCAGAGACAACAGCTTGTTCTTGGACTGATAAAGCCTATTTTATCAGTCCAAGATTGTGGCATATGAATTGGGCCAATCTAATTAGTCGTTTGACTTATATTTATTTTTCTATCATGATTTCTGGCTATACAACAAGGTTTCCGATTAGACTGCAGAACGTATACATAGCCCATGTTAATGAAACCTATCTGCATTTTGTGAGTGTTCCAGTGTGTAAGGTGCCTAACATAGAAGAGCTTGATTTCTGTATTAAGTCATGGTTATCCGTAAATCCCTTATCTAGGGGATTTTTAACACAGTCTGTCTTCCCTCCAGTTAGGGTACATTAGCAGTGTGATGGCTGGTGGGAATAACTGTTTGGCTTTAGTGGACAAAAACATTATGGGCTACATTGCAAGTCTGCATGAGTTGGCATCGATGGAGAGACAGTTCTATTCCAAACTGAGTGCTATAAAATCTCAAGTTCTCCGACCCCTCTTGGGATTAGGTAAGTAATCTATCCACAGCATTACTTTTCTGATTGTGGCTTCTTTAGAAACACAACCTCTTGATGTTTGTAAGTTCCTGGAAGGCAGTACCTGCCATAATCTTGTCTTCTGCTTCATTATGCACCCAAGCCTCTGTAATCAGATATCTCTCCCCTCTCTGCCCATATGCATGATGTTTTGCTGAGAGTTTGAGATAAGGAAAGCACTGCAAGCTGTCTTTGTGCTAAAATGAACCTCCTGCTGTTTTTCAAGACACAGCACTGCTCTTTTAATACTTAATACACCACAAGCCCCGTTCCAGGTGAGCCTCAGCCGGCAGCCCTGACTGTATCTATAAAGCAGCAGTCCTATCTTTTGACTACCTTCTATCATGTTGCAATTGCCGCCCGCCCACCCTTGCCTCAGGCCAGACTTGTCTGCATTGGCCAGCAGCCATCTAATTTTGACATCATCCAATTGGCCTTCTAGAAAATTCTGAAAGGAATAGAGGAATCTATTCCTAGGTGAGTTGAATAATGGGCATTCACTCATCCACCAGCTGAGCACACCTGCCCTAACAAGCTTGCACAAGATTCAAAACCTGATACAATGCACAATGTCTTTGATCTGGTCTGATCCACATTTACAAAGGCAATCGTTTGTTGGCTTCTTTAAAAAAATATTCAAGTTTCATATTTGATGGGTGTAGTTTGAACATTAAGCTGTGTAAATGCATGTCTAATGAGGGCGGAGAATTTCCACAAGTTAGTAGTCCTTTTATGGTCAGATTTCATTTCAATGCACCAAACTGATAACTTTGAATATATGGAGAATACAACGTCCATTTTGGCATCTTCAGCAAAATGGATCTCATGTCAGAAATGTCCTGTAATAACATTAGAGAAAAATGTAACAACTTGGACATAGTACACTGGCTGCATTACTTAAAACTGTAATAGGTCTCTCTTCTTTAAGAGTACACATTCATAAATCCATGACTCCATAGTGGAAAAAACTTTCCTAATGTCAGACCAACATTTGGCAAACTAGAGGGAAGGCTGGACACAATGTTGTGGCTGCTTGATGTTCAGCTTGTGTAAGTGGTGCAATGCTTATCGATACTGGTGGTGACCATTTTGTGCAGGGATTCTGTTCCTGGCCCCCATTCGTGCATGTTATTCTAATCCTAATTGACAACAGCACAGTCCTAACCATGTCTGTTCAGAAGCAAGTCCTATTGATTTTAGTAAGGCTTAATTTCAGGTAAATGGGGTTAGGAATTGCAGCCTTGGAAGTTGTGTGGTTTGGTTTTGCAAGGAGAGTGGGAAAATGACATTTGTTGGCATCTCCTTTAAAATTACTGCATGTTTTGATAGCCTGGATTAATTCTTGCTCATTATGTGTGTTTTTTTTTTTTTAAAGTTTTTATTGAGGATTTTCTTGGTTTACAAAGGTAATGCAGTCTCATATTTTTTTTCCATTGTTATACATCAATCTTGCTTGTTGAGACATTAGGAGGAAGGGGGGTAGAGGTGGGTGGGGTGGGTGGGTGGGGTGGGATGCCTATGTTTCTGTTTTCCTAGATATATGTAGGCGTTCAGTGTCAGCGTTGTTTGTGCGGGTTCTCTGTTGTTCGCTTGTACTCCTTTGTTGCCGAGAGAGGATGGGGGTTGGCGTAGGGTGTGGTTGTTCATTTTTGGATGGCTGTGGTGGTCTTTGGTTTCTTGTGTGAGTGGGTTGGGTGGGTGTTTTGGTTAGTTTAACCATATTGATTTGAATGCTGACGGTGGATTTTTGTCATTATCCTGTTGGGCTGTGTAAGTGATGAAGGGGAACCATACTGGGGTGAATGTGTCTTCTTCTGTTTGTCCCCGTGCTAGTTTCAGCTTACTGGTTAGTTTTTCTAGTAGGGCCGTTTCCCATACTACTTGATACCATTGGTCCATGTTTGCTCCTGACAGGTCTTTCCAGTGTCTGGTTATGATGTTTCTGGTTGCTGACAATAGGTGGGTTATGAGTTCTTTGTAATCTGCGTGGGCGTTGTTGTCTTGAAAGATGTTTAATAAGGCCAGTTCTGGGGTGATTTCTAGTACTTGCTTGGTTATCTTACAAATTTCTCTTATGGTTATTGTCCAGAATGATTGGATTTTGGGGCATTCCCACCACATGTGGAGGTATGTTCCTGTGGAGGTGCACCCTCTCCAGCATTTTGGTGGGGTTCCTGGGTGTATTAGTGCTAGTTTTCTTGGGGTTAGGTACCACCTGTAGGTTAGTTTCATGGAGAGTTCTTTTCTTTTTGTTGATATGGATTTGAAGGGGGGTTTAGACCACATTTTGGTCCACTGGGTGGGGTTTATTTCATATCCTATGTCATCCTCCCATTGTTGTTTGATAGCGTTTAGGGGGTTCGTGGGGCTTTTGAGTAGTATTTTGTATATTGCGGATACCAGTCCTTTGCCGTGTCCCTTTGTCGTTAGTAGGAGGTTTTCAAATGTTGTAGGGGGTCTGGTTGCCGCTGATTTTATTGCTGGATTGTTTAGGAGTGTATGGATTTGGTTTTGTGCCAACCAGGGTATTTGGGTGTCTCTTGCTCATTATGTGTTGAACTAAAAAATGTTTCCACTCCTTAGTGCACACCCTGGCCTCAAATAGCTCACTGCATATTGTTTGCTCATCTCCTCTGCAGATAATTTAGGTGCTTCATCGACAGTGCAGCTGTTGCAGGAAATGGCTAGTATGTTCAGCAAGTTGTGTTACCTGATCGGTCAGCATGGAGCCTCTTTGACAAGCTTTATTCAAGGGTCAAAAGAGGCAAAGAACTTGGCTGTCCTGAAGCATTCAAGCCTCTTTTTGGAAAGTTACACTGAGCAAGTATCTCATTTTTATTCTCTGGAGATTTATTGTTTTAGGCACAATGTGTTACAAGGAAAAACTAAGATGAAACAAAGAAAGAAAGACTTGAAACAGCACACTTGCTATTACCTGAATTATTGACTTGTACTGTAGGGCTGAACTTTACGCATTCAGTAAAGTTGGCAAGTGTTTGTTCTGGACTGTACTACTTCAGATTGCAAGCATTCTTGAATTCTCCCTCATGTAAAATTTCAAGAGAAAAGTCACACAACCACATTTGTGGCTGAGTTGACACTGAAATGGAACGAATGGGAATTTTAAATGCTCAGGCATCATTGATGTACTATTATGGATATAATGGAATGCTAAAGCTGCCAGTCCTTTAATCTTTAAGGTGCAGTCCACGAGAACTCGTTTGAAATTGCTGTTCATTTTGATGCATTGTGGCAGATGCTCACTGTGCAAGCCCTGTTGAAATGGGCATTGTGCAAAAAGTTCTTGTAAGGCTGCATCCTATAAGCCAGGAGTGGCCAACTTCCAAGAGACTGCGATCTACTGACAGAGTTAAAAACTGGCAGTGATCTACCCCCTTTTTTGGGGTCTGGGTCAAAGTTGTTGAGTTTTTTCAGGGAGGAGGTAAAATGTTGAGCTTTGTTTAGGGGAGCCACAGTTGTTCAGCTTCTTTGGGGGGCGCCAATGATCTACCAGTGATCTACCGGTAGATCACAATCTACCTGTTGGACATGCCTGCTATAAGCTAACACCATTATTTCAAGGGGGGCACATTGTGTGTTCTTGTGTTATCCTTGTAGTTTGCATAATGCGAGATGCCGCAGGCTACATGAGAACGTCCCACATTGTGAGTCCTCCTATAATAGGTTTTCACCCATTTTTTTGTGGCGTGTGTGGCAATACTAGTGTGGGAGGAAGCTCCAGTTTGGACAAGGTGCTAATGGTTATTGAGACAACTATTCTGCAGAGAAAGATCATGCTGCAAACACAATGTGAGACTGGAGGGTGGTGAAGTAAGTTTTCCATTAATCAAAAGAGGTTGTTCACACTCGCTTCTTAGGTCCTTCATCCAGCAAATTCATCAGGCTGATTTACATTTTAAACGCCTAGGTTTTCTCACTTTTCTTCATTAATGTCTCTGATTTAGGTACTGCACTTCCTTGACAAACTTTCTGGTGATGGGAGGATTTGCACTTCTCTCCAAACCAGCAATGTAAGTTAGACCTCCTGGATGTTGAGTCTGTTGATTTAATGTTACAGTAATGTCTGCAAATCCTGGTGTATTACCAATGCATTCATGTGTGAATCTAGTAGCTCTGCTTACTGTGATAATGGTTAGTAGTGCAGCTGCATAGAATCTTGTACAATCCTTAGCAGGGGTTCTACAGAAAGAGAGGGAGGGAGGGAGGGAGGGAGGAAGGAAGGTAGTTTGTAGTGGTCTGTTAGTGTCTGAGGTTGGTGTCTCTTGCAGTACCTGAAGATGCACCTAATCACACTGACGTTTGGCTCTTGAGGTGTATATTTTTTAAGACCCACCTTTGTTTTGCAATTTTAAGTTCTTTTAGACTGTTTTTTAGTATTGTGTAATATTGTGTTTTAATGTTAATGTTACGTTTTAATTGTTATAACCCACCCTGGAATCATAGGGCGAAGGATGGGAAATAAATTGTAATAATAATAATAATACCCATCCTACCTTCCCAGCTTCCTAGTTTTTTCATTATTATGAAAGTTGCTTGCTTACTGTTTGTCCCTTCCCTTTGACAGATGAATCCCAGAAATAAAGTTTCTTACCCTTTAGAGTTATGAAAACCCTTTTAGGATGTCATTGTGAGCTATCAGTGCTTTGCTCATAGGAAAGGATCCTGCCTCTTAACAGGTGAAATGAGACAAATTTAATAGAAATCCAAGTGTCATCCCAAATTCCGGCACAAACAGTGGGCCTGTAATAATAACATTTGGATCCTAATGTCAGGTATTGTGTGGAGTAATAAGGGCCTTATATGGTGGTCAGCATCTTATTTGGTAGCTCTATTCTTATTAACTTTGTTGAAAACCATTGAAGCATTAGTCATTTTTTCCATTATGGGTATCAAAGGATGTAGGACTGTGTCTCTGCAGATAACAGTTATATGCTTAGAATGACTGATTCAGGAAATGAGATCTTTGCAGCAAGATACCAATGTCAGTGGCTAATGATATGAGATGGTCTTCTGTGACTATTCCTTTGTACAGCCTTTTAAGTAATTCATCATAAAAGGGAAGCAGCAGCTCACCAGGACTCCTCATTGTCAGGCAACTTAGCAGCGTTTCCTTTGAGACATTAGCCGAGACTTGGTCTTACTATAGTTCTGATACTCCTTGATGCTTGTGTATTGTGACATCCAAGTATTGCTCTCAAAGCACTTTAAAAATGCAAACCATCCAGATGGTTAGTCTGGTGGCTGAGAAAAAGAGCTTCCTGATTAAAAAAAAAAAGGGAGCACTCCCCCCCCCCCCTTGAAGCTTGTTCGAAAATGAGAAGTCGTGGAACTAGGCAAGGTAGATGTGTTTGATGCTTCTGTGGCAGCACCTCGTTAATCATGTAGAGTGGCCCTGCTGTTTAGTTCACTAAGCTACTCCTTTGTTCCCAAAGCTTTGATGTGTCACTCTTCTCTGCCTTGCAAGTCTTTCTTTCCAAATTTTCACCTTAACTTATTTCATAGCTGTACAAATTCATTGCAAGTTCGATATTTCATTGCAACCAGCAATACAGAAGAAGTCAAAAGCAGTAAACGGTGTAATATTTGAGTATATTTTCCACCACTTTTTTTTTAGCATTTAAAATTTGCATTGGAAAACTTGAAAGGCTCTATTATTGGAGGCAATATATAGCTGATAGGCAAAGGCATATCAACTTTCTTCAGCAATGCAGGAACTATACTTGGCTAGTAGTCAGCAGCAGTCAGCTCTGGAACTCCCTGCCCACTGAATTTTCTTGAGCACGTTCTCTGATGGTGTTCAGATGCCAACTCAAGCATGGCTTTTGACCTAAGCTTTTGGGTATTGTTACTGATGCTTCTTTCATATGTCCATAGTAGAGGCTTTGCTTATGATGACACTATGGTATTTATGTATGGATATAACATTTTATTGACTTTTGCTGTTACCGCTCTGAGATCTTTGGATGAAGGGAGGGATATAATGGCTTACATCTAAATAAAATAAATAAATTTCAAAGACCCAGAACATATTGCGGGGGAGGTATATGGCCCACAGGTTAGATACCTCTCGTTTAAAGAAACTAATCTTGTTAATATGTAGTAATTTCTGTATTTGATTCCCAGGAGATCCATATCACTTCTAACAAGAGATAGCAAAATACACAGGCTGCGTTCTCAAGCAGCTGTAAACCAAGAAGTTTGGTGTAATAAACCACACTGTGCATGAACTCTCTTAAGGTGCTACTGAAAGGAATTTGTTTATTTTGTGCATGAACTGTGTGCAAGCAGGAAACAAGCCAGGAAAGTGATAGCTTAGTGTTACATTTGAACTCAGGTACAGTATGTGGTTTGCTGCTCTCTAAACAGGCTCTGATCTGTAGCCCAGCCATAAGTCATGGTTTGCTGTTTACATACGGATCATGGCCTGTTTTAGAGAGAAGCAAACCACAGCTTTGGGTTGGAACCTAGCACTTAAGTCATCCTCTTGCTAGTTTGTTTATGCAGAGTAGGGATGTTCAGGTGTTTGCACAAACAATGCAGCTTTTGCACAGTATAGTTTATTAAGCCAAGCTTCTTGGCATACCTTTTAAGCGTGAATGCAACTACTGTATAAGATTTTATACAGGTGAAGCTTAATGCTGTTAGGACCCCTTGAAATTAATGCAAAACATTAGCCTTGACTATTTGCAGTAGTACTGGGCTAGGTCTAACTCATACTGTCCGACCTCTGTATCAGTGAAAGGGCAGGTAACCATGTATATCCGGGCCCACGGTCACATGGTGGTGTTCCGCAGCTGAAGCTAAGCAGATTCAAACCAGTTTGTAAGCTGCCTGGGTGGAAGGACACCTGGAAACCATATATAAAGATGTTCTGAGTTCCACAGAAGAGTCAGGCATAGTAAGTATAGTAAGTATAGTAAGTGTTGCACTGAAAGCGTTGTCAAAACATTAACACACATCTGTCTTTATACTGTAGGGATTTCTTAACTAAAAGCCAGGCATTACTTCAGGATCTGTCAGAGACAAATGAGGAGTCTTTCCCATTGGTAGAAGTATTAAATAATCTGTTTTTCTTGCCAATCCGACGACTTCATAATTACGCTAGAACTTTACTAAAGCTTGCTACGTGTTTTGAAGTGGTAAGTTGTTGGATAAGAAAGTTTCACTAAACAGGAGACATTTTGAGTTTAATCTTATGGTTAACATAATCATTCCAGGTGGCATAATATTTTTAATCAGTTCAAAAAAAAGTACAAATGCAGTTGCATTTGTTATACTAACTAAGCGGTTTATTCTTCATCGTATCTGTGTTCTTTTTAGTTACTTAAATATTATTCATAATGTTCAATCACAGGAGAAGTTGTTTCAGTTGATTTAAATATAACATTTTCAGAAACTGCAATTACTGTAATGAAATATTGCAATACGTCTCTGGAAGCAACTGTCAATTGCTAACCTTGTTTTGTTTGCTCCTTCTCTGTAGGCATCTCCAGAATACCAGAGCCTTCAGGATGCCAGTTCTTGTTATGAATCCCTTGCTGTCCATCTTAGCAGGAAAAGGAAAGAAGCCGAATACACGCTGGGCTTCTGGAAAACCTTTCCTGGCAAAATGACAGTACGTGGGCATTGCTGTATTCTCTGCTAGCACAACCCTTCCACTGCAGGATTCCATTTTTCCACAGCGATGTTACTGTAGTTTCCTTCCCTTCCCTTCCCTTCCCCTCTCTTCATGGCTGCAGTGCTTCCAATTTCAGAAAGTATTGTATTTAGCAAATAATCCTAATTTCCCATTATGGCTGAGATGCATACAAATTCAGACTTCATCTGTGATGAGTGCACACTACTGTTAATGACACAGGGGTGATAATAGGCATAGTCAAGCTAATCTGCATGCCTGCCTCACTCCTCAATTCTAGGATTCCTTGAGGAAACCCAAACGGCGGCTAATCTGTGAGAGCAGCAATCGGGGATTGTCACTGCAACACGCTGGGAGATTCTCAGTGAACTGGTTCATCCTCTTTAACGATGCCTTGGTCCATGCTCAGGTAAGCGCATACTGGGGATTAGAGCTGAATTGTTCCCGTTATACCTGAATGGATGGGGCACCTTACAGTACAAGGATATTTTCAAAGTTCTGTAGCAGTCAGATCTCTCCCCACGCTCTTCAGAAGAACACACACAAAGATGACCTGAGGTCCATTTGGGTTGTCGCTAGGTCTAGTCAGTGGCCGAGGAAGGGGGCGGGCCACCCTGGGTGCCAGCCTGGGGGGGTGACATCGCTGCAGGCGGGCGCCTCCCCCTTGGGATGCTTGCACGTGCGACGTGCCATGCCCCCGCTGCCCCGGGTACCGAAGCCCCTTCCTGCGCAACTGGGTCTAGTATGGGCGACAAGAGCATTGGAGACCAAGCCTGTTCTGTCTTTCATGCAATGTAGATCACTCCCCACCTCTCTCTATTGGGGTTCTGAAACACAATTCAGAATCTGGTCTATTCCACCCGCCCAGCCACCGCCTCATTAGTGCCATTGATATTGCTGGCATTAGGTTTTGGAACATTATGTTTTGGGTCTTTGAACACCATTGCCTCTCACTTTCAAAAAAATGTTGAAAGACAAAAAATAGCTGTGCACAGTTTCTCCCTGTCTTCTGGTGAGACTGGAAAAGATCTTCCATCACTAGTATACAGCAGCACTATCATTTGCTGCCCTTTAAACAAACAGTAGGAACAGGGTATCCTATGCACTGAGCTCTGGTTCATAGAGCCCACTCTTTGGCATAAATATGGTTGCAGTTTTGCAAGCTGTGCTGTGCAATTTGAACTTATCAAATTGGGGGGACGGGGACGACATGTTAGGAGATATAGCAGTTGCATTTCAGCAGTGTGGCTTAACGTCATTCTGTTTCCAAAGGGGAAGAAACACTGAAGAAGGAACACACACAAAGAGTGAATCTAATCCTAATAGGAAGGTTGATGCTTTTCCTCTTTTCCTTTTTTTTTTTTTTGCAGTTTTCAACTCATCATATTTTTTCATTGTCCACATTGTGGGTAGAACCTATTTCAGAAGAGTCTGGTAATATGTAAGTATGTCAAGGCCACCCCTCAAATAGAAATTATTTTGTTGCTGTTGTTGATGAGATGGAACATCTTGGGTGCTCCAGGCCTTTTGTGCTCTTTGTGGCTGAAGTGATACTCGACTTGCATCCCTTAAAGGCAGTGGTGGGGAACCTTGTGGCCTGGCAAGCTGCTTTTTGACTCCAACTCCCACCAGCCTCAGCTAGCCAATGGCCAGGAATGATGTTCGTCATAATCCAGCAGCAGCTGGAAAGACCACAGGTTCTCCACCCCCACATTAATGTGATTATCATGCTTGTGGTTAGTGAGATAAAGTTATCACAGGTGTACATGTTACTCATTCTAAACATGTATTGGCTGGACATTAAGTCTTGTAAATGCAAATATGATTAAATCATCCAAACCAGTGCAGTCTAATCTGTATTATTATTATTATTATTTATTATCCTCATCATTTTTTATTTTTTAATTGCCTTCTGGATTACCATCTCAAGGCATTTTACATATAAGATGATTAAAAACAAAAACATAAAACAGTCAATACATTTAAAAGTAGACTAAACCTCTAGCAAGTATTCCAGTGTCACTTCTGTAATGAAGAATGCTATGGCATTTCTCGTGTTTAGACAGGTAAGAATATTTATGCAATGTGATATTGGTGCAGAAATCAGCTTCTTAGAACCCTTTTTCTTAGCTTGAAGCAGCATTTCTAGTCCATATGCATGTGAGTATAGGTTTGGCAGCTTGGTAATTTCTTGTGAAACAAAAGGATGGCTGAATAAATCTAGTGGTTTGAGGATCTGGCATAGGTAAAGTAAAATATGCCAGATAAGCATAAATACGTTACTTAGCTTGCATAACTTGGAACTTCATTTTATTTTAGTACAGAGTACAGTCTTCCTTATAATACTAGTGATAAGAGACTGAAATAGGATGGAAGGTGTTAGATTACATGGCAGTTTACTGTTGCAAATGGAGATTCTCCATTTCTCATGAACTTAGGGAAAGGGGGAACAATTCTTTAAGCCAGAGGCTCTGCCCCTTTGCATTGGTATTAATTTTTGCCTGTGCTAGCTACAGTTATCTGTTCAATTATTATTTTTTCTTTTTACATGAATCTTTTTGTTGTTGTTTTTGTCTTCATACTAGGAATGGTTTGAGAATCACTACACCAGAAGAACAGTTCATTCTTGTTTCATCAACACCACAGGAAAAGGTAGGCAGGCACAGAGACTGCATTCTCTCCTCTCCTCCCCTGTTTGCACCACTTGCCGGGTAGGTTAATGGCAGGAACATAGGAAGCTGCCTTATACCAAGTCAGACCATTGGTCCGTTTAACTCTATTGTGTACACGGACCAGCAACATTTCTTAGGGCTTCAGTCAACATACATTCCCAGTCCTGTTTGGAGATGCCAGAGATTATACCTAGTGCATGCAAAACAGATGCTGGGTCACTGAGTTGTGGTCTTCCTCCATTACTTCCCCACAAGGAATGTGGGCTTGGTTTACTTGTGAGAGCCATCTTAAGTGCCTTAGGTACTTTGAACATGGAGTACTTTGTAAGCTTCTTTTCTCTGCTTTTTTCACTCTGTAACCTAAGGGAAATCAACATACAATGACCCTGCTTGCACAGCACAGCAAACCATAGTTAATGGTATACCGCAAACATGCCTATCTGGGTTGTTCACCTCCTTGCTGGTTGTAGGTGGATGAAACAAGCCACTATTTAGTGTTACATCCAAATCAGAGATGGTGGTTCATTTTGCAACATTTTCTGTAAGCCGAGGTTTGTTCTTGGCTTGTACTGATCAGAGGTTGTTGGGAGTGAAATCATCCATGGATCAAATGTAACACTAAGACAGGAATTGTGGTCTGTTTCCTGTCTGTGCAAATGGGAGGAGCAAAACTAACATTGTTTGCTGGTAGACGTTAGCCCATGGTATAGAAGACATGCAAATATGGTCAACATTGCTGTAGCTGAATGTGTAGCATCTTGATTTAGGAGGAGGCTTGGACTAGATCTCTGGTCTTCAAATAGTGACTTGTGATCCATAGCTGGCCCATCGATGATTCATGCCAGTGCATTCATTGTCAATTACTATTATTTTTAAATTTAAGTTTAGTTTGTTTTTAAGTGACATAGAGAATGATGACCATAATATGGTGGTGTATTAAAAACTGACCCTTTGTTCCAGGCAGAAGGTAAATGGGGCCCCAAGTCTGAAAACATTAAGATTTCTGGAGCAGATGAACTTTTGCAGTCCCGTGATTTTTGCCATTTATTGATTCTGTGGCACCAATAAGTCTTTATTAGACTAACTCCAAGATATTCCTTCAGTATTCTCATAAAAGTAGTTATGAATAGATAGGAGGAACACAAAGGGTAGGCAAAACCTTGAATACTTTTAATGTAATTGTTTCAGACTAAATGGCTGAGAGCAATAAGCCAAGCAGTGGATCAGGCCTTAAAAGGAACGACTGACTTGCCTCCTTATGGAGTTAGTGGAAACCTTCAGAGGCAAGAGCCCCCTATCTCACGGAGTGCCAAATACACCTTTTACAAAGATCCTCGGCTTAAGGATGCCACTTATGATGGTCGATGGCTTTCTGGGAAACCACATGGCAGGTGAAACTGTGCAAATGTTGTTATGTACATGTTCGCTAGAGGCTGTTCTGTTTACTTAAAGATACAGTATAGAAGAAAACCAACCAGAAAAGCACCAATAATGCCAGGCCAAAAAAGAGAGAGATTTTCACTAATTGCATGGAAAATGTGCTGACTTCTATTGTTATAGCATGGCTTGCATTTGGTGGAAATTGCTGCTAAAACATGCCTCACAAGGAAGGATTATTTCTTTAACATATTGGACTTGCAATAAATCATTTCAAGCACCTGAAGTTTTCCCCTGTTCTCTTCTTTTACATCTTCTCTTTCTATCTTTTCGCTTAAAGCTAGGTAACAAGTGAAGAAAGGCATGAAGAACAAGTATTTAAATCTGAATAATGCAGAGTACAGTACAATAAATGAAAAGCGTCCTACTCTATGACTACTTAACCCCTGAGCTCTAAAACCTAGCCAGAAAAATAGTCCTTTGAATGATGTAATAGTCTTGCATAAAATGTGTTATGCTAATTCAAATGAGGAATTGGTCTAATTATGGCACTCTGTATATTTCAGGGGAGTTTTGAAATGGGCAGATGGAAGACTATATTCTGGTATGTTCAGAAGTGGCCTGGAAGATGGGTAGGTACAAAGAGTTAAACCAAATTTGGGGTTGGGGAAAGAGAAGTCTGTTTATTACTTTAAATTTTCTTACCACCAGCAAGGTGTTAAATAACCTCCCTTTGGCTGATGGGTTTATTTAGCTGTCAAAATAGTTTTTAGTTTTGTGAAACTAACTTAAGTTGTCACCTTATATATTGGGTTATATCTATTGTTGATCTTACTCATAGTAGAACCATTGAAATGTAGTGGGCATTGGATCTGCTCAAAGTGCAACTTGGATGCAACCAAGTTTGAATTGTTGGCTGAATCTATAATGTGTGCTTAAATTTATATAGCTACCATTTCAGATATACAGTACATGTATAGAAAAGTGATATATAGGTGTTTTTATAATTGCATATCATATAATTCATTAACTGTCACTCCTTTACACATAATTCACAGATACATAGTACATTTTTAGTATTTTTCAGTACATGTTTACTCAGAAGTAAATCTTACAATGTTCAATGGGCCTTACTGCCAAGTAGATGTGTATGGGATTGCTGCTCTTTGTATTATATTCTTGTTTTCTAGTTGCTCAGGACTGTTGTTGATTTTGTCATATTGGCAGGCACGGTGAATACAAAATACCAAGCAAAATACTGAACAAGAGTGACCGCTATGTTGGATATTGGAAGGAGGGCAAAATGTGTGGACAAGGGATCTACAGGTAGTATACAAAACAACATGTGGATTGTTTTAAAGGTCATCATGTGTGTGGTCCAAAAGAGAGCAGTGTTTAAGCCACAGTGCACTTCAAAGGGTCACTTAACACACACACACACACACACACACACACACACACACACACACACACACACACCATTTCTTTCTATGCAAAACCTTTCCAGGTAGAAACAGCATGAAGCCCCTATGAATATCACCATGTGTGACAGTTTTAACTCACGAACACATTTCATTGTGTGAACACCTCCTGGGAAGTTGCATTTTGCCTTGTGTCCATGCAGTGAAATATACATGTGCCCATGTTGCTTCACACGACAATCTGTGCATAGATGTGATACCATTTCTGTTCATACGCTTATTGCACAGAACTACATAATCCACAATATGACATGTCCGTTTTCCACAAACGATTATCACAATGGAAATCCATTCCCCCCTCCCCCAAAACTCATTACTGGAAATAATTGTCCTGTTTTCACATTCCTGCCAAAAATGTTGTTTTCTGTGTGCAGAGGGGGAGAGAGATAACACACTTTTATTTCAGCTATGCCTCTGGAGAAGTGTATGAAGGGAGCTTTCAGGATAACATGCGTCATGGGCATGGTCTCCTGCGCAGTGGGAAACTGACATCTACCTCTCCCAGTATGTTCATTGGCCAGTGGGTGATGGATAAGAAGACAGGATATGGAGTATTTGACGATATCACAAGGTAGATTCTGAGCATTTTAATAATGTACGCTAAGTAGTTGCTTATACCTCTAGTTTACTTGAATAAAATCACTAACAAGATGACATAGAATACAGTCTAAAACTTGTATGTCAGCAATAAATCACCTCCCTTTGAACTTACTAATTTATATTTTAGTTCAGCGTTCATGTTTCCAAAACCTTAATATAAGCCCTCTTTGGAAATATTGAAAAGTGCAATAACATACAATTAAAAATAATAATGGCAAACTTATGGAAATGATACATAAACAGCAATTAAGATGTACATCACTGTAGAGCTCTGATGTGACCCTTGTAATTGTTGAAAAGGCTTCTCAACTGGTATGTCTGTTGCTTAGTTCTCAGAGTGTCACAGAACAGGAGATGGTGTGGTGAGCCTTATTTCTTAAAATTAATATTGCTTTGGCCATTAATCCCTTCCTGTCTCTTCAGGGGAGAAAAATATATGGGAATGTGGCAAGATGACCTTGGCCAGGGCAATGGTGTTGTGGTTACACAGTTTGGACTGTATTATGAAGGAGCCTTTAGCAGCAATAAAATGATGGTGAGTACTGTACAAACCAGTGTCTTATGGTTGAAGAAGCATTCCCAGCAGTCCCTAACCTTACTCTGTTTTTTGATGCTCAATGTATAAAAATAAAAATTCACTCCCTCTTTTCAAAGTAGCGTTTATGCCATATTGGATCCAGACTGGACCTGTGAGCAGTTCCTCTCTTGGGGTGCCTCTCCCAATGGTAGAAGAGCAGAGGAGGCAATTTTTGCTAGTTACCCCTCCTCTTCCTGCAGCCCCCTATACCCCAGTGAAAATCTGCTCTGGAGGGTTAGGGGCTGAGCAGAACAGTGCTATGAGGTGCAGAAGAAAAAAAAGGAATAGGTGAAAATTGCCTTCTTCCTTCCTCCACCTTTTCCCATTGTGATTCTCCACTGGATCTCTGCCCTTCCCACTAAGGACAAGTTTGGATCCAGCACATTGACTGTTCTGTATCTTTGTGTTATGGCTGCTGTAAAAATAATACATCTTCCTGCATTTTTCTTCCCTAATACTACTCTGTTTATGTGAACTATTCAGAACAGGGCTTATAATGATTGTGATACTGCTTTATGCAGGGGACTGGTGTCTTGCTTTCTGAAGATGACACGGTGTACGAAGGAGAGTTTTCAGATAATTGGACCCTTAATGGAAAGGTTGGTAAATCATATTTTGGGAGATTGCTTTTTTTTAGAAGAGCAGTTTTTAAAAACAAGTGATTTCATTCTTCTTCTTTTTTACTCTCTTCTCTCCCCTCCCCTCCATCCCTTCTCCAAAGGGAAGACTGGCTTTGCCAAATGGAGACACTATTGAAGGTATTTTCAGTGGCGAGTGGGGAACTGGGATAAAGATTGCTGGAACCTACTTCAAACCCAGTTTGTACGATCATGAGAAGGACCGACCCAAAACCCTGTGAGTGAATGGGAGTTGGCTTCTGTTCAGACTGTATCATGTCTTTGTCTGTAGCTAGCCATGGTATCTGAGCACTAGCACTGATTTGAATGCAAAGTAGGTTGCAGATCACAGCCTGTATTGCCTTGTTTGCCCAACTCTAGTTGTTTATTTCCAGCTCCTCTGCTTGGTTAGGGCAATGGGGAATAGTACAACGTCATTGCCAAGTCCTCCTGGGGATTTCAGATTTGAGCGGAACACTGCAGGTTTTGTCTGAGGTGCTTGAAAGACAATGGGGTCAAGAGATACACTGGTTGTTCTTTAGAAAAGGCTAAAAGTGGTGAAAATTCTGTAAGTCGTATGATATCTGAGCAGCTGGTGACCAATGTAACCAGCTGTATTTTGGGGGCTGCAAATGGTCACTGGCACTTAAAGAGTGAGGGCCTCTGCTCTTACACAGGCAGTACAAATAGAGGTTCCTATAAATGGAACTGGAAATGCATCTGTGCGGTGGTTGGACGGCACAGCCCATTTTGATTCATAATGGATGTTTTCAGGCATTTTTATAAGTCATCAAGAGAGATGCTGTTGGGGAATAGGTGCCTGTCAGACTTGTGCAACAATACATGATTGCCATCTCTGAAGAGCACTGGTGTGGCTGTCAGTTTTAAGTCATACAGTACCCATTATACATAGCTGTGGTTGTTTTTAAATTGTTAAACAAAATGTATGTCTATTTTATATTTATGGACAGCATAAGACTTTATTTCTCCCCGCCCCACCCGCTTTGGCTTTTATTTATGATGCTGTTAATTACTTTTGACATCACTGATGCCCAAATCTGACTGTGAATCAGGCTTCCCTGCCAAACTTAACAAACTTCTTAGGGAGATGCTTTTTTACCTCACTAGGGGGTCTATGAATAAATGTATGCAGGTGCCTCTGAAGCGAGGATGGTTGGCTGTCTTAAGTTAAGAATTTATTGGTTGATTTTTTCCCTAAGAAATAGTCAGTGCTGCTCACCTGTCTAATGCATCACAGAGAAAATCAGATTCTCTGCTTTTAAGCAAAGGCCTTGAAGTTACCGTAAGATATTAAAATAATGCTTCTGGTCTTCATCCCACAATCCTTTCATCCTTACCACCTTAGCTTTTCAGCTTGGGCACTATTAACTGTCCTGGTTATTGATATAATAAATAACAATTCATTTATGAATCATCTCCCATGAAACACTCCTAAGTGATGGACAATAAAAACAGTTTCAATAATTGTTAGGCGGCCCAACATTAGCTAATGTGTCTTATTAATTAACAGCAAACTTGAGATGTTGAAGAGTGGGGAAAATGTTTCTGCCCTACACCACCCCATAATGCTCTAGATCTGCATGCTCTTAGGAGAAATTGCTGGTCCACACCTCTCTTAAGGAGTTTAATTAAAAATTGCAATTCTTGTGGTTAAAATGTCCCCAGGCGGAAGCTTGGAAACCTTGCTGTTCCTGCTGATGAAAAATGGAAGGCGGTGTTTGAGGAATGCTGGCATCAGCTAGGCTGTGAGCAACCAGGCCAAGGGGACAGGTGGAAAGCTTGGGATAACATTGCTGTTGCCCTGACAACCAATCGGCGTCAACACAAAGACAGGTTAGTAGTGAGGGACACTTGTACTTCAAGAAACAGCAGGGGGGAAAATATCAAGTTCAGCCATCATTTAAAATGTACATTAAATTTTTTTTAAATGGCTTACTGGAAGTTTGCTATGGATATATATTGTAATATATGTAGTTTCACGGCATTTGTATGTCTAGGCAAAGTGTACATTTAAAAAATCTGCCATTTTGTGTGTGGAAGAAACATTTGCAATTCTAGCATTTTATGAATCTTTTAGGTACTGTACTGACAGAAGGTTAGCATGGTAGCAAGAGCCTTTAGCTAGCATAGTTCATCACAAACTGCCCAGGATTATTTTTATATTAGTAATATTATAGGAGAAAAATCTAAGAGAGGAGATGGATGTAGAAAAGGAGAAAATGTTTCAGGGCACATATGAACAAATGGCTAGATAGAGCCCTTCTAATTGGCAAGAATTAAGGGCAAGTACATTATACTGTGGCATACTTTAAATAGGAAAGGGAGATGTCCACATGAGCAGCCCGGTGGAAGAAGCAGAAAAGTATTGTTTTTGTACACTTAAGAAAATCTGTAGCTGTGGGATATTAGGAGAGCTAAAAAAACATTTTGCTAGTATAATTTATTGCATTTTTCAATATCTCTGGTTTTCAGGATTTGTAATTATTTTTGTTTTCTCGTGTATGTTTTTAGGCTTTCTTATTATTTAGCTCTTTACAGTTGGTTGGTTTGTAGCTACTTGACCATGTGTGTTTCCTATATACCGTAGTTTATAATTATATCGCTTCCATTGTTGCAGCCCAGAACTGTTAAGTAGATCTCATGCGCAAACTTTGGAAAGCTTGGAGTTCATTCCAAAACACGTTGGTGCCTTCACACTCGAAAAATACGACAACATTAAGAAATATCTCATAAAGGTATTGTGACTGTTGTTAAATAAGTTGTTATCTACTGTGTTCAGTACATATTCCTACTCTAAAGTGAGGATTTCCCCCCCACAAATATTAAGTTTGTAAGAGCATTATTTCCTGTTCTTCCCCCAGCTCTGCTATAAACTCCTACAGATTGCAAGTCTTTGGTATAATTTTCAGATGATACCAGAGCATTAATATTGTAGAGTAAGTTTTATTCTTTTCTATGAGGTGGGTAGTTTATGTATATTGTTTGAACTGTCATTGCTTTAAACAAAGAGCCTTAAATAAATATGAGTGTTGCAATTAAGACTCTGCTTCTTTATGTAGCCGCCTAATTCTCTGACCCTTTTCTTTTTAGGCGTGTGATACTCCCCTGCATCCTTTGGGAAAACTTGTTGAGACCCTAGTTGCTGTATATCGAATGACATATGTAGGCGTGGGAGCTAATCGGCGGCTGTTGCAGGAAGCAGTCAGGGAAATTAAATCCTACCTCAAACGCATCTTCCAGCTAGTCAGGTAAGCAAAAAAAAAAAGAACTCCCATTTAATGTGAAATAATAATAATAATAATAATAATAATAATAATAATAATAATAATGTATTCTTTATACCCCGCCCATCTGGCTGGGTTTTCCGCAGCCACTCTGAGCGGCTTCCAACAAAATAATAAAATATAATGAATTATATACAATTAAAACCTTTCTCTTTTAACAAGCGTGCATAAAGAAATGCATTTGTGCAGAAAAGCTGATCGTTCAGCAGCTGATTTGAATTGTTGCTAGGTTCCCCTGCAAGAAAAAAATCGAAGAAAATTATTCGAAGAGAATTATATTTGAAAAAATGGTTGCAACCCTTGTTAAGAATTTTTGACACAGTTTGGTGAGTTGTGGTTAATTTTACACATGTTTTGATTTTAAGATTCCTGTTCCCTGATCTTCCTGAAGAGGGCAGTTCAATTCCACTTTTGGTGACTGAGACCAAAGGAAGGAGATCATTCTGTAGTGGAAAAAATGACTCCAGGCCGGAATCTCCAGAACCAGGGTATGTAGATAAAAATCTGTTTAGAAATGCTAGACGTGGGGTGGCAGGATCGGGGAGGAAACTCTCCACAGCTGCTCCTTCTCTGACCAATGGCTGGGGCCAGACTAGTCCTCCCCTTGCCGTGGTGATATTCCTGAGCTCAGTGTGTTGCGTGTGCACACCTCGTAGTGTCAATTCCTCACACACAAATATGGAACACACTTTTTCCATATTTAGGGGTTGTGGTGTCATCCAACATGGACAAACATTTACGCTGCTCAAGAGCTTAAGAACTGAACAGGGGATTGCTCTTTGTGGAAAGAGGAGCAGACAGTTTGGGGAGTGAATTTCCTATCACACCCACCCACCTCTTCCTTGATCTGGTTGCCTTTCATCCTCAACATGTGTTGTTGATAGGACAGGTTGAAGAGATCCGAACCGTATAATAAATATTTCTGTGAACTGTCCCTCGTTCATGCAAAACTCTTTCTTCATTTTGCATTTTTCAGCTATGTGGTCACAAGCTCTGGGTTGCTGCTTCCTGTGTTGCTACCGCGACTCTACCCTCCTTTGTTCATGCTGTACGCCTTAGACAATGAGCGAGAGGAAGATATTTACTGGGAGTGCGTCCTGCGTCTGAACAAACAACCAGACATGGCTCTGTTGAGCTTTTTGGGGGTGCAAATGTAAGCATGCTTCAATGTGTTTCTCCTGGCTAGAGAATGCAGTACTTATTCCCTGTTTGTTACTATCGGGGATTAATTGTCACCTCTCACAAAGGAGATGTAGAGCTTTCCAAAGTCCTTTGGGCAGAGGGCTGAGATTTCTTGTTCCGCTGGTTTTCATATGGCCATGCCACAAAGAAATGTGCATTCTTCACTTAACTCATCTTTGCTTTTAAGCCAACCTTCCCCAAGCTGGTGTCCTCCCAGATGTTTCAGACAGTGACTCCCAGCAGCCAGCAGGATCAATGGGAGTTCCAGTCCAATGGCATTTGGCTTACATTAAGATGAGCCAGAAAGTTCTTGCTTTGAACCCCTCATTTGACTGATCCAGATATATGAGGAAATTCCACTATGCTAAGAACCTGAAACCTCAATTATATATTTCTAAGGAAGTGCATTAGAAAACAAATTCTTTTGTTTAACATCCTTTCTTCCATGATAGGAAAATAATTAACTATACTCATGGTACTTCTTTTAGGAAATTTTGGCCAACAAAAACCTGTATTCTTGGTGAAAATAAAAAGGTATGTTATATTTCATCTGGAGTTCTCTTAACTGCATAGGTAGACTGCAGTCACTGTGTGTGTCAGTTTTAATACATTGCTGTTTTGGTTAGCACTTGGCATTTATATGTCAATCATTTTTACAGTTTACAGCGTACAGTTCTTCTAGATGCATGTGAAAACACCACCACCCCTGAAACCAAGAACTGAGTAGCTAAATTCAGAGGTGTTCAGAATTGAAACTTTACTTATGTCACATATAATAACATTCTAATCGGAACATTAGGAGGTGAGAATTGGGTATATTTGCACTGCAGCTGACAGAAATCAAATTCCTCAAGCATCCCTAAATGTAAGAGAACTAAAGCATAAAGCTCACAGCCCTGATGTGCACTGTTGAAAATATCATTCTCCCCCTCCATTTGAAGTAGCCTTCTCTAAACTGGAATTCATGCAGAAACTGAACTATTTTGGTGCTCCAGAAGTTAAGATTTATTGCAGTCTTAATCTAGCATCTCTGATTACTTCTGAAATTGGTGTGCTGAATTATTCTATCCAATACACTGTTAGAAATCATAATCACAGGGTTTCATCCTTATGCTTAGGTATTGCCAAATACAAAAGATGCCTGTTTTGCTTCAGCAGTGGAGTGCTTACAACAGATCAGGTAATCTTGAACATAGACTCTTTATTGTCCTGTCTTTCTGGTTCTAGTCAGTAGCGCTACTTCCACTTGGTGATCTGAGGTTTGTGGTCTTCAGCTTCAGTGGTAACGCATTTGCTAGGAAGCAAGCCCCATTGTACACAGAGAGACTTGCTACCGAGTGTGTTGGAAGCATATAATATATCACAATTTCATGTGTCACTGTGTAGGACAGCCTTCCCCAACTGGAGCTCTCTAGATATTTTGGACTGCTACTTCCAACATCCCTGATCATTGGCCACTATGGATAAGGTTGATGGGAGTTGTAGTCCAAGGCATATGAAAAGCACCAGAGTTTTGTTCTTCAGCCTATTTCTTGCTTTCATTTATGTGCCAAATTAAAAGGTACAGGTCTATTGTATTGGCTTTTTGACAGCTTCATCTCTGTATAGGTAAATCCTCTGTCTGCATCAAGGTATCAGAAACTACTGTTTTCTTCAAAGTGGAAACTCTGGCTGTGTGTCTGATTTTCGTGTTAGAGAAAATACAGAATTCGCTAGCAACTATTTTACTGCATTATTGAAATCTTTCAAGAATTTGCCTTGCCAGCATCACAAATGCTTTTATTTTGCTTTCTTAAAAAATGTCTTCCTAATAGTACAACTTTTACACCTGCTGACAAACTGAAGGTGATCCAGCAGACTTTTGAGGAGATCTCACAGAGCGTCCTTGAGAGTCTTCATGAGGATTTCCTTTGGTCGATGGATGATTTGTTTCCTGTTTTTCTGTATGTGGTGCTACGAGCCAGGTGGGCAATTTTTTGATTTTTGCAAATGCAGTGAATCTTGTCATTTGCAATTGCAATGAATACTCATAGAATCGTAGAACTGTAGAGTTGGAAGGTACCACAAGGGACATCTAGTCCAACCCCCTGCAATGCAGGAAACATTTGCCCAAAGTGAGGCTCTAACCCATGAACCTGAGGTTAAGAATCTCATGCTCTAGCAACTGAGCCAAGATAGGTGAAATGCTTAATTAAACAGAGTTCTGGGTCTAAGTCGACTAAATCAGCGTGTCCCACTCACATTTTATTGATTACATGGGGCTGAGATAACACCACTATTGGCTCTGATCCAGTGGCAGTATCACAATACTTCATCTGTTATATGAGGGGGGATATACCTTTGGTCTGGGGAATAGCTATCTTGTTACCCTGCCTTTTGTATTTCAATGTTGATAGGTGTGCACTCTGTACTCTTGGTGAAGCCTTGTGAAATAGTGGCTGGTTGACTTAAACAGCTGTTCCCTTTTTGTGGCAGGATCAGGAATTTGGGTTCTGAAGTGCATTTGATTGAGGACCTCATGGATCCATATCTCCAACATGGGGAGCAAGGCATTATGTTCACCACTCTGAAGGCAAGCCTATAAATAATATCCTTATTTAAGACATTAATTGTTTATTTTCTTCTGTATACGTCATTTATATTTAGACTTGTTTGAACTATCAGTCAGATCTATCACCTGCTTTGATCGCAAATAAAACGTCCTTACCTTTAGTCCTTAATCTTTGTAATCAGCAATAGCTGCTAACTAGGATATCTGAAAACCACAGAGCTATGCAAACTTGCTGATAACTGATTTTATTGTTAATATTATATTTCATGTAAACACCTTAAACGTTTTGATGATTAAAATGTATATAAATCCTGTTAAATAAAAATAATAAACTAGCTTAATCTGGATCCAACCCACATAAAAGAACGCTAATTGTCATTTTTTTTATAAAAAAACTTATTTGCAGGCATGTTATTACCAGATTCAACACGAGAAGCTCACCTAAAGAATTCACCTAAATATAGAATCACCAATGAACACAGCTTTAGTCTTCTTCACAGAAATGCACTTACAATGGACTGAGAATCTTTATGCGGCGGATGCAGTTCTGAGGCCTTTAAAAAAGAGAAAAAGCAAAGCCCAATATCAATGGGGAAAAAGAAAATCTATAAGAAGCAAAAATATGTTTTTCAAGGCAGCTCTTGGAGAGAAAATATTTGTCCTTCAAAGTGGCAAAGTGTTTTTTCCCATCTCTTCACAAAAGCAATGTGTAGTGTGACATCTACATGGAATTCATATAAAAGCATAGTCTGGAAGTATGCTGCTTCTTATTCTGAAGAGACTCTCTGTGCTTTTGGAGGATTGAAGTGCACTATGGAACCACTCAGTGTCTTTCTAAGTTAAACTGCCTGGATCTGTGTATCCACTAAGATCTGTCTACAGAACTCATGGCTTTCATACTACTACTGATCCATGGCAATCCAAGACTTAAGGTGTACTGAATATACAATTCATGTGACTGGAGCAGTTTCATTATGTGAACCACAGATTACAGAAGGCTAGCAATGTGGTCTGTCGGAATAAGTATGTGCTTGGTCATACCTGAGATGCTGGCTTAGCATGCAGGGACCTTGAGTACCTGTCTTCTACTTTTCCTGCTCGGTGGAAGGAAACACTTTTTTTGCTCAGATGTTATTTTTTTGTTGAAGTATTGTTTAAAGAAGAAAGCCACAGAACTTTCATGCCATTGTACTTGTGACTTTTCCTTTGGTGTATGTGGATAATGTTAGCTGACATCTTGGATAAAACAGGTGCTGTTCTTAACTATGTCTGTCACAGATGTGGGAGATATGAAAAATATTCTAGTTGAATTAACGAGTTAATACAGACAAAGCAGATAACTTCTGGAAATGAATCATGGCTTTTGTGTAGCTCCTTTATTAAAAAAAATATGGTGGGATCAGTGGCTGTAAATGGAGCAATTTTCATAATAAAGTAATAAAGAATAATTCTGTGATTTCTTTTGTGGCAATTAATACAAATTCCATTTGGGTGCTATTCCCTGATCACTCCAAGGTGGGTTTTTTTTGTTAAACATTTGTGAGTTACAGCTCTGTGGAAGGTACCAGACACCCTTAAAAGTTATCGGTTCCCATCAACTTCCCCAATTACCTCCATTTTATACCACCCACAATTTAATAAAAATGGTACTGTAAGTTGATTCTCCAATTGGCAGCATTGAGATTTGTGGACTGGATTTCTAACAACCAGGTTAAATCTCTGGCTCAAATGAGAGAGGAGTTGGGTTCTGATTGTGCATTTCCAAGACTTTTTAAACAGCTGGAAAACTCACCCAGAAGGCTTGAGACAGAGAAACAATCTTGAATAATTAATTTGAGAAAAACTCAAAATTATACCAAGAAATATCTCATGAGAGAGAATAAGCATAATTTTGACATTTTGTTTTCATTCTTCTCAAATTGTTTTTTCAAGATTATTTCTCTGTCTCAAACCTTCTGAGCGAGATCTTAACCAGCTACTTAAAAAGTCTTGGAAATGCACAAAATTGGAAACATTGATTGAAGCTTCTATTTGAAATGATACATGGCCCCTACCGGTACATCAGACATGCCATACACAGAGGCATTTTACAATTTGGAAATGGGCATTTAGCACTGTCCTAAGTATAAAAGGAGGGAGGGAATTAAAAGGGTAAGGAATCTCCTTGTAGCCAAAATGTTTTTTTAAAAAGTATTTTATATTATGTATGCGTTTATAATTGTAAGTTGCTTTGAGAAAAAAAAATACAACATACAGGAGTAGATCATATTTGCTGGGTTGCTATACATTCCACACATGGGACGAATAAGCAGCAATTGGTCGTTTCCACTACTGCTGTATTTCTGTTTTCATCAAAATTCTCTGACATTCCTGGTGTTGAATATGGGATTGTTTTACCCTCAGTATGAACACCGATCCCCAGCCATGCCATCAGGATAGGCCTTTGGGGCAGAAGCCCAGATTCCCACTTACCAGGAGCTTAGCACCTTTTGAAGCAATGCAGCTTACAATCTAGTACAGCTGTTGCATCTTAAAATGTCCAAACCCTAAAATATTTCTACCCTGCTTTTCATAACTCCTTCATGGAATGCTATACTTTAATTGTCTTTAGATCAGTAATTGCTAGAAGCCCCTTGCGTGTCTTGAGTTGGATTATTCCTAGGCCATTTCATTATGAGGTAATGATTAGCTAAAGAGAATCCCATAATTACGGGCATAGATTTGTTTCAGTATCTTGAGCTGCATTTGAAAGCTCTGTAGCAGCTTTAATGTTGCTGCTGGTTAACAAAGAAACGGATTGCCTTACTTCCTTTGGACTCTGAACTTGAATATCTTCCATTCGCCTATATGGCTGTATTGCCAAAGGACAGCTACCTAAATATAAATATATTTATTCATTGCCTCATGCTACTAATTTGAAGAAAAACAACCCACAGGCAATCAGATCTATCCATATGCTAGAATGGGTTTCCAAATGAAGAAAGTACAATATAATTAGACCCCCCCAAAAAAAATGTTTCAAGCCAAGTTTTAAGTGAGATAACAGTTAAGAAGCTTTGGTCTCTCCTTGATAAAAAGAGTCGTGCTGGTTACGTTTCTGCGGATTAAGAAGGAAAGGATGTCCCTAGATTAGCTAGAGCAGTGAGGTGACTTAAGTTACTAATAACCAGTCAATGTTTTCCTTCTAGGCAATTCTAGGAGATTGGACTGTTGTAAATTCTGATGGGAACTTCTGGTCCCTTTCAGAATCAGCAAGGCATCCTGTAGAAGAATTTCTCTGCAGTAGCTGTGAAATTGAACTGCAGTTTAATACCTAGTAAGTGGTTTTTTTTCCCTTGTGAGACTTGATGATAAACGAATAATAGTTCAACTAAAAAAGGGGGATCTAGAATCCTTGAAAAATTGTAAAAATAAAGGACGATCATAGAAATGTAATTTTCAAAGGAGTTGAACTCTTTTAGGTAGAAAAGGAAAGTTAATCCTTTTCCATTTGTAACTGGTTGACTGTCAGTAAACATACAGTCATTTCCCTTTCATTGGGAGTTACTATGTCCTTCAAATGTCTTCGAATAATTATTAAGGGTTCCATAGATAATCAATTTGATTTTGTATGCTATTGAAATCCAGGTGTTTCTGATTATGGGACAAGCCTAGATGAAACAAATTAGCACAGGTGGAATCATGTCTCCGGCATTTGTCTCTTTTAGTGGCAATCATTCAGCTTAATATACCTGAATATTAATTTATACAAATATTTGTTAAGGTTCATGCAGATTGTGAAGTGTGCAATATGTTTCCACTTCTATGTCATTTGTGAAATGTTCACATGTCTCTCCTCCCATTTATAATGATGGGAAGCAGATTCACAAATTATCTACATTTAATAAGACTTAGTTTCCTTTGCAAAATAGAATTTTCTTTTGTGTTTTGGGGTTAGATATACCATCAAGTGTTCTTTTTAGAAATGTGCGCATAAGGAAAACTATTTGGATGTAGCTTGATGTGCTGACAGCTTCAGGTACTGTATCGTGTTGTTGATACCTGAGCATGTTTATTCCTATCTACTTGGCATTTTTGTTTCATTTCTATTTGGGCATATATGTACAAATAGCAGCTAGCTTCAGACTCCCTTCTACGTAGCTATGATTTGTTGAAATAAGCCAGGGTCATGGTTTGATGATGTCCTTTTCAAATATAACAATAAACTACTGTATACTTATTTAAAAATAGAAAGCAGATACTTTTAATCTCCTCCTCTCGCCATGGAAAGGACAGGAGAGGGTGCAAACCTGTGGCCTGCTTAACTGAACTAGACTGTTTTTTTAAAATATATAATTAGGCTACCCGCACTTTTAAGATTCAGTTTTGTACAGTCAAAATCTCAAGTATGTGGTAGGCCTGATAAACAGCAACTGAAGAACTTGGAAATGTTTTTAGGACTGTCATGGCAACCTTTCTTCTTTCTGTGTCTGAAAGTATATTTGTTTTGGCAACAGTACTTTCCCCCTGAAGTTGTATTAGTTCCCATCCTGTGTTTCTCCATAGGAAAGTGAACTCAACAAGATACGGTAAAAGACTCTGCTGCCTGTTAGCAACCACATAAATCACACCCTCCAACATTTCGCTGATGACACTAGGGATGTCAGATTGTTATTATTATTTTATTTACTATTTATCCCCCACCCATCTGACTGGGTTGCCCTAGCCGCTCTGGGGGCTTTCAACATACAGTGGTACCTCGGGTTAAGAACTTAATTCATTCTGGAGGTCTGTTCTTAACCTGAAACTCTTCTTAACCTGAGGTACCACTTTAGCTAATGGGGGCTCTCGCTCCTGCCGCCGCCGCCGCCATGCGATTTCTGTTCTCATCCTGAAGTAAAGTTCTTACCCCGAGGTACTATTTCTGGGTTAGCGGAGTCTGTAACCTGAAGCATCTGTAACCAGAAGCATCTGTAACCCGAGGTACCACTGTATATAAAACATAATAAAACATCAAGCATTGTTTTTTTTTAAAAAAACTTCCCCATACAAGGCTGCCTTCAGATGTCTTCTAAAGGCTAGTTACTTTTCTCCTTGGCTCAGTGGTCGCATAACTCCATACCCGCCAACATTTTTCTGATGAAAATAGGGATGTCCTAAGGCAGGGGTGCCCAAACTTTTTCCAAAGAGGGCCAGATTTGATGAAGTGAACCAACTGAGGGGCGGACCGAATTAGACCCCCGAAACAGACTTTGGACATGCCTGTCCTAAGGAAAAGCAGGACATTCTGGGATCGAATCAGAAACCGGGATGGCTTCTTTAAATCTGCCACTGTCCCTGGAAAATAGGGACACTTGCAGATATAAGGTTATCAGTCCCATACTGGAAGGCACATGAATGATCTGTGGAAGGGTTTGGAAGGCAGACTTTTCATCTTTCTGGAATCCCCCAAATAGGATGCCGGGTGACCTTGAGCATGCGAGGCAGATCAAGATGCCCATGCTGGCAGAGTGCCTTCTTCCCCAGGCTGTGTTGTGTCAGTTGGATTACTCAGACACACAACTGTGACGTGGGGTGGAGCTGAGGGTCTAAGCTCTGCTGCAGCATCTTCCCTGGGAGGAGGTGAGCAGTCAGATTAGAAAGGTGAGAAAAGCAGAGAGAGAGGCATTAAGCTGGGTGGCGACAGTGCACATGCATGAACCACAGGCTCTCTTACGCAGAAGGGCACACATGCCTTCCCCGTTTCCGTGATACAGGAGTGTGAGAGGATAAGCTTGGATGAATTTTATGCATGTTTGTTTTAGGGCTCAGTTTTGGAACTGCTATGCCTAGTCCTCTGAAGTTCTGCACGCCAGGGAATTTGAGTATTAAGTCCTAAATCTGCATTCCTCTTTATGTAATTAATACGTTTCATTGTTTAATTGATTGCTGATTTCTCCCCAAGCCATAAAGAACTCTTACCAAAGTGTGGTGTAGTGGTTAAGAGCGGTGGACTCGTAATCTGGCAAACCAGGTTCACTTCCCCGCTCCTCCACATGCAGCTGCTGGGTGACCTTGGGCTAGTCACATTTCTCTGAAGTCTCTCAGCCTCACTCACCTCACAGAGTGTTTGTTGTGGGGGAGGAAGGGAAAGGAGAATGTTAGCCGCTTAGAGACTCCTTCGGGTAGTGATAAAGCGGGGTATCAAATCCAAACTCTTATTCTTCTAGGAAAATTCATTATATTGGATGAGCAGTATTAAAAAATGTGTAAGCAGATTATATTATATACAGATTGCTAGGTGTTTGAAATTCATTGAGCAGTATTTTACCTTTGAAAACAAAACAAGAAACCCCCTCTGTTTGGTGTGTCAAAAACTAAATGATCTAAACATAGTTATTTTCTGCATGGTTCCATTTCTACCTGTCATAGGAGCCAACTCCTAGGGGATGAGGTCCCTCCGTCCCCCAATAAAATACTTGAAGGGACTGCCCCCCCATGTTTATGGGCATTACCATTCAAATTACGTGTGTGTGCTGGGTCTTGTGATCTACCCCCCCCCCTGCCCCAACTTGTATTCAAGTTGTCACCTCTGTTACCTGTATAGTTATGGAAAGTATAGTATTCATTTGTTTCTATCCCTGCTTCTAGATGGTGCCTAATCAAATGATAACCTAGCACAGACCGATTAGTTTTGCCAGGCAGGATAGAAATTCAAAAATTAGATAATCTAAAAATTAGACAACCCAAGGTTGAGAAAGGCTTTATTTATTTATTTAAAACAACAAGGGCTTTCCTCCTATTCCGAATGATTTATTCATTGCCATTTTTATCCAGCTTTCTTGACTCTGGATGTCCCATGTGCTTTGTTATTTTTAGGAAATGGATGGTTCTGATCCGATTTATATAACTCCTTTGTTTGAATGCTGGCAATAAATAGGCAGATTACTTCTGCTTAGCAAATAGAGTTGTCAAAGGAGCGTTTGTGAGTTTACCCCGTATCGACATATCAGCAACTGCAACTGAAGCTACTGTATGAAGAAATCAGGAAATAGATGGAGACCTAAATGAATATTTTAGTGCAGGTTTGTGGGAAGAAAACCTGGAAGGAAACATTAATCAGAGGCAGACAGAGCTGTGTTTGTGTACAAAAGTGCAAATAATATATAACTGTTAAAGGCAATGGCGTAGACACCATGTATTCAATGCATGTGATGCCCTCCCCAATAATTCTGGGAACTGCGGTTTGTTAAGGGTCCTAGGAATTTCATACTCTCCAAGTGTCCCTATTTTCCAGCGACATCCCTGATTTAGAGAAGCCGTCGCGGTTTCTGATTTGATCCCGGAATGTCCCGCTTTTCCCTATTTTCATTGGAGAAATGTTGGAGGGTATGGAGTTACTGGACTCCCGAGCAGTCTGAAGGCAATCTTGTATAGGGAAGAGTTTTTTTAAAAAAAAGTTTAATGTTTTGTTATGTTTTTGTATCTGTTGGAAACTGCCCAGAGTAGTTGGTGCAACCCACTCAGATGAGTAAGGTATAAATAGTAAAATTGTCATTATGGAATGGGACGTCCCTGTTTTCATTGGAGAAATTTTGGAGGGTATAGCTCTGGTGTGTCTGCAGCCTTTACTTTCAAAGAAATCTTGCAGTTTTGGTTAGGAACCTACTTAAAC
This sequence comes from Zootoca vivipara, assembly GCF_963506605.1. Lineage (NCBI taxonomy): Eukaryota > Metazoa > Chordata > Lepidosauria > Squamata > Lacertidae > Zootoca > Zootoca vivipara. Next base: position 125,045,600 of record NC_083276.1, on the reverse strand, counting down.
TCACACTCTCGCCATCTTAGAGAGAAATTTCACAACCAACACTTGCTATTTAGGGGTGTGGGGTTATTATCGTTGTTGTAGTTATTATTATTAGCAGTCCTTTTTTTCCTGGGCGTGTGTGTGTGCATGCCCCTAAACATTTTGTGAATCTTTGTACTTTTGTCCATTTACTGTATTTAATTTTCCCGATTTGAACTATAAAATGGTGATAAAATGATAAAAATGGTGAGTCAAAATAAGAGTACCCCTAAACATTTTTTTAGAAAAAAAGCACTGGTTGTTGCTGCTGTTGCTGCTGCTGCTTTTAAAAGATACAAAGCAACAGTTCCATTCCATCACTTCTGCCTCACCCCAGGAACGCAAGAAACAGCCACAAAGTACAAAATCCCACGCCGCTTGTTGTCTCCCCCACCTCTTCTCCAGCCTCCTTCCTCTGGCACATGTTTGCATTATCAAGCCATTCCTCTTTCCCCTCCCTCTCTTCCCTCTCACATGCCCTCCCCTTTTTATCCTTATCTGCTATCGGCAGCGATTTGCCATCTTATGGTATTAACTTTTCAGACACAGGGATACATGCCTGCTGCACACAGCTTTCCACGCCCTCCCAACTGGGCCTGCCACTTGCATCTTCCTCCCATCTCTCTCTCTATTCTCCTTAGCTGTCTTTTAATGACAGTGGAGTATCCAGAACAGCAGAAGAAAGGAAGCAAGTTCTAAATATAGTTCTTAAGCAGGGCAGTAAAAGTGACAGTAATTCCTTTGCCTCCGATAAGAAGATTGAGGTAATACAGCTGCAGAACAAAGCCACGGAAAATGGCTGCTGTCTTGTGTGGATAAACCCGAAGATAAGAAATTATACAGCATATTCTGTTCCAGGTTGGTATAACGTTATATTGCTTGCACCCCCCTTTTTTTAGGGGAGCTTGGAGAGTGATTGTTGTGGCACAACTGGCTTGTGTATACATTTCTACTGCTGCTTTATACAGTGATGGTGTTTTCTGAGTGAGATGAAAGAATTCTACCTCAAGCGATTCAGCTGGTCAATGACAGCTTTTAACTAGGAGCTGAGCAATTCCTTGCAAGCTCAGATAGTGAGAAGTTTCACAAAAGGACCAGGAGTCTTGCTGAACTTGCCTCCAAAGAACCTGGATAATTATTATTATTATTTGAAGACTTTATATGGTACTTTCAGAACCACAAGCTGTCCAAAATCATCTGTTCTGGGAAAGGATGAGAGGACTCCAAAAATAAACAGGCTGCTTATTTTATCTGTTTGTTTACCCCTTCCAGAAACCACTTCTGACACCAGTGACCCTCTAGCAGCATTTTCACAGCAAATTAGGGACTGATTTCTCTATATTAGAGAAATATATTCTCTCCTTCTTTTACCCGTTCCTTAAAATAGATTGAGTTTGCATGCATAGCTCTCTTGGCACTTGCCTTTTTGAAATAGTGAGCAATGTAGCCCCCTCTTTTCTGTAGTTGCTATTTTCACATTACATGTTCTGTTCTGAAACCCAAGTCCTTTTTATAGGTTTTTGATTTAACGTTATCCATTCATTCTCTAACATGGTCATGGTGAACTTTCCTTTAGTTGCTGTTGCTTTTTGCGTGCTCAGACCCAGAGACCACCCCGCTAAATAAATTCACACTTGACTCAAATTTTGGTTTGGTTTTTGGCAGAATTTAGGCCACAACTTTCTTGATTACAGAAAGTGAGTGGTTGCATAGGCTCTGGTTTAGCTAGCTCCCTGCACCCTTGCAGGCAGCGCTGACCCAAGGCACCAGCATAGGTCAGCTAAGGGTGAACACCTGGATAGGCGGAAAGCCAGGAACAGGCTATGTCCACCACCCAGATGTCCCCCTGGATTCAGGCACAGGCACAACCCCTCGCAAGAGTGGGGGGTAGCCGTGGTTCCCCCTGCAGAGCTGGCAGGATCAGCGCCCCAAAAGGGCTCTTTTCGGGGCGCTGATCCTGCTGCCCCTACTTGCAATAGCAGGCTTGGTAGGTACCCTTCCCCTCTCTCTCTTTCTCTCTCTCATTCTCTCACCCCCTTCCTTCCTTCCTTCCTTCCTTCCTTCCCTCCCTCCCTCCCTCCCTCCCTCCCCCCCTCTCTCTCTCTCTCTTTCCCTCTCTCACACCTTCCTTCCTTCCTTCCTTCTCTCCCGCCCTCCCTCAGTCAATGATCAATGGTCTCGTTATACAGTAGAATTTGTGTTTATACAGTAGAATTTGTGTTAAATTGCTGTTTTAGGGGGTGTTTTTCATTGTCTGGAACGGATCAATCCACTTTCCATTACTTGCCGTGGGAAAGTTCGCTTCAGGTTAAGAACGCTTCAGGTTAAGAACAGACTTCCGGAACCAATTAAGTCCTTAACCTGAGGTACCATTGTCTTCCAGACATAGGGTTCCAAAATTTTACACATCTAACAGTTAAACTTCAAAGAAGGTATTCTGCATCCACCTCAATTCCCTGCAGTCTTCATTCTAATGTGTTTTTAACGACTCGTATTTATATAAACTATTTCTTTTGCTTTGTTTTCCAGTTCGGCTTCTGGTTTTATGCAGCTCAGATGATCCACTCAGAGAAACGTGCAGAAACTCCAAGGATGAGGGAGAAGATGGAGAAAGCTGCAGTGTTGCGTAGCCATGAAAATGGTGCGACCCATTGATTTATTCTCTTTTTTAAATAAAAAAATAGATGAATGTAATAGTAGATACGTATTCCTCTTCTTTTCACTTAAATCTGTGCAACTGTATACAAACTAGAAAGCCTGTTGCCTGTTTGAAAATATATGCCTATTTTAATTGAAATGTTTACATCTGTTTCAAAAGGCCTAATGGCTAGACTTGAGACTGAGCTCAAAACCCAAAGGAGAGTTCCTAGGCAGTCTCCCAATCAGCCACTGGTCTGATCAGATCGGCTTAGCGTCAACAAGATAAATTCATCATATGCCTTTGGACCTTTGTATGAGACTGATATCCCAATGGGAATAATGCAGTTTCTTTTACATTGGTATTTCAGCCAATGTACTTTAGATATTTATATTGCTGCTCCATTGCGTTTTAATCTGATGTAGTAATTTTATGGCTGATGCTTATTTTAGAGGATTGTTTTATTCTATGAAGCTGTCCTGCGGGCTATAAAATATGTAAATATTTAAAGAGAAATTATGTTGATGATAATAGCTGAGAAATGAAAAGAGAATAAATTCTGCTTTGTTTAGATTTAGGCATAGAGATACAAAGTCCCTAACTACCTAGGTGTTTCATCATCTTATCCTTTTTTTCTTCTTCTAAAGTTAACAACTAATAAAGATGCCTTCAGAAATTAAAGGCAATGTGACAAATCCACTACTAAAATGTTTATAAAATTGAAATGCTAACTTATTAACAAATCATGAAAACCTGGGTCTAGGGTGCCCCTGCCAAGTCCAAGGAACACCCTTTTATATTTCACAGTCTCAGGCTTCAAGACAGACAGCATTAGCAAAGCGGTCCAATAATGACATTCTTCTCCCCATGTTTGTCACTGGGTCTGCCCCGCTGGTGAACAGCCACAGAACAAGAATCCTTTGGCTCTTGCCTTTAGGCAAAGCTCTAAGCTTTTTGTTACCTAGGAAGACAAGAAATACACAACCAATTTTCAGCTCAGTTTGGAGAAACCACTTGAAGCATCCACTGTGTTGAGCTATTTCAATTGCTTTTGTTTGATTTGATCATTGCAAACAGCCAAAAGTTTGTCGATTTTGATAATAAACCTGCTTTGCAATGGGGGTTCGATTGCAGCTGTAACTTGGGTGTGGAAATGATGCCATCAGCAATAACGCATGTTGTCTGTGGGCTAGGTTTATCGCATGTTCTGTCTCTGGTCCTGCATGAACTGAGTCTGTTCTATAAGAGGGATGTCAATGGGGTCGGTGTCTTGTATGACCTGCTGAGATCTCCGTGGCTTCAGGCTCTCTTGAAGGTAAGATCTCTTCCAGTGTGAACAAAGTCATTCGGCAGCTGTTAGTATATAGAAATGGACTATACCTTCAGAACTACCCATTTCTTTCCAATGTGGGGGTTGAGGTGATTAAATCAATGGAAGGAGAGATAATGCAGCAATAAATAATCATTGCAGATCCTTTCTGTAGATGCAAGTATAAATTACCGTACTTTTCTGTTCATAAGACTAGGGTTTTTTTACTTAAAAATTATGTAAAAAAAACACTGGGTTGCCTTATCACGGGGCAGTCTCCCCCTATTTTATTAAATTGGAGTTCCTAAAAATAGGGGGCATCTTATACACAAGAAGATATGGCATTTTTCCCCCTGACATAAAATACAGAAGGATCCTTAAGCCTTCTCAAAATGATCGAACCAGCTTCCTGCCTGCAAACATTTCCCAAACCTGGATGTTTCCCATTTAAACGTGAGAGTGTTAAGATGATAATAATAATAATAATAATAATAATAATAATAATAATAATAATAATAATAATATAATAAAAATAATTTTATTTATTTAGTTAGTTAATTATTATGTACACCCCACCCATCTGGCTGGGTTTCCCCAGCCACTCTGGACTGCTTCCAACAGGAGATTAAAAATACAAGATAGAGTGCCCTCTGATATTCACGTCCCACCTTTTAAACCCACATCCTATTTGATAGTTTCAGGAGATTTCATAATGATATCGGCACTGTAAGCCGTATATGAGTATACAGGTAAGTGTTGGAGACAGAGCTCTAAAAGAGGACACAAGCCTCTGGGAAAATCTATGGACAATTTGGCTACAATTTGGTGACAGAGGAAAATCAGGGGCACGTGAGCAATGTTACAAGATTTGTTACATATTACTATGTTGTGGCAGTGGTATCTTTCACCTTGAGCACTTCTACTCCTAGGTTTATGAATGTCTTCATCTGTATATCAAAAGAAGACCAGTTCCACTCACACCACAGGCACGACCGCTGACCCATGAGGTGAGATTGCGAGATTAGATTCAGACTCAAGTCACTGGAAAGGAAACTAACCCAACAGCTCAATGGGCCTGGGCTTTATGCTCAAAGTTAATGAGCTCCAGAGAAGTAGCATGACAACGTGTGATTTGATTTTCTCCATATTGGTGATCAAATATGATCAATCTATGATTCAGCTGCTAACAAAAAGATGGTGCTCTATAGATTTTCAAGATGAAATTAGTCTTCTTTGTGTCACCTTAAGGTGGTGGAGTTGTTGCGTGGAGTCCAACAGTCTCCAGAGGTTAAAGAGCTACGGCGACTTCTCCGAGGACCACACTTCAAGGCGAGTACTGGCCATGAAATTACTCAGCATTAAAGGAGAAAGTTTAGGAGTAGAACATGGTTGGGTTGTTAATATACAACACACTCAGCGAATATGGAAACTACTTAACCTTGTAACCAAAGGAGATTTTTAATTTAACGCTTATCTGTCATGCCCTGCACTTTTTTTGTGATGGTACTGACTTCCATGGAATACCATCACTCTTCTCCAACGACCCAAAAAAGACCATATCTGATATTTGGCAAGCAGATAGCATGCTAAAACTGGGAGGCCTCACTTCAGATCCCTGCACAAATAGTCCATTATCTGTTAGTTCTCCTTTTGTAAAAGAATGATAACTAGAAGGAATGTTGTATGAAGACAAGATTCATATACCAGGTGAGGATCACCTCCGGCACATCAGCTTTTGGGCAGAATGGAAAGAAACAGATGACAGTATCTGGATGCAAAGATGATGCTAAACATTGCTTGCCCATTTCTTCTTCTTCTTCTTCTCCTCCTCCTCCTCCCAGGCCTTACTATCTGCTCATGATACGGTGGCCCAGAAGGACTATGAACCAATCCTCCCACCTCTGCCAGATAACATCCCTGAAAATGAGGAGGCAATGAGAATAGTCTGCCTAGTGAAAAACAAGCAGCCCCTTGTAAGCTGGCATTTGATTCTAAACTTGTGCTGTTAGCTTAAGCAACTTTTTTCCCAGATTAAAAGGACGGCTTCACAAATGAACACGAGCTTTAAAAATATGAGAAAGGAGTAGGATATGCCCGTGAGGTAGTTTTCATGAGGAACAGATTTCACTGTGTAAGAATCCTCCTTCCCCAATATAGTGCTTAAGAGAGCTTAGGCAGCGCCGCAGTGATCAGTGTACAGTGGTACCTCAGGTTACAAACACTTTGGGTTACAGACTCTGCTAACCCGGAAGTAGTACCTCAGGTTAAGAACTTTACCTCAGGATGAGAACAGAAATTGCGCGGTGGTGGCGCAGTGGCAGCGGGAGGCTCCATTAGCTAAAGTGGTACCTCAGGTTAAGAACGGTTTCAGGTTAAGAACAGACCTCTGGAACTAATTAAGTTCGTAACCAGAGGTACCACTGTGTAATGTGAATTACAGTGGTACCTCCAGTGGCACACGGGATCTGTTCCAGAGCTCGGGTCGAATCCTGAGGAATTCAAAACTGGAGGTGCCTGTTCTGTGCATGCATGCACGGTAGAACCCTTCTGTGCAGGGCCGTCTCAAGCATGTCGGGCGCCCTGGCGCCCTGGTGCGCAGATCGCTCCGGCACCCCCGCCCCGTTTCTTGCCGCGGCTGATGGGCTTCCGCGCGGCTTTGCCACGTGGCGCCCCCCCCCCTGCCGGCCTGGCGCCCCGCGCCACCCAGCCTACCCCTAGAGCCGGCCCTGCTACTGCGCATGTGTGGGCGGCGAAACCCGGAAAAATACTTCTGGGTTTGCCGAGTTCGCATCCTGAAGGATACACAACCAGAGGGGTGCGTATCCAGAGGTACCACTGTATTTGCTTTGCTTTCAAATACAGAGAGGTGTGTATCTTTCCCTACTGTAAGAAAGTTGTTACATCTGCTGAGCTTTGAGGGCAGCCTTGTCGTGAAGCACTAGCCTGGTTGTCATAGGTGGGCAGGGAATTCCACGTGGAAGCCAAACAGGCTGCCTGAGAAGAGAATCCAGCTGCTCCTCACCCAGCTTAGAAATGCGATGGGCTCTCCACGCAGGAGAGACAGAGCCGGGGGGGGGGGGGCTAGAAACTTGTGTAGGCTTATTAAAAGGCTGTTTCGGGGATGAAGTAAGCTAGAGAAGAAAAATGATATGGTTAGAAATGTTACAGAATATACGTAGGAGGTGGAGACACTGAGGAAATCAAACTTTGTCTATTGCATATTTTTCCCTTACAAAAAAGACGGTGCAGTGAAGCGTATTATTTTGCGTATGTAATGTAAGGTAATTAAAATTGTTTCATGATACATAAGTAAAAAGAATACCAGCTGGTAGCAACATCTGATATTGATGGAAGGAGTGTGTGTGCATGGAATGAGGATTCCAGCCTTAATGTTTCTAACAAACTCTCACCATTTGCAAGAATATTTAAATAGTTGCTGAATTCTTTGTTTCTATTTCATTCACTTGTTCAGCGATATTCTCTCTCTCTCTCTCTCTCTCTCTCTCTCTCTCTCTCTCTCTCTCTCTCTCTCTCTCTCTCTCTCTCTCTCTCTTCCACCCTAGGGTGCCACTATTAAACGTCATGAGCTAACAGGAGATATTACCGTGGCAAGAGTAATCCATGGTGGATTGGCAGATAGAAGTGGTAAGATGAATTCTAAAATACACAGCCAGGAAGGATTGGTAGTTTGGGGGTGATTTTTGTGTGTGCATGTGTTAGGTTCTGTAAATTGACTCCTCGGCCAATATTGCCTCGTATATGATCATTGAATCCCCTTGTCTAGAATTCTGTCAAAGGATGCAAGCATCCCTCAGAAGGGCGGAATATTTTTGTCCCTCCTATTTTCTGGCAGAACTCTCAATGCCCTCTTTTCTGTCATAGGGCTGTTATATGCTGGAGACAAACTGGTCGAGGTGAACAGAGTTCCAGTGGAAGGCTTGGAGCCAGAGCAAGTAATCCACATTCTGGTATGATATGGTCATTTTTAATACCTTCCAACGAGAACGTCAAAAAGTCTTAAGTTGGTCCATCCATCCCTGCATCTTTGGCACTCCCCTGTAGACCCATTCCTTCCTATTTTTTGTGAACTTTGCAAAAACAGTGCATGGAAGATTTGCATGGAAACGGTTTGCAATTTTTATTTTATTTATTTATTGTATTTTAATATTTTGCTGGAAGCTGCCCAGAGTGGCTGGGGAAACCCAGCCAGATGAGCAGGGTATAAATAATAAATTATTATTATTATTATTATTATTATTATTATTATTATTATTATTACACCATCTTCCCATAAAAACATGCAGATTTCATTGACGTTTTCTCTAAAATATGCATTTGAATGCATTTCTTTAAACATAACATACTTTTGCTGTTAATATTTTGTGGAATGGAACTGCATCGAAAAATCTAGAAAGGTGCATCATCCGGCCAATACTTGCCTTCTGATCTGCAAGCAGGTCCGGGAACATCAGATCAGATCAGTCCACGGGGAAAAGCAAACACCAGACCTGGTCTTGTGATACCTTAAAGGTTCATGCATGTTATGCTGAATTTCAGGATATACCGTATTACATACACACGAACACACACATATGATATGGGGGGGGGGGGGGTTGTCCGCAGGAAGACATCAAGGAAAGGAAATGCAGAAAAGTCCAGTTAATGATTGCGGTATTAGCTGTGGTCATTCACAAAAAAAATCCAGCTGTGTTGGTACCAATCAGCACATGCAGTGTAATTAAAAATCCACTGACACAATTCAGACACAACTGATTTTTACCCTGCTATGTGTGTTAAATTAGATTGCCGGTGCCAGGGTGTCTGTTGTTATCAACGCAGTTGTTTGCAAGGACAGCGCTCAACCCGAATACCTGGACATCTGGTTGATTTGCAATGGTGCTATTGCATTAAATTGTAATGATTAAAATGTAATAATTAAACTGAACACCAAAAATCCACAAGCCCAGTTTTCTTTGCAAACAAAATGTTTATTGGCCCCCATTGGCAAGCCCACACAAGTTAATTCAGATGAACCTATTAAAAACTGAACTGTTCCCCACCACCCCCATGCACAATAAATAGCATTCTTCCTGGGTTCTTTGGTGACGTGTTACTAAAATCTCCAGAAATGTCACCTAGCAAACAAATTGCATAAATGTCAGAGGCCTCGGGGGTACTTTAAACATTTTATTTGGATCCTGCCTATCTGCTCAAAATGGTTTGCAGTTTAAAATACTGGCTTGCAATTCAGTGGGCATGCTACAAAACGGAAAGCAGGGCAGCATAAGCAAATTCAGGTATCATGCCCAGTGCATGGCTCTTTTCTGAGAGAGGAGGAGTCAGGTGGCAGCTGCCTCAGTTCTCCTTTGCATGCACCCAGGGGGAATGTCTGCTGCTCAAAGCCTCTGATTATTAGCCCCGATAAGCAACAATTATCGCTGTGAACTTTATTAATCCTGCCTTCACAGAAGTGTCTTTTTAAAAATCTAGAACTGTTGGTTTGGGTGCTGAAATACTATGCATTTGGCATTCTTGCAGGCACTGTCACAGGGAACTATTATGTTCAAGCTGATTCCAGTTTCTGATCGGCCAGTCAGCAATCAAACGACGGTAAGATGTGTTTATTTCTTCAGGTCTCTGTGGCTGCAGAGAGTTAATCAAAGTAAGTGTGGTTAATCCAGTTTATCCCAAAAGGAGAACTGGTACTGTCAATTCAACTCCCATTTCTGAAAAGCCCACAAACAACACCTGGGGGCAATCATGCTATCCTGTTCCCAGCAGCTAGTATTCAAAAGGACGATGTCATAATTTGCTCCATCTAAGGGCTGTCAAATCTGTGCTGCTTATAGAGACATGTTACAGTGCAACTGTTAGTAATCCGGAAGTATACAAAATCTTGAAGGCTCACTGGCTTCTATATGAACCTGACAGTTTATGATATTCAGGAACAAAGCTCTGGTGTTCTGCCAGTTTCTGAGTTGCATTTGGTAGGCATGAGAAAAAAGGCCTTTTCTGTGGCTGTCGCATACTGCAGAATTCGGTCCCTGGAGAGGCTTGCCCATTGCCGATTTTCAGGTCTTTCAGACAGGTCTTTGACCTGTAAGATTGTTTATTTCATGCTCTCCCCACTGTCAAAGGCGGATTTAGGGTCGCACAGCCAGTTTCGCCGCACTGGGTACCAAATTTTGACCTCGCACAGGGCGCTGCTGAAATTTGAAAGACCAGATTCCACCCCGATCCTGTTTACATTGTTCCTGTTTTATCATTGTCTGGCTTGGATAGGAAGATAGGAAAGCTGCCTTGTATTGAGTCAGAGCATTGGCTCATCTAGCTCTGTGCTGTCTGCGCTGGCTGGCAGCAGCCCTCCAAGGTTTCCGACAAGTAATAATAATTTGTTATTTATACCCCACCCATGTGGCTGGGTTTCCCCAGCCACTCTTGGTGGCTCCCAACAGAATATTAAAAACATAATAAAATATCAAACATTAAAAACTTCCCTAAAACAGGGCTGCCTTCAGATGCCTTCTAAAAGTCAGATAGTTGTTTATTTCCTTGACATCTGATGGGAGGGCGTTCCACGGGGTGGGCACCACTACCAGGAAGGCCCTCTGCCTGGCTCCCTGTAACCTCACTTCTCGCAGAGAGGGAACTTCCAGAAGGCCCTCGGAGCTGGACCTCAGTGTCCGGGCAGAACAATAGGGGTGGAGACACTCCTTCAGGTATACTGGGCTGAGGCCGTTTAGGGCCTTAAAGGTCAGCACCAACACTCTGAATTGTGCTCAGAAACGTACTAGGAGCCAATGTAGATGTTCCCAGCTCTTCCTGGAGATGCCAGAGGTTAAACCTGGGAGCTTCAGATGCTCTTCCACTGAGCTTATGGTCCTTCCCTTACACACAGCAGCCTTGAACACAGTTCACAGACAGATGGGATGTAAATATTTACAATAAGCCTTCTCTTTGGTTGTATCAGCTCTATGTGCGAGCGATGGCAGATTACTGGCCCCTTCAGGACCCCGCCATTCCATGTGCTGACGCAGGACTGCCGTTTAAAAAGGGAGACATTCTTCAGATTGTGGACCAGAACGATGCCCTGTGGTGGCAGGCGAGGAAAGTTTCTGACCTCAGTGCCTGTGCTGGGCTCATCCCCTCGAACCACCTTCTGAAGAGGTAAGAAAAACTAATGCCAGCTGAAAAGAAGGTGGCTGTGTGGCTGAGTGGGGATTCAAACCAGAGTCTACCTAGCCCTAATATGACACAATAACTCAGAACCTCCCAAACGGTGTGTCACAACACAATAGTGTGTCAGCTGCAGGGTGTAGGTGTGTCATGCAAACACTCCCCGTGCTGGAAAGGGGTGAGTTTAACCTCCAGTTTGCTGGCAAAACTGAATTCCTGTGTCGCAAAATGATGCATGTCTAAAAAGTGCATCACCAACATGAAAAGTTTGGAAAGCTCTACCCTAACCACCACAACATAGTGCGTCTCTCACCTCTTGCAACCTGTGTGATTATGCAGCAGCTGTGGATGACGGGCACAAATCTCAGAATATAAGATTTCCTCCTGTGAACAGGTGGGAAGAGTGATGCCTCTTGTAAGAAGTGCCTGCTGGCTGTATACAGAGGCCAAGTGTCACTGCCTTCTTCACCAAGAGTTTTGAATCTGCTAATCCAGGCCAATCAACAAACTAGTTCAGCCTTGTCTGATTCCTATAGATACTTTATTGGGAAACAGGGGTGCCAGCTTGAATAAAATACTGGGGTGAGGGCTAGGTAAGCCTCACCCTGGATAATTGATCACATGACATGACACACACGCCCATTTGAATGGGAATTCCCCTTAACTTGTAGGGGGAGGCCCCCTCAAATATTTTACAGGGAGGGGGGTGGAGGCGAAGGGACCACAGCCCCAAGGAGTTGGCTCCTATTTTGGGAAAGGACCTCAAGGGAGGGGATTTGCTGTATAAATCATAATGGTGCAGAGTGAAGAGGTCTGAGCAGAAATTTCTTCTCTCCTGTATCCTGGGCTGATAGGGCAAGGGTAGCAAGTTGCTATTTTGTGTTGGATCCTAGCATTCAGAATAGTATAAACAAGAAATGCGGTTGTTTTCCAGCATATGAGGATGTGTAGGCAAAAGGCGGGTAGGTTCTTCATTTGGTTTCCTTTCCTGTTGCTTTGTGCTTCTTTGAAACATAGGGTGGAAGGTGCAAGTTTTCCATCTTCTTATCATTCTGGAGCATGGGGAATAATGCCCTGTCTTAGGTGGGATCTATGGAAACTGCATTTATTCTCTTTTTAAGGAAGCAGCGAGAGTTCTGGTGGTCTCAGCCCTTGCAACCCCACACCTGCCTCAAATCAACCATACGTGAGTAGAAAGATCCTCTGGTTATGAATAGTGGGTGGGGAAGCTTCTCTGATACTTACTTCATTTGCTGTATGGCCTCCACCATTGACTAGAGCACAAATTAGACCACCATACATTGAGGGGCAGTGACAAAACCCATAGGGTGCATCTAGCTCAGTACAGTACAGTACCTTGGTTGACAAATGCCTTGCGCCTCGAACGTTTTGGTCCCAAGCGTCAAAAACCTGGAAGTGAGTGTTCCAGTTTGCAAAGGTTCTTTGGAACCCGAACGTCTGACGGGGCTTCAGGAAGCTCCTGCAGCCAATCGGAAGCCGCACCTTGGTTTCCAAACATTTTGGAATTCGAACTGCCAGCAGCTTTCTGGAGTTTCAGACAGGGGGAAATCCCAGCCGTGGAAGATTGAACCAGCGAACTTCTGCTTGTAAAGCGGTTGCTGAGTTATGGTTCTTCCTAGTATATTTTCATCTGTTGGAAGCCGTGTGTGTGTGTGTGTGTGTGTGTGTGTGTGTGTGTGTAGAGCAAAAGTTGTGGCAGTCTCCTTAACTCTACTGTTTACTTTCTTTTTAATTTCCTCCATGGATTTTCTGTGAGTAGTAAGTACTGTGGAAGAAGGTAAGCACAGGCGTCTGAATGTCATTTATTTCCTTTTACATATTCCAGGCAGTGGTGCAGTCAGGTAATTTTCATCTCTAGACTGAATGGTCTTATGGAGGAGAGATCGTTAGATGGTAATGTACACAGACCCTCCAAGTGTCCCTATTTTCCAGGGACAGCCCCGGATTTACAGAAGTTGTCCTGGTTTCTGATTTGATCCCAGAACGTCCCACTTTTCCTTAGGACGTCCCTATTTTCATCAGAGAAATGTTGAGTTATGCGACCCTGGAGCCAAGGAGATGCATGCCTAAAAAGTGCATAGAACCGTTAGAAGACTTCTGAAGGCAGCCCTGTTTTTAAATGTTTAATGTTTTATTATTTTTATATATGTGTTGGAAGCTGCCCAGAGTGACTGGGCCAACCCAGTCAGATGGGCGGGGTACAAATAATAATATTATTATGGAATTGGATGTCCCTATTTTCATCGGAGAATGGTTGGAGGGTATGGTGAACATTTACTTTGAAATGTGTCAAGCCAGCCTTGTTTCATTTTGTGGCCCTCCATCTCCTCCTCCTGCTCTTCCCTCACATTTAAAGCCAGATTAAATCTGCACTTTTGGAAACAATCTGAGAACTGAATCACAGCTACCCTTCAGTATTTGCACTTATCTGAATTTTGTAGTGTAGTTGTCCAACCAGACAATGCATACAAAGCTGCATACATTAGGAGAATGTGTGCATTAAAAACTGAATATATTAGTGAAAATGACACACTAAAATGCATTCCGTTAGGAGAAATTGGTTGCAAAAATGAGCACATTTAGTAAAAGCTGCATACAAAAATGTTTGTTCAGAGAAAATTGCAGTGAAATGCTGGAAGATTTTCATGCGGATTAAAAAAAGGGCAAACTGCAGAAATACAGGGAACTTTAAGACTCAGTTTAAATTCCAATTTAAGATTGGAAGGGTGAGCAACTGAGAAAACTGAAATGGACTGGTTTTTCCATCCCTAGTGAAATGTAGCCTCACTTTAAAAGAAAAGAAGACATACCTGTTAATGTTCCCCACAGCTGCATTACACCATGGTACAATATTGAAATGCCAGAGAAAATTTATAGTAATTGGATCACTGGTTGGATTAGTGATTGTTTCTATCATTGTCTGAGGTTAAAAGCAAACAAACCTATGGCCTGTTTTTGTTTCTGCTTGCCTTTTTTTTAACAACAAACAGAGGAAGACATGCAGATTGATGAGAAGTGCGTAGAAACAGGTAATTGACTTTGGGCTTGGGTGGGTGGTGGTTGTTGTGCAAAAGGGACCACAAACCTGGGTATAAGTGAAATGCTCTGTTAAATTATCTCTGATGGAATATGCATAAGAAAGTGTGTGTTTTATTTTTTTTTAATGTGTTATCATTCTGATTTTATCAACTGATGCTCATCATAAAGATAACCAGCAGGAAAAGTATATGTTTTGTAAGGAACACTTGATTACGCTGTTTAAGCCTCTCTTGTGACTGTTTCACAAGTTAAGTCTCACAAGCTAAAAAGCTTTCTTCCCTATCAAGCCATTTTTTGAGCTTATGAATATTATTTGTACAGCAAGGAAAATGGGCCCTGTTTAATTCAAATGGGCTGAAGGATTAGCATTTCCCTGTTCCTCTGCAGATCTAAGTAGGCACATGAGTAGTCATAGTCACCATTTTTGTTATATAGGAGGCACATACCTTGCAGATGCTCCACCTAAAGGATGTCTTAAGTTCTCCTGCCTTGCTTAAAACGTATGGAGAGTGGCAATTCTAAGAGTACAGTACCTGGATAAGCAGAATGTGGGTTGGTGTGACTTGCATTACTAAATATGAAAAATGAAAAAATGAAATTGTCCTTTGAGCGGGGAGCCTCATGCGAAACAGCATCTTCTGACCTGCTTGCTCACAAATGGAGAAGGGATCAATATGGGTTGGATGCAGAGTTTCAACAAGCAGATGTTTTGGCCTACAACTCCCATGATCCCTAGCTAAGAGGACCAGTAGTCAGGGATGATGGTAATTGTAGTCCAAAACATCTGGAGGGACGAAGTTTGGGGATGCCTGCTCTAGAAGAAAATTTCAACCGATTCCTTGTGCACCTTGAAAGTTTCTCTACAGGGTTGGAAGAGTAAGGGAGACAGCATGAATGGCTGCAGTGGAAAGGATGATTTGATGAAAATCAATCCTGCCTTTCTCATGAACTCCTGTCCCTTCTGTTTGTGAAAGGGAACTCTGGGAACAATCCTTTGAGCTAAGGATGAGTTCAAGCAGACTCTCTGAAATTGGCCAAACTTGCATGAGCATGGACAATGGGGACTGTAGCTCTGATCTAATATGCTGAGTCTGTTATTCCTAATTCAGTGGGAAATGTTTCTAGTTCAGATTGTTCAGTGAGAGTGAATTCGGAGCATTCCTCTTAATATCAAAGCCACCACCAATTTTACAAAGCCATTTCATATTCATTCTCTCTCTAGATATAAAGCCTTGGAGGGCTTTGTATGTTGCGATGAATGGCGTTGCCCAACACTGAATCAAAATATTCTGGAACTCTTCTTTCCCCCCCTCCTTTACTGGGGCTGTAACAGCTGTGTTGGGGATGCAGTCTGGATTGAAATAAGTGTGGGGCAAGAGGTTTAAGTGCCGTGTCCCCTCAGTGCCGCTGCTGCAATCCAATTTGGCGCCCATTCCCACAGCACAGTTGCTTTTAACTAAAAACAAGATCCAATTATGGCCCTGCCGTGTAATGTGCACTTTGGCCCCTAAGCGCAGATCAGAGGAGGAAATGAGAAACTAAGTGTGTCTTGTTGCTGTGGGGTTGGGAAGACCTTTCTCTGATGGGGTGGGTTTTAATTATCTTAGATGAGGATAGTACTGAAATGAAATGTATTTGCTATTTTTGCTCCCTGGATGACTTAAAAGACGAGGAGACTTTTGAGTCTGGTAAGTATACGTCTTTTGGCAATTTTGGTTGCTGACTCTACTTTAAGCATGTGATGGAGGTGATCAGTTTCATTTTAAAAGTGTACTGTGGGATGCATTTGGAAGGTTTTCTGAGCCAGATCTGGAGATTTTAATCACCAAAATGAAAACACATTTGAGACCTCTCCATGTTTGTTCAGTTTTGAATGACTCCCATACATACAGTGAAAATTGCTGAACCACACACGTGTTAGAGAGGACAGCTGGAAGATAATGAGATTACATTATATAAGTGTGATTGAAGAGCTAATCTACTTCATGGCCTCCTTATTACTCCTGATGATGGAGGAGGATCCCTTTTGACACTTGGATACTAGGATGAATTTGCACATTATATACAAAAGTAGGGCAGGTTTATGTGAAGCTTATCTGTCTGTAAACTGAGCAGATCAGGCTTAAAGCAACTGAGAACACCCAACAGTGAAATCATGCTTCCTTACCAAGCAAATCTTGAGAGCGGTGGTCCTGTTTTGTTTTTTTACATGGTTCAGATTGTTAGAACAAATAAGAAGGTATGCTTGAAGTCCTGATCCAGGACTGCATCTGCAGTGACTTCAATACACTATAATCCACAAAGCTGGGAGACTGATTTTCATAAGTTTTAAGGCAGCTTGTGGAGAGAACTCTGTACACACAATACCTTTAAAGCACATTCTTTCCCTCAATTCTGGGCACTGTAGTTTGTTAAGGCTTGCTGGGAATTGCAATTTTCTGAGGGGTAAACTACAGTACCCAGAATTCTTTGAGGGGGGGAACGTGTTTCAAATAGGCTTTAAAGCTTTGGCATGTCCATAGCCTAAGAGGTGAAGGATGCTTCATCCTGATTTATTTGTGGGGAGGTTAGATGATGTTACATCAAGCATCTTTCTCTCCATTCTCCATCACTTTCCTTACTGCAAAAAGTAAGGAAGCAAGTTTATTGTGCAAGACCTCTCAGTCAACTGCAATTGCACAACCCTAACTGGTATGGGATTGAACCCCACCTCAAAATAGCGCCCAAAGTTTAGAAGTCATGGGGATTTTTCAAAATGGTGAGATGTGACTTGAAACAGAGGACATCTGTTAAGAAGCATTGATAAGTGGCAAATGGAGGGCTGGGGCTTGAAGTGTTCACACCGACAGGGATCTGAAGCAGGCAGTCCCTGGAGAAAGATGGTAGATGTGTATGGTTGCTAGATATTTTGAATGTACTAGTAAGAAACGCTTGCTTTCGTACAAAGTATCTCTAGTCATATTGAATTATCTACATGTTCCACTATATTGCTTTGGGTGTGAATTTCACCGACCTAATTTTTAATATGCCCTCCTGTTTTTATTTTTTTATGCAACAATGCCAGAGGAGCTTAAAGAAGGTAACTTTGAATTTCCCCCCTTTTCCTCCAGATTCCAAAAAGTAGGCTGTTGGTCATTTCTTTATGGCTAGAGATGTCAGAGATTAATATATTGAATTGCCTCCTTCTAGTCATGACAGGTATATATGCAGAGAAATTATGGGATGGACCTGAGCAGGGACATGGATGCACACTTAGCAAATGTATGTTTACCAAATGATAACACATTTGTATGAACCAGGCATAGGCAAACTCAGCCCTCCAGATGTTTTGAGACTACAATTCCCATCATCCCTGACCACTGGTCCTGTTAGCTAGGGATGATGGGAGTTGTGGTCCCAAAACATCTGGAGGGCTGAGTTTGCCTATCCCTGGTATGAACTAAGCACTAGCCAACCCTTACGCAAGTTAAGGTTCTACAGAGCCTCTTTGGAAATATGAGGAAAGTTTTTGTGTGTGCGTGCACATGCTTTGACTATTTGGTGAGCATGTTAGGATGGTGGACAAATATATTAGCTCCTTATTTTTGCACCTGAGTGCTTCCATGGCATATTTGGTGTGTGGTCAGAAAATAAATACAGTCTTCGGCCAGTTTTTAACATGTAAAAAATTGTTCCTTCTTTCTTTCTTTCTTTCTTTCTTTCTTTCTTTCTTTCTTTCTTTCTTTCTTTCTTTCTTTCTTTCTTTCTTTCTTTCTTTCTTTCTTTCTTTCTTTCTTTCTTTCTTTCTTTCTTTCTTGGAAGGATATTTCAGGGCAACTTACACAGCCTGAGTCCTTAGAAAGAGAAGATGTCATTATTAATAGTTTTATTATTGCTCAGCAGGGCAATATTCACCAGGAGGTCCCAGGGCACTGACAACCATTTACAATTTTAAATAGCAGTTTTAATTAACTGTTTATACTAATAATTGTATTGCTTTGTTCTTTTTAAAAAACTGCTTTGAGGGGTTTTAATTTTATGCAATAAAATATATAATTAAAGTTCAGAATGAAAAACAGCACAAACCGCAGTCAGAGGAATAGGGTGGGTATTGAAAACACACGCATCTCAGGTGTCATATTGAAGATGACTGGTGCCTTCTGTTAAAAGAAAGAAAGAACTGAAGTTTGTTTAAAAATATGTTTATTTTAGCTAGTTAGATATTGCTTTAGTATCGGAATTTCTAAGCAGTGGGGGGGGAAAATAAAACAATAAAAACTAATCATAAAACCAAGCAATATCGATCAAGAGTAGACAGTCTCAAAACAGAATCGGAAGCCACATGGCTTCTGTAGCCCCATTCAGCTGCCATACTTTGGCCACTGGGCCCTCACCTAGAGTGGGCAAGCCAATTTCATAACAATTCTCCACCCGTGTGCTTTCTTTTACTTAGGCCAACCTAACTGACAATTTGGAAAGCACTTTTTTTATTTACCATCAACTAGCAAGCGAAGCGCAAATCGAGAGAGGGCTTTTTCTTAAACTGACGTGTGAGAGCAACTCAGGCGTATAAGAAACAAGAGCTTAAAATGTGCTGTTGTGAAGGGCTGTTGCGTTGTCGTTGTTTTTAAAGTATAGCTTTCTTGACGCTGTTTTCGGTTAGTAAATTTGGTCTCTTCCATCTTGTGGGTGGCACTTTTAGGCATTAAAACGATGCTAGCTGTGTCTTTTGTATGAAAAAAACAGGTAAAATCCTGCAGTTTGATAATCAGTCTGGCTTTTCATTATTTGTCTGACTTTTAAAAAAATGTTGCTTTTTTCACATTGCAGAAGAGGAAGAATTCAGTGGAACTGGCAAGCGGGTCTTCATTAGTACGTAGTTGTTTTGAGAGACTGGAGAATTGCTGTGTGCTTTTGCTGCCTGTGAAAGTAGTTCCTTGTCGTTGTATTTGAGGTGCATTCACCTTGTGCTTTCTTCCTGAATGTTCCTTTACTTGCTCCATCTTTGCTGCGAGGGAGATGATCATTTCAATTTTAGTGAAATCCCTAATACAGTGGGACCTCGACTTACGAATTTAATCCGTTCTGAATGCACACTCGCAAGTCGAAAACTTCGTAAGTTGAGTTCCCCATAGGAAAAGCGGTTTCCCATAGGAATGCACTGGAAACAGAAAAAAATGGTAAGTCGGGGAAAACCGCATCTAGCCGCGAACGGGTTTTCCATTCGGATGTCGGAAAAATCGTAAGCGCGCGGCCACTTTTTCGCTCGTAACTCGAAAACGTCGGATGTCGAATAGCTCGTAAGTCGAGGTCCAACTGTATTAGGGATCATTAAACTTGAAGTAAGATCTGAAGTCAGTTAATCCAAGTCCACTGCTTCATTTAAGCCTCTAACCAGCCACTCTTCTGTACAGTTCTGTTTTGTAGTAGTAGTAGTAGTAGTAGTAGTAGTAGTAATTTATTATTTCTACCCCACCCATCTGGCTGGGTTTCCCCAGCCACTCTGGGCAGCTTCCAACAGAGGATAAAAAATACATTAAAACATCAGTCATTAAAAACTTCCCTAAGCAGGGCTGCCTTCAGATGTCTTCTAAATGTCAGATAGTTGTTTATTTCCTTGACATCTGATGGGAGGGCATTCCACACGGCGTGCGCCACTACCGAGAAGGCCCTCTGCCTGGTTCCCTGTAACCTCGCTTCTCACAGTGAGGGGACTGCCAGAAGGCCCTCGGCACTGGACCTCAGGTTGAACGATGGGGGTAGAGATGCTCCTTCAGGTATACTGAAGGTATTCTTCCCTGCTAAGCCACCTCTCCAATAAGTTTATAGCTCTCGTGGTTCCCTCTGCCTGATAAAAACAGATGACTTTCCAGCAACTTCAGAGGCTTTTGACTTCAAATGGCTTAGCTTTTATTATGGGCTAATCAGGAAGACCCACTAGTTCCTGTGAATTCATTCTAAACCATCCTGAGAATTGCATTAAATGTTGACATAGCAGCAGTTGGAAGTGGTGCACAAGTTTTACCACCTCAGTGAGAACTGGACCCATGGATATCGGCCATCAGATCTAAGAACCCATGCCTTCAGGGAGAGCATAGCTCTGAATATCAGATGTTGTAGGTCAGAGATGAAAAATTTGTAGCCCTCCCGATGTGCTTGGGACTCCAGCTCTTACCCACCCCAGCCAGCATGGCCAAATGGTCAGGAATGATGAGAGCCCAACAACATCTGGAAACCCAGATGAATTGTAGAAATGGGGCGGGGGAGAGCAGCTCTCTTGGACTTGAGAGGCCAAACACAATAACGGTCTATCATTCTGCTAGGATGGGGAGTTTCAGGTTATGATGGGGGGGGACCATCTGAGGTGCCAGAAATACTGCAGGCTGGCCCTGCTAAGTGCCCATCACGCTCCTTCAGTGACCAGTGCTCCATTCTCCATTCTCAGCCGGTTTCCGGAGAAGTATGCGCCTGTGCCGCAGGAAATGTCGGAACAGCCACCTGCCATGCTACACCCGGTGCCCTAGCGGCTGCTACAGTGCCGCAGCAGCACCTTATGAAGAGGTGGTGAGGTACCAGAGGCAGCCTGGCGACCGAAGCAGATTAATTGTGCTAGTAGGTGAGTTGCAACAAGCTGCCTACGCAACTTACCTAGTTACACCCTATGAATAAGATGCGGTTGGTCTCAGGTCAACTCAGGAGAGGGAAGATTTGGGTTTCTTCCAAGGGAAATGGATCTTTTCATAATATTATGACCCTTTGCCCACCTAGTTGAAGGGTAATCTCTTCTGGGAAATGCAGTGCTCCAAGCTGGTAGAGGGTATAGCAGCATGAAGGACCTTTCATCCATTGCAAACAGGAGGCTTAAAGAACTCATAACTTCCCTTGAATTTGTACAAAGAAAGTACAGGCGCACCTTGGAGATAATCGTGAGTTCAGTTCCAGACCACTGCAATAAAACAAATATTGCAACAAAGCAAGTCACTTTATTTTTCTTTCCCAGTGATAAAATGTATGTTTACACTATACTGTAGTCTTATACAGCCAGCCCCCACTGGCTGCAGGGGCAGGGGGGGGGGAGCCAGCTCTAGCCCTAGTCCTGTGGCCAGAAGAGAGGCATAGTGGGGGGCTTCCTTCTCCTGGAAGCAGCCAGGCTGCCTGCAACTGCACCCGTGTCCTTGTAAGGAGCAATATATATATATATGAAAAGCAAGTGCTCACCAACACCTCTGCAAAGAAATGTGTTTCTCTACTCTTTATCTATATGAGGAATTGTGATGAGCATTACTGGTCATGTGAAACTACTCTTCTTCTGTTACAAATAGGACACATTGTACTGGGGACATGGTGCATTCATTTGACACTTGTTTCCTTTCTTGAAACAGGTCCTTCAGGTGTTGGAGTGAATGAGCTACGACGGCGGCTTATTGGTATAAACCCTCATCACTTTCAAAGTGCCGTGCCACGTACGTGACATTTTTCATGTATCCTTAATTCTAGCAGTAGGAGGAGAGCAGGGCCGTCCTTTCCATTTGGCTTAGTGGCGCGGTGCGCCACGGCACCTCCCCATCAGGGGCGCTCGGCTGGGGCGCCCAGCAGCCCCGTGCGCTTGCTCATGTTCGATGCGGCAAGCGAGGCACTGCTGCTGAAGCAGCCTAGCTCTGCCACTGCCCCTTCTCCGTCGCACTTGCAGGGGGCGGTTGACTGTATCCTCTGCCGTGCACTGTTCCCGCCACGTCCCCTTGCAACAGCAGGCTTGCTAGCCACTGTTCCAATGGCACCTAGCAAGCTCGCCCAGGCGAGGGGGGGTGGCGGGAGCAGTGCCCGAAAGGGCTCCTTTTGGTGCGCTGTTCCCGCCACGTCCCCTCGCAACAGCAGGCTTGCTAGCCGCCGTTCCAATGGCTCCTGGCAAGCAGGGGGGCACTGGAGGGATTTTGCACCATGGCGCTGGATACCCTTAAGACGGCCCTGGAGGAGAGGGGAAGCTTTGCCAAAAGGTTTCATCCAAGTACAGTGGCACCTTGGTTCTCTAACTTAATCCGTTCCGGAAGTCTGTTCCAAAACCAAGGCTCACTTTCCCATTGAAAGTAATGCAAAACAGATTAATCCGTTCCAGACTTTTAAAAACAACCCCTAAAACAGCAATTTAACATGAATTTTACTATATAATGAGACCATTGATCCATAAAATGAAAGCAATAAACAATTTACTGTACAGTACTATAAAATAAATAAAACAGTATTGTAGATGATAAAAATTAAACTTAAGAAAAATTCTTACATGCACTGATGATAGTCATTGTTTGGATGGGGGCTTTTATCCATTTCCGCAGTCACACAATCAATCAATCAGTAGCTGAACTGGGATCCACACAGTCACAAAAACAAATTAACTGAAAAAGCCTCAAAACAAAAAATGCAAAATAAATAGCAAAAACGAAAGTACCAAATATTAGCTCCAAATATCACCTCAGAAAACTTCAATCAGAAACAGAGGGCTTGAATTACAATGGGGGGGGGCACAAATTAGCAGCGCAATAGGAAAAACAGGGGGACTCAAAATGGAGCATGTTCGGTTTCCGGAAAAAAAGTTTAAAAACCAGAACACCTACTTCTGGTTTTGCAGCCTTTGGGTTGCCAGTTGTTCGTGAACTAAGCTGTTCGAAAACCGAGGTACCACTGTAATTATTTGCGTATTCAGACCCAGAGACCTCCCCTCTAAATAAACACACATTTGACTCAAATTTTAGTTTTGGTTTTTGGCAGAATTTAGGCTACAACTTTATTGATTACAGAAAAGTGAGTGGTTGCATAGGCTCTGGTTCGACTAGCTCCCGGCACCCTTGCAGGTAGCACTGACCCAAAACTCCACCATAGGTCAGCCAAGGGTGAACACTTGAGGTAGGTGAAAAGCCCAGATGCTCCCCTGGACTCTCGGGGGTTGACCAAACCAAGTTGAGTCCCTGGATTCCTTTAACAGAATACCCTTCACAAAGGGATGGTGAGACCGTTCTCCCATCCCTGTCACCTGGACCAGTGCCTATCTGCCATCTTACAAGTTGTGACGATTTGCTATGGGACAGGCAAAACCCAAATGGCAACAGCCAATCAGCCAAGTAGGGAAAATTCCTGCTGTGCCCCTGTCCCAATGACAGACGACCCACAACGGCATAGCAAGGTCAATTGCAAAATGCCCTAAAAGTAGAGAGAGGTGGGCGGGTGTTCAGATGCACAAGCCAAAAGAGGAAGCTCTGGGTCACGTGCATAAGTATATATGGGTCCCTTGATCCGTTTAAACTGCACCCCATTGGCCAGATTACACCCAGCAATGAGGGACCTACCAATCGGGTGTTGTGGCTATCCAGTATACCCACCCACAACCAGGAGGTCAGTCTCCAGGTCTCACCGCACGATTTACCGGGGAATTAACAGGTTTATAATAGCGCTGCCATTTTTATTCTTTTTAAACAGACACAACTCGTGCTCAAAAGAGCTATGAAGAGAATGGCCGAGAGTACCACTATGTGTTGAAAGAAACCTTTGAAAATATGGTATACGGTCACAGGTAATCCTTAGATTCACATTTCTTGCCCTTTCTCCTTATGTTTCAAAATCATGTGGTCAAGCACCAGGACTAACAGTCAGTGGAGTGAAGTACAGAGTTCTGAGACAGACTTCCTGTTTGACACAGAAGAGCTATGCTATGCATAACGTATAATTTCCATCTTGGCTGTACAACGTGCTTTCAGACATGCAGTGCCAAAGTGGCTCCCTATTTGCCTCAAAGGTTTCAATGAAACTCGGACAGTGTGCAAAAGACACCTTGCTAGGCAGTTGCTGCTGGCTTCACAGCACCTTGTCATTCTCTGCCATATGTTCTGTTCATAACAAGGCAGACATAGGGGTTTTTCCAGCTGGAACACACCGGAACAGTGTTCTGGTACCTCTCGGGTGGGCCCCGGGAGAGACCTGGCCAGCCTCAGCAAAGCCCCACTGCGCCTCTGACTTATGAGCAGACCCTCCCTGGAGCCCAAAGTGGACATTCCCTATGGGTTCTGGAGAAGATCTCCTTGCGAGCTGATGGTGCAGGGGGCCTTTGCTGAGGTTCTACAGCCTCCCAGCTAACAGCTGACATGCAGGAAAGCCGAGCCTCAGCTGAGCAACCTCATCAACAAGCCTCTGATCCTCTTTGGGCTCTGGGGTGGGTCTTCTGAGGGAAGTGTGTCCCGGCACATTTTTGTCTAGAAAAAAAAGCATTGGGCAGACCCTTAGTTCATCAAGTGCGGTACTGTCTACACCACGGGTAGGCAAACTAAGGCCCGGGGGCCGGATCCAGCCCAATTGCCTTCTAAATCTGGCCAGCGGACGTCCGGGAATCGGCTTGTTTTTACATGAGTAGAATGTGTGCTTTTGTTTAAAATGCATCTCTGGGTTATTTGTGGGGCATAGGAATTTGTTCAATTCCCCCCCCCCCAAAAAAATATAGTCCAGCGCCCTCCCCACATGGTCTGAGGGACAGTGGACCAGCCCCCTGCTGAAAAAGTTTGCTGACCCCTGGTCTACACTGACTAGCAGCTGTTGGCTGAGATCACTGTTATGTTTCTCAAACAATTGCCAGTTCTTAGTTTGGCCGCTCATTGCCATAGCTCTTATTGGGGCTGTTAATTTGGTTGGATGAGCATAATAAAAACATATTTCTACTTCTTATGCTAGTTAAATATTATCTATGTATATAAACCTCTTCTGAACAAAATCAGCACCAAGTGGTGTGTGCGATCCGTGAGAGCAGATACAGACCCCTCAAAGGCTAAGAAATAAGAGCAGATTGCAATCTATCCTGCTTCCACACAAAATTGGAGTTCATATAGGGCTGAAGTGCAGGGATTATGGTACTGCTTTATAAATACAGGTGAAACTCGGATAATTAGAATATCGTTGAAAAGTGCATTTATTTCAGTTGTTGTTGTTTAGTCGTGTCTGACTCTTCGTGACCCCATGGACCATAGCACGCCATTTAAACGCCATGTCAAGCCTTTATTTGTTGTAATTGTAATCATTTGTTGTTAGGCAGGTCAATTATAAATGTAATGTAATTAATGAAATGTAATAGCGAAATTGTTTGTAACTATTTGTTTTATTACTGTGGAATTTCGAAAAGAAAGCATTGGTAAACATTAAAAATAATAATAAGTTGCATTACTGAAATAAATGCACTTTTCAACGATATTCTAATTTTCCGAGTTTCACCTGTACTTACCAAGCTCTCCAGGGCCAAACTAGGCACAAGAGGACATTGACAAGTCTTAAAGCAGCGTTTCCCAAACTTGAGTCGCTAGCTGTTTTTGGACTACAACACCCATCATCCCTAGCTAGCAGGACCAGTGGTCAGGGATGTTGGGATCTGTAGTAAAACAGCTGAGGACCCAAGTTTGGGAAACCCCGGCTTAAAGCAATGGAGTGCAGCACGGGTAAGATGCAGGAGAGCTCCTCTAGATGTCCCTTTTATTTTGAACTTGAAATATACTCGGAGTTGCATAGTGATTTCATGCTCTTTATTGCAGCTCGTAAAACAGTGAGTGAATTTCCCCCCAAACCTCAGGCTTTACATTATTTACACAATGAGTCTCGTCTGATTGGCTGATTCTGCTTCCTCCTTGGAGCCTGACAGGGCTGCTCCTGCAGGCCAATCAGGTTGTTGCATTCTAGGATCCTACCTGACTATTGTTCTAGGATCCAAGCTTAGTACATAACAGAACTCATGATAATTTTTGCTCTTGATGGTATTGGGGTGGTTATACATGACCACGCTTTCCACACCTGTGTGTGCCCGCAAAAGATTTGGGGAGGACACATAGCTTCATTTCTAATCCGTGCATTTCCAATAGCTTCCTGCTGATATCCTCTGACTTTTTATAGTACAAATGTCGCACTACAGTGCAAAAGTTCCCCTCCAGGCAGCCGTAGTGCAGCAGTACTGGAGAAGCAATGCACAACAACTAATAAAGCAGAATGGCGTGTAAATGAGCCGCCAGCAATGGACTATTGCGGCATTGATGGCATGTTGCAGAATACAGCAGCAAAAAGCAAAACACAAGTTCTGGTGGGACCCTGAAAGGAAATGTTTTTGCTACCCTCCGCAACACATCTTTTCACCTGAAGCACAGGGTGTGTAAGTTTTGAATACCTTTTGCTTGAAGCAGGCCTCTCTCACCTTGCCCGTCTCCTCCCTTGTTGATCGCTTTTTGCAGAATGATGGAGTATGGAGAGTACAAGGGGAATCTCTATGGCACGAGCATTGATGCTGTACGCGCAGTGCTTGATGAAGGGAAGATCTGTATAGTGGACTTAGAGCCTCAGGTGAGTTGTGAAGAAAATAGTGTTACTGTCTACAGGTCATGTGCAAAGTTCCTTGGTTCCGTATTTGGAGGCTAGGGACAATCTGAAATGAAATTTGAAACAAAGGTGGTCTGGAGCACAAATAAAATACAAATATGACAAGGCTAGGGATGAATAGTATCCAAGTATATAATTATACGTCAGTAATCATGATTTAATGTTGTTTGGAAATTAATATGGCATTGCTACGGAAGGATGCCTGGACTTTTAATGGTTTTTGTCACAGGCATTCTTTAATGACTAAACTGCAGAGAGGATAGATCCCAGTCCTGTTGAAGTCAGTGCAAGTGCATATTTGAATTGTAGCTTCTGTCTTTTAAATATACAGTTATTTTTAATCAGAATAAAACCTGAAAATGATAAATGTATTTATCTTGTGTAAATGCAATGCATCAAGCTGAAATGGCCGTGGGGTTTTTTGTATTGCATTTTTCTCATGCAGAGTATTCAGCTGGCTCGTACTCATGAACTGAAGCCCTACATTATATTTATTAAGCCATCAAGCTTGAGCTGTATGAAGCAGTCCCGGAAAAATGCTCGGATGATCACGGACTACTATGTGAATATGAAATTTAAGGTGAGAGGAAGGGAGGAGAGAGGTGGGGGTGGGTTGATGTGATGTGAAACCAACCACCTCCTTGATAAGCTTTTGTATGTGAAATACGTTCAAATCCATGGTGCGAGGAAGATCATCATTTCAATTTTATAGATGATATTTGGGGGGGGGGGAGGCTCTGAAATAGTGAAATCCCTAAAATTATCCTGACAATTAAGCTTCAAGTAAGATCTGAAGTCAGTTAATCAAAGTCCACTGTTACACGCACTAGTACTCTTTAACTTTTTTAAAGCCTCCTATTTATCGCATCACACATTTTTTAAAAACCAGTGTATACCTCTTTGGGTCAACATTGTGGGAGTAAAAGAATTATGACATTTAGAGGTTTATGTTTTATTGTGTTTTGAATATTTAGTTGCGAGCCACCCAGAGTGGCTGAGGAAACCCAGTCAGATGGGATGAAGATGATGATAATTAAATAATAATTAATAATAATAAATACTAAATAGTTTTATTTGCCCTCTTTAAATATGGTTATGCCTCCCTCTACCCAGCATGAGAACCTTGATTTCTGTGTCTCCTTTCTCCAATATTCAGCTCTTCCATTTTTCTTCTTGAGTCCACTTCAAATACAACAGCAGGGAGAGTGTTTAGGATGGAGTCTAAACAACTGAGGGGGCTTGCCGATCAGAAGGTTGGCAGTTCAAATCCCCGCGACAGGGTGAGCTCCTGTTGCTCGATCCCTGCTCCTGCCAACCTAACAGTTTGAAAGCACGAAGTGCAAGTAGATAAATAGGTACCACTCCGGTGGGAAGGTAAACGGCGCTTCCGTGCGCTGATCTGGTTTGCCAGAGCTAGCTTAGTCCTGCTGGCCACATGACCCGGAAGCTGTCTGCGGACAAACGCTGGCTTCCTCGGCCAGTAAAGCGAGATGAGCGCCGCAACCCCAGAGTCGTCCGCAATTGGACTTAACGGTCAGGGGTCCCTTTACCAATGGCTTACAACCTAGCAGCACCTGTATGGTGGTGCCATTTGTGAAAGCCAGCTCCACAATTTCATTCAGCAATTGTGGTTTGTGTGACTTGCAGGGGTTCAGACGGGGTTTCCACAACCACACTAACCATGGCAGCCAAGTAGACAGCCCCATGTGGAGGTGCTATAAACTGCGTATTAGCACAAATGCTTGTTCTGTATTACAGTACTAGACTCGTGAAGAACACAGCTGTCAAAATGGGCATTAGATTAGCACTCTATTCAGCTGGTGCATTATATTGAAAAGCAGAATGGAAGTTGTAGTTCATGAAAGATTTTGAAGTACAACTGGACTCTTATCTCTTTATGGGTACATGTTGAAGATTTATGGATTTTATTTACACCGTTAACAAATTTTACACAGGTACAGTGTACACTGATCTGCCCTATAAACACCGTGCAGTTTTCTAACTGACTTCTTACCTTGAGAACTGTTTAGAGCAGTCACCCTGTTGGCCTTGAAGTAAGCCATTATTCGCCATGTCTCTAAGCTCCGCCTTTAGCTTCTTGTTGCTTTGCTCTCTCTAGGAAGAAGATCTGCAGGAGATGGAAGAGTCAGCTAAGAAAATGGAAGCTCAGTTTGGTCAGTTCTTTGATCACGTGATTGTGAACGACAATTTGCAGGAGGCTTGCATGCAGCTACTGTCTGCTGTGCGCCGAGCACAAGATGAGCCCCAGTGGGTCCCAGCAACGTGGATATGCTCAGAAAATCAGCCATAATTATCAGAGCTAGACAGCTCCACAAAAATGATAGTTCGTGTCTCACAGCATTAATAAACATAATGCTGGGATTGCCAGAGAGAATATCTCATTCTTTGCAGGGAATTTTGGAGAGGATTAGACAAAAAGCTATTGCAAGATAAATTCATGTTTCGTGTCACATTCTTAAGGATTGTATGTTCAGTAACATTAATTTTGTACCCAAAAGAAATAATACTGCTTTGTTGTAGTGTAAGAATATAATGGTTAAGAATAATAAAAGAATATATTTTGTTGCATTTATTTGTGTGAGCCAGCTGCATTAATCTAATCATAACGTCTTTTGAATTTTGTGGCATTTTGATTGCTTCCTCTCTCTCTCTCTCTCTCTCTCTCTCTCTCTCTCTCTCTCTCGAGCATAGTCAAAAAATTAAAGGATCCATCCAACAATTAATTCTCCAGTGATTTTGAGTTGGGGGCAGTCTTTGTTATTGATTTATAGCAGGGTTGTCTGGCAAGAATTGCAGTCTCTGCTACCATGACAGTGGAGAACTGGCAGCAGAGTTCTGGCCTCACTCGTGCATACCTGAGCTTTTGTGACACCATTTGAATTTTACTTCAGCAGCTTCCATCTTTTGAGCAGGCTGGGTGGAGGTGCCATTTCGGGCAGGGGACTTGGGCTATGGTTTTATTGCAGCCTGGACCCACAAGACTGAGGTCAAGAGCATCCCTGAGAAGACTGCCATACCTCACCTGGCTTGACCTGCCATATTTGTTTCTGAATAGGAAGGCAGCTGATGGTTGAAGCCAAGAGCCACTATTCTGCCACACATCTTTTCCCACCTCCCCACTTTCAGGCTAGGAGAGAAGCAAAGCACCTCACATCACTCAGAGCCAAACCCTGTGGCACTACCTAGTCCTAGGCCCTCACAATGGGCAGACCCCATTTTTTAATAACGAGGATGCAATAATTTTGTTCTCCTCACTCAGAATTTGGAGGCCACTACTCCAAGCCTACTCACCAGCTTTTTGGCTCATCAGCAGCCACAAAATGACATCCAATCACAACTAGAGTCCACAGATGCCAGGAGAGGAGTGAAGGGTGCAGAAATTTGTAGTACCCCAAAAGTCTTCTCTTTGTCCACTGTTTTTTAACCTCACCATTCTTACTGGCAGTTTGGCTGCTTCTGTTGACTCCCTGCATGGGCAGAGGGGTGGCAACTCTCAAGTCACTTCTAAATAAACTGTTTTATTATTTGTGCAAAGCTTGTGGGGAAATTGGATGATGTCATATATTTATTGAACATGCATTCTGAATTATTTGTCTGGAGGTTACACAGAATTGCAATAACCACGTGTCACCCCACACTTCCAGGGAATTTTCTCATCACTTACCACAAAAGGTTCGATTTTATTTGTTGCAAAAGAGTTTCAAACCAACTTTAATTGCACAACCTGAGTTCTCTGGTATGTGATCTAAATCTTACCCAAAAATAACAATCTGGGAGTGCCCTCCTTAAAAAAAACACTGGAAGAAACAGTCACTGTAGTATCACGATCACCATCACCACAATTTTTTCCCACTCCAAGAGGTTCAGAACGGTGAGCTATCCTGACATTTGCCGGCCTTCATCCTCTCAGAAGCATGAAGGGAAATGCCTGCAAACAACATCCAATTCTGGCGGAATATGAAAAAGTTAAAGCCATTTTTTCCTTGATCTAAAGAATCAGATGCAAAGGTTCCCTGCAGAAAAAGCCCTGAATATATCCGCCCACAGTTCGGCAGTCCTAATCCATTCTGGAGGAGCTGTTAAGCCTGTAAATTTGACACCTCCTGTAAAAAGTTTTAAAAGTTACCCACTGTAGTGAATGGGGAACGCCTGGAGAGGCAGGGAAAGGCGGGTGCTTTGGAATGGGTGGGATGCTGATGCTGATTATGGACTAGGACGTCCTTCTTTCCATGGGATAAATGTTGGAGGGTATGGATTCCTCTACACGACGCCTGGAGAGGCAGGGAAAGGCGGGCGCTTCGGCAAGGCAGAAAAGCAGAGCCACATTCCCTCGGGGGGAGTTTGGGGCGCGGCGGGCGGAGCTCCGTCTTCCCTTCCTCTTCTCCGCCCGGAAACGGCTCCCCCCTCCGCCGTCCCGCCTCTTCCCTCGGCGTCTCCGGCCCAGCGCCTAGGCGACCGGGCGCGGCCCTCGGGGCGCCGGCGGCGGGGCCTGTCGCTGTGCAGACGCCGCCCGGCGCGCCATGGAGATTTCCTCCCGCCCGGTGAGGGAGAGGGACGCGGCGGCGCCGGGCCTGAGAAGCCCGCCCTGAGGGCCTCTCGCTCCCGCCCGCCTGCCTCTTGCTGTGCCTGAGCAGCAGCCGTTTCGCTGTTCTCGCTAAGCTCCGAATCTGGAGCGAATGGAGGGGAAGTTGCCCCCTTCCCTCTCCCTGGAAAAGCGGGCGAGGAGGAGGGGGAAATACGCTTCCCTCTGCAGGAGGATGAAGGGCTGGGGGGGGGGCGTTTCCTATCTGAGGACTAGCCTTGCCTCAGGAGGACACAATCTAAATCATTTTATAATCCGAAACCGGTTCCTTGAGGACTAGTCTCTTGACAGCGCTCCCTTGTAACGGTTTTGGGATCGATCCGTTCTGATTTGTGTTGTTTTTGCATTGTTTCCCGGGAGCGGTTGCTCCTGTTGTGTCGTCGTCCAGCCACCAAATTGAATGGGGAACCTGCAGGTTGAGAGAGGGCTGATGCCATCTTGATGTGTGAACGCCTGAATGTGGTATAAAGGCACTTTGGAGGGTGTGCCGCCCTACGAGGCAGCAGCTGTCTCTGCATGCCAAGATGTTAATACAATGCACCCATGCGTAAAAGTCCTCATTTGATGCTGCGGTTCATAGAATCAGAATTGTGGAGTTGGAAGGGATCTTGATGGTCATCCAGTCCAACCCCCTGCAGGGATGTGGGTGGCGCTGCAGTCTAAACCACTGAGCCTCTTGGGCTTGCTGATCAGAAGGTCGGTGTTTCGAATCTTCCCAGCGGTGGGTAGCTCCCTTTGCTCTGTCCCAGCTCCTGCCAACCTAGCAGTTTGAAAGCATGCCAGTGCGAGTAGATAAATAGATACAGCTGCGGCAGGAATGTAAATGCGTTTACATGTGCTCTGGTTTCCTGTTGCGCCAGAAGTGGTTTAGTCCTGCTAGCCACATGACCCGGAAAGCAGTCGGCAGACAAACGCCGGCTCCCTTGGCCTGAAAGCGAGATGAGCGCCGCAACCCCATAGTCGCCTTTGACTGCACTTAACCATCCAGGGGTCCTTTACCTTTTACGAACCCCCTGCAGTGCATATCTTTGTGCATATACTATATGCATATATATCATTTCCCTCATCTGCTGTTTAAACTAGATTCTTGGAAGACTCACTCAGAGAAGACCCTGGGATAGCATGCCTCTTGACAAGTTTTGTGGTTTTATTTTTTGAGGGACAATTCTTCCCTTCCGTTTTCCTCCCCAGCCTTTGTGGTCATAACTGGGCCAATGATGCTGCTCTAGAACTGCTTTGTTTAATTTATTCCTTTGGACACCGCTTTGGTCATTTCTGGTTGTGAAGTAGTTTATAAGTCTAATAGATAGGTTGTGTATATATATCCTACCTTTTCCTCCAAAGGGGTTTTGAGGTGGTCAGCATGTTTTATCCAGTTTTTATTCTCCAAACAACCCTGTAAAATAGGTTAGGCTGAGAGATCGTGGCTGGCCTAAGGTGACCCAGTGAGCTTCACAGCTGAGTAAGTGATCTGAAATTGTGTGTCTCCACTCCCGAGTCCAGACTCTCGCTAGTGTCCCATACCTTTTGACTTCTTGGGAAATTAAGAGTTAATGCCTGGGTGATACACACTTTTTCTGTTTTCACAGCCACTGTACTTAAAAGCATGGTGACAGCCAAGGAAAATTTGTCCGCATTTTCAAAGCACCTCTTATTCACCCTCATTTCTTACTACATCTTGCAACAACCATATATTATGTTTTTTCCCCCTTTGTCAGCTGCAGCCCAATCCTATGCATATTTACTCAGAAGGAAAACAATCTATCCAAATAGGTATACATAATCATTGAAACCTTAATGCCCAACTCTTTCTGTTAAGAATACTGCACACTGTTATAGCACACTGTTATAAGTCCATATACCGGTAGCCGTGCCAATACTGTAGTCTTGCTGTAAGCTCCTTTAGTTTCAGTTGCACTTACACTGCTGGAGTAATTTGAGGATCTAGGCGCTTGTTTATAAATCTGTGCTGGTAAAATCAGTGCAGATGAGTCATGTTTTTTGGTTTTCAATACGGAAACTAAGCATGACGTTAATTCATGTCAGAATTAAAGAGCCCTTGGAGCCAAAAAAGAGAGAGGCCTAAATCCATTTCTGGCACTTTTACTCCTACAAATTACACTGAGATTAGCGTTGGGGAATGTTACTTTAGAGAGATGGGATCAGGTTGTTAAATTTGAAATAATAAGATGCTATTTGGCATCAGCAACAAAACAACTTTAATGAAATCATCGTCATGCCCTCATTCCCTCAATCATGTGGGTCAATGGTTCACTTCCAGCTAATCCTGGATACTGGATATTTTTAGTACAGAATTAACACAGGTCATTGTTGGTATAGGAGATTGTTTTGTGTCAGTTGCATGAAATCTCACTTTAAATTAAATGGGGAAGAAGCAAGTGGTGAGTTTTATTTTGAGTTGTTATTCTTAGGCTATTTATTGAGATAAAGACACTATCTGATTTTTTTATTTAAAAAACTTTTTCCTTTGCTTCAGTTAATGTACTAACAGGTCTGATTCTTAAACTGTGTCACTGAGATTATCAGGTATACAGACTGAACATCTTCTGTTCTGGACTATAACTTGATAACAAAAATAATTTGTATTGTATTTCGAAACATTGTGCATATAGGGGCTTTTTGGATTAGATACGGCATCCATATTGGTGCTAGTACAGAAAGGCAGTAATTTATTTTAGGGGGCTAGGTGGGGTATTCTAGAAAATTGATACTTATGTCCTAGACACTCTTACTTGGGGGTAAGACACACCGGATCGATGTGTGTTGGAGTAAATGTGTTTACGACTGTGAATTCGCTGTAACTTGCTCCAGCTCAGAAATTGTGTCTTAACTGCTGTTTCATTTATGTGTTTAGTTTTGGCTTCTTCTGTATTTTGTATCGATTATTCTATAAAGTGCCTTGTTGTTTCTTGTGGTAGAAAGACAAGATTGAAATTAATAAACAACAGTAGTAAACTTCTAGGCAGTGATTTTAAAAGTGATGGTGTATGCTTGCATCTCAGTAAATGTGTGGTGGCCTGGCTGTAGCTATCACATATGGCGTCATCGGTTACATTGTGCTGGATATGTGTTAAGAGAACAGCTGATTTCAATATAAATATATGTATGTTTTTATTTCAGTGTCCGCCACGGGTTCTCCCACCAGTGCCAAGGTAAGATTAAATGATTAACTGCTTGGGAAATTAGATCGTAAAAAGAAAAACTCTCAAGGAAAGCTAGAAATCCCCTTAGTCCAAAGGCTCATGAGCTTCTTGCTGTCTAAAATGTTACAGCCATACCTGTTAGGTGGGAGAATTTAAACAGTTTTGGATTGCCATCTGTTCTGAAGTTAATAGTGCTCTTTCTTTTATATTTCTCCCTAACTTCTTTGACAACTTGCTTTGCTGTGAAGTGGAAACCAAGGTGAGTTGATTTATTGTTAAACAGCTAGATTATTTTCACAAAACTCTTTTTTGTGTAAATGTTCTGTGATTATAAGTTGGATAGGTTTTGCTTAGATTTTTTTTTAAAAAAAAACTTGCCTTCCGACATCTGGTTGGAGGGTGAAGAATTCTGTGCTGAAATAATCACATATGTTGCTGTAGTGTTAATGCGGAGTTCAGTGGGACACTAATTTAAGACTGCTGCAGAAATTATAGTAACTGTTGAGTACCAGTAATTAAAATGATTGCAGTTTTTTTTAAAGAAAAGAATTTCCTGGAGTAGAACATAGAAAAACGGATAGGATATTCTATCCCAAATGTTCTTTAGGATGATTATAAGGTTTACAGCTAGATAATGCATGGGAACCCCTTTGAATGCCCAAAATGATTTTATACAAATGCCTAGGTATGACTATTATTGCGCCTTTTCTCAGATATCTAACAAATTATTTGGTGTTTTTGTTTTGTTTTGTTTTGTTTACTCCAGATGAAATTCCTCTTGGTCGCCAAAAAAAGAAAAAGGCCAAGGGGAAAAGCTCACTAGGTAAGAGGCTGTTTTGACTGAGAACAGTACAGTGGATTTTGGATGAACAGCATATAGACAACTGGCCATTGCAGTTGAACAGGCAGCATAATTTATGCATGGCTAGTTAGCTTGGATTATGCTAATAGGAGCTCTGCAAATTTAGTAGGAACTCCCATCTTCATGAATTATCTGCCTTGAAGGATTATGCTAATCGGAGCTCTGCAAATTTAGTAGGAACTCTCATCTTCATGAATTATCTACCTTGAATAATCTACTGTCTGCTACCCTGGGCTCCTTTGGGTGGAAGGGTGGAGTATAAATGTAATAGCAAATCAATAAAAACAAATATAGCCAGACACCTTTCAATGGATAGAAGCAGCTGCAGGTTTATTGACGCAGTTAAGCAAGTATTATGTGTAAAAGCAGCAGAGGGGAGTCATTCTGGGGCAAATCATGCTCTCTGAATGCAGTTACAGATTCAGGTAATGCATCAAGTCAACTCTATTTGCGCAATTATTGAATTATTTCTATACTCATTTTTGTGTATAATTGTGTGTGTGTGTGTGTGTGTGTGTGTGTGTGCGTGCGCCTGTTTCTCCAAAAATAAGACACCGTCTTATATTTATTTTTCCTCAAAAAAAAAAAACCACGGTGGCTTATTTTCAGGGGATGTCTTTTTTTTTAAATTAAGTATGGTACAGTTTAACCTACAAGGTTAAACTGCCTATCACTATGGCTTATTTTTGGAGAAACACGGCATATATGCTTTTTGAGCATTTTTGTAAGCCGGAAGTGCACATGGTACTAACTGAATTATCTTTAAATTAAATCAGTTACTTCCATAGTGAAAACAAACATTTTACCAGTTGCAACCTAGACTAGCTAAAATAATCTGTCTTCGTCAGAGAGTGTGATGCGGTCTTCAGTCTTGGTTAAACAATAGACTTTGGCTCGGTTCACAAGTAATGCTAAACCAAACTGACTGAGCCTGAACTAGCAAGCATGCTGGCGCATATTTGGAAAATTGTTTATGCTTTGCTCTTCCCATGCTGCTGTGCCGCCAGGAGCTAAACCATGGTTTGGGCTTATCGTTGTATGTAAACCCAGGATTGTGGCTTGTCTTGTTATAAATCTAAACAAACCATGAGCTTTTCTATATATGCATCAGCACACTTGTATGTTCATGCTAAGGCATAGTTTGGCTTGGTGTTCAGTGCAAACCAGGCCTTGGTGTTCTTGACAGAAAATTCCAGCCTCATGTAACCTGCTGAGCAAGCTAGAATCGCCCAGCTGGAAGCAGTCAGGTCTTGGGGACTTACAGTCCTTTTATACCAAGGATAATGTGAATATAGGATAAAGACTGCTATATCCAGATCTTTTCTCCTAGATCTCACCAGTTCTGGCTGTTACATTTCCAGTTGAGGGCTTGTGAGGTACAGTACCTCTTGTGTGGCTGTGTACTACTTGGAATCTGTCTAATATGTACTGACCTAGGTTGCTTGTAATCTTTTAATTTTTGTATAGACCAGTATATCCTGGCAGAGTCGTGAAATAACTGGGTTCTTCCCCCCCCCTTTCTCTTATTTTTGTCCTTTCAGAGCATCTCGGTCACTTGGAACTAGACAGTGAGTCTCACTGCATCTGTTTTGAGTCCGTCCGTCCCCCGGCTCATTGTTCTTACGTTGAACAATAAGACTAATACTTTTAAAAAGATGTCTTTTTAATTGCCATATTGTGCTGGTTTTGAAATTCATTTTAGAAAGATCAGATCAGATAGATTTATTGCAGCTATAAGCTCATATATAAAATAAATGCGACAAGACATGCTTGCTTTACAATCCATAAAAGTAAAAATAAAATATAATCAATAAAAATAGATATAAGGCTAAAATATAATACTTTCGGGTAATATTTAATTAAAAAAGCAATGAATACATTTTAGAAACTAATCTAGTGTAGTGTGGCTGAAGAGCAAAAGTTAGCTGTCCTTGTGATCTGGGTTCATAACAATGTTAAACTCAGCAGGACTCTTCTGAGTAGAAATACATAGAACTGGACTGCAATTTGACAGATTGTATGGAGCGTTACGATATTCCAAACATACAAATTACTTGGACCAGAGCTAAATGCTGATTTTAAATTTATTCACATTATTATTATTATTATTATTATTATTATTAATTAAATTTGTATACCATCCTTCAGCTATAGATCCCAGGGTGGTTAAGAACAGAAAAAAACAAAATGAGAATGCACATTACGTTTGTAAAATAACCTCTTCAGAGTGGCTTCGTGGACTTTCTGTCAAACGTGCTTCCGATTGGCTTCATTTTTAAATTGGTACATAATTATATTCCCTCTCAAGAATATAATCAAACATTACGCTGCTGTGGACATTTTGCTACAGAGAAGGGAGTACTTAAAGCCCTTCCCCTATCAGCCACTTCTTCTGAAACTTCCCCCTTTCCCCTGTAGCTGTCCATGGGGTCTGTTTGCTAGGTAAACATGAGTGTGAAGCAATAGCCACATTCAGTCAAAATGATAAACCATGGATAACCGTGAACTGGTAGCATGCTTGAATAGCTCCTACTTCACTCCTTGCCTAGCGGGAGCAACAAACCTTGAGATATGGCTTCCTGCAACCTCCAAACCAGCACTCATGGTTTGTTTTGCTCTGAGCAAACCATGGTCTGAAGACAAAGAGTGCAGTCAGAAAGATTCAGCAGCATACATTGGGTGCTTGGGCTAAGCCGTCGTTTATGGCAAGGTGGGGGACTTTTGGCCTTTCAGGTGTTGCTGGACTACAACTCCCATAATCCTGGAGTACGAGTCATGCTGACCGAGGCAAATGGAAGTTAGAGTCTAGCAACATCTAGAGGTCACAGGTTTCCCACTGCTAGTTTATAGCGTACTGTGTCATTTGGCCACTGGCAGGAAGACCCCCCCCCCAAAAAAAACCCTGTTAATTTTCAGAGGGCAAATGGTTGGCAGGGAAAATGCTATGCTCTTTCCTTCTTCCTCCACCCTGTGTTGCAATCCATCCTCTCCAAAGGGCACTTTTGCAATGGAGAAAGATCCACTGGGCTATTAACGGAGAAAGATCCACTGGGCTATTATACGGTAGGTAGCTGCACTGCAATATAGAGTTATGGCCCCCTTGGTTTGGGGTGAAAATCTCGCCTGCAAAAACTGTTTTCCTCTGCCGGTCTCACAAATCTCGTCCTGCCTGTTGTTAGAATTTCAACTCAGGCAGCTATAGAAGGAGCCACACACAAAACATGTGCCCTGTTACTTCCTTAAACCCATTCACAAGACATCAATTTCTTCAGTCACCCTTACAAGCATAGCTCTGTTGCAGAGTTTCCCAAATTTGGGCCTCCAGGTGCTTTTGGACTACAACTCCCATCATCCCTAGCTAGCAGGACCAGTGGTCAGGGATGGTGGGAATTGTAGCCCCAAAACAGCTGGAGACCCAAGTTTGGGAAACCCTGATTTAATGTGTAAGCCTAAGAAAATGTTATGGACATATTTAGGTCTTCAGGCACCTGTTAAAAACCCAGTCAGGTGGTAAGTGTTCCCATGAACTGTTTAGATAATTATGCCATATGTGGAAGATAAATGCTTACAGTCAATACAAGAAGATCAAGGAAGTGTTTAAGGTGTTGATTGACGTCACTTTTTGATCCTGCTTTTTAGATGGTGTTGTTCAAGAAGCTGTCCGCCCGCCATCTGAAGGCAGTGACCCCCTGACTTCTGAAGCCCAGGATGTACCACCTCAGAGGAAACGGAAGAAAAAGAAGGTGCCCACAGGTATGCGGAGAACTGCCACCTGTTTAAGATTTCTGTAGTAGTGTAAAATGTCCCTGATAGGTATGATTTCTTTTGTTTTAAAGATGCTAATAGAACTGAAAAAGACAGAAGGAGAGAATGGCAGGTGGGGTAGGGGAACCGGCAGGGAATATAAGTCAAATATGGTTCTGTGGCTGATCATAGAAAATCCAAGTTGAAATCCCAGCTCAGCCATAATGCTTGCTTGGACGGCTTTGAGCATTTTTCAGTCTTGGGGCTGTGGAGATGCTCAAATGCAGCTCTGAGTTCCTTAGAGGAAGTGCCAGGTACATCTGATGGGAGGGCGTTCCACAGGGCAGGCGCCACCACCAAGAAGGCCCTCTGCCTAGTTCCCTGTAACCTCACTTTGCACAGTGAGGGAACCACCAGAAGGCCCTTGGCGCTGGACCTCAGTGTCCGGGCTGAATGATGGGGGTGGAGACGCCCCTTCAGGTATACTGGGAGTGCCTGCTGCGCTCGTGACTTTGGTAAAACAAAATGGTACTAAACTGGGAATCTTATCATGAAGCACACATCAAGTAAATATGACTTTATTTTAGCATTGGATTATAAATTGTTTTGTACAGTATTTGTAATGATTAGAGTGTGGACCGGGAAGACCCAGCCATGAAAATATCTCTCAGCCTAAGCTTTCTTACAAGGTTATTGTGAGGAGGAAATGGGGGCCCAGGAGAACAGTGTACGTTACCTTGAGCTCTTTGGAGTAAAGGAAGCAGATAATCAAATTTGTTTGTGATGTTTTAAATACTCTTGTCTTTCCCTTCTCTGGGCATCAAGTTATGGCGGCCTGCAATACAGATTGTGGTTTTTTGTTTTGTTTTAAATCTTCAGAATCCGAGACATCTTTCATGGAACAGAACGGAAATGGCGTGGACCCTTCACCGGCTGAAGAAACAGTGATTCGTAAACAACGGAAAAGAGTAAAGTGAGAGCTTCCAGTCTGACTTAGTTTATATTCCTCCGCTGCTGAACAACCACTTTAGACTATGGCCTAGCAAAACATAAAACATATCATGCAATTGCAAGGAAGTGACTAAGCTAAGAATTAAATAGTCCTTCGCCATCAACTGATAATGGCACAAATAACCCAGAACAAGTCTTACCTGTAGAGAAAAATGGACAAGCTGAAATAAGGAAAGTTGGTATTTTCTGTGTGCTAACGTAGCAGATCACCATTACACTCGGGTATTATTGGCTTTGTTCTTGTTTTATTATGTATTTTGTGTTTTTCTATTGTGCCCTGAGAGACCTGTGAGTATAGGGCGGTGTACAAATTTAAGAAATAATATTAATAATGACGATACAAAGGGCCAATGCTTCAGATCAGATGGTAGCCCTGATGCTGATCATGTCACTTCAAATACTATTATCGTTGCTTATTTAATTTCTGCCCCACACTTCCTCCCAACGGGGCCCAGGTGGGCAAACAAAAAAATGCAGCAGAAGAGTACCATTAAAAATAAAAACAAACCTTTAAAAACACGAAGGGCATTGAAAAATAGTCACATGCCCTCACAGCTAATAATTTCAAGGTTGCCAGGAGCAGCATATTTTAAGCATCAAATGCCTGGGTTGGAGAAGAATGCTCTTAAATTCCTCCTGGACATTAATAGCAAGGGAGACCGACACACCTAACCATGGAGGGCATGGAGATCCCATGATAGTTGACAATAATATCAGTAAACGTGGTGTTGATGTGACCTTGCAGGGCAATCCTATACATACCCCATTGAATTCAATGCGGCTTACTCCCGTATAAGTGAGTTTAGGATTGCCTTTGTCACTAGCCTAAAAGGAGAATTGTCATATTTTTCTTTCTCTTCTTTTCAATTATAGGAAAACTCGACCCACAGAAAGTGCCAATGAATTGGGTGTGGAGGAAGAAGATATAATTGAAGATGAGCAAGTAAAAAGCTCAGAGCAGCATCCCGTTTTTTCTGTGTTTTCTGTTCCAGCTGGTGTTAGCCAGCCTATTAGCAAGGTGTTCGTTGAAAAAAATCGTAAGTCTTGCGTAATTTTTCTAATTACTGGTAATTTTTTTAATTTACATTTTACTTTTTTATTTACATTAAAACTTTTTTATTTACTTTCATTTTTTATATCTTACTGTAATATGATAAAACTTAATAAAAATCATAATAAAAAATGTAAGTCTTAGTATTTCAGTAACACACAGTTGTTTTTAAGTCAAAAGCTATGCTTTCTAATCCATGCTTTTGCAGAAGATAGAATATTTTGTGGTACGCTCATTTGATCTTGCAACTTGGCAGAAGCAGTGGCTTCAGCAGCTTCAGACTATGTTTTTATGATGAGTTTTAGAGAATGGCAAGAATGGCTTTCCCTCCTCTTTCCATTAGCAGGGATCTCCACTAGATCAAAGACTGTTCTGCAAATAACAGATAATCCCTTCCTTTCTTGGAACGGAACCATTGGCCACAAGCCAGCAGAAACAAAAGACTGCCAGGCAAACCCTTTTTACTTGGTTATTTTTGATGGGGAAAAAACAGCGAATGAACAAAACTTAAAAGGTTTAAAAAGCCTCACAGTGCCACCCTATGTGTGTTTACTTCAGGGACGCGGGTGGCGCTGTGGGTTAAACCACAGAGCCTAGGGCTTGCTGATCAGAAGGTTGGCGGTTTGAATCCCCGCGACGGGGTGAGCTCCCGTTGTTTGGTCCCAGCTCCTGCCAACCTAGCAGTTCGAAAGCACATCAAAGTGCAAGTAGATAAATAGGTACCACTAGAGCAGGAAGGTAAACAGCATATCTGTGCACTGCTCTGGTTCGCCAGAAGCAGCTTAGTCATGCTGGCCACATGACCTGGTAGCCGTACGCCGGCTCCCTCAGCCAATAAAGCGAGATGAGCGCCGCAACCCCAGGGTCGGTCACGAAGGGACCTAATGGTCAGGGGTCCTTTTACCTTTACCTTTAAGTAAGCAAAAGATTACACCTTGGTATAGTAAGGAAAGACGTTAATGCTGTTCCAGTGCAGGGTCTCGTTCCAAAGAACACTCTGATGCTACTGTGAATTGGTGAAAAAATGTAGCACTGGCAGTGATTATCTTTACAATTACTTAAACTTCACTTTCTCTCCAAAGGGCGTTTCCAGGCAGCTGACCGCAAAGATTTAATTAAAACCACGGAAAACATTGATGTATTCATGGAGATGAAGGCTTCTTGGACAACCAAGGATGTGGCACTCTCCGTTCATCGTGGTTTTAGGTATGAGATTTGTAAAGTATGGCAACCTGAAAGCAACACGACAGGCTAATAATTTGATTACAGTACAACACTTTATATAGCTTTATATATCTTCATTCAGAGTCAAGTGGCATACAATATATACAAGGTAACACCAACCAATGTGACTTCAGAGAATTTCCCAAAGTAGGGGATTTTTTTCAATGGTGTATCAAACAGAATGATTCAAGCTTGAGGCAACATGAGTGCTAAGTATACAAACAGCGAAATAGAGGTGGGTATTCTGCACAGTGGGTCCAGCCATACACAACAGTTCATTTGTACACTTCATGTGAATTCCTTCAGTGAACTGTCGGAGCATTAAGCAGTATTGGTCTCTACCAATAAATTATTGCTTGCCATTCCAACTCGACCAGTTGTCACACGTGATGATGATTAACTACAAACTTTTATTTTGCGTTGTTGCTGTAAAAGAAACTTAAAACTTAGGAGCAAAAGCTGCTGTTTTTTTGTGGTTGAATGCATTGTTAAACCAAGCTGAGAAAAGATGCATACTTTAGAAAATGAAGTAATAAAAGGCAATTTCCCCCTTTTCAAACCTGTTAGCCCCTAACTGTTTTAACTCTTGGGATTTGTGTGGGCTTAAACTTCTATCTTATTATGATCTCATTCATCTAGGGTGATTGGACTATTTACTCACGGCTTCCTTGCTGGCTATGCTGTCTGGAACATCATAGTGATTTATGTTCTGGCAGGAAACCAGCTGTCAACTGTCTCCAACTTGCTGCAGCAATACAAGACGTTGGCTTATCCTGCTCAGTGTCTCCTTTACCTTCTGCTTACAATTAGCACAGTTTCAGCTTTTGACAGGTACAATTTTCATGCATTTCTCTACCCCTGTGGCAGTTCCTGCTCACCATCAGCTTTAGCTGGTGGCTAACTTCTGGGATTTAAATCAGTGGCTCCCCGCTTGTGGAATGCTCTCCCCAGGGATACTTGCCTGGCACCTTTGTTACATATCTTTAGGTGCCAGGCAGAAAAATATCCCTCTTCTTCCCCGGCTTTTGGCTCTTTAAAGAATCTATATAGCCTTTTAAACTAGTGGGGTGGGTATTGTTTTTGTTTGTTGCTGTGTTTTGTGTTTTTATAGTGCAGTCCGCCCGGTGATCCTTGGATGAAGGGCAGTATAAAAATTTAATTAATAAATGAATAAAGCAAGCAACAAATGCTAATGGCTTTCTTTAAAAGTCACCTTTGCAGTGAAAATAAATTGTGCGCAGAAATGATTAAAGAGCTTATACTGTATTGTTGCAACAATCCCTATGGGTTGGCTTGACACAACCGGCACTTGGGTGGCCTTTAAGATGCTATGCATGTGAACTGCCTCCAAGTCCTGCCACATCTCTATTGTGCTCTGATGTTTCCTCCCATTTCTCAACTCTGCAAAGAGCATTGAGGGATGCCCTCTTAAACATCTGACCACAGAAGCTGCTGTTTTCATGGTACAGTCATACCTCGGTTTAAGTACGCTTCAGGTACTTCAATGGGAAAGTTTGCTTCAGGTTAAGTACGCTTCAGGTTAAGTACG
The DNA here is from genome assembly GCF_963506605.1 of Zootoca vivipara. Lineage (NCBI taxonomy): Eukaryota > Metazoa > Chordata > Lepidosauria > Squamata > Lacertidae > Zootoca > Zootoca vivipara. The sequence goes on along the minus strand of NC_083276.1, from coordinate 125,001,822 downwards.
GACTTCCAGAACCAATTAAGTACTTAACCCGAGGTACCACTGTACCCTGGGGAACCCAGGTGGCGCTGTGGTTAAACCACTGAGCCTAGGGCTGGCTGATCAGAAGGTCGGCGGTTCGAATCCCTGTGACGGGGTGAGCTCCCGTTGCTTGGTCCCAGCTCCTGCCAACCTAGCAGTTCAAAAGCACATCAAAATGCAAGTAGATAAATAGGAACCGCTACAGCGGGAAGGTAAACGGCGTTTCCATGTGCTGCTCTGGTTTGCCAGAAGCGGCTTTGTCATGCTGGCCACATGACCTGGAAGCTATATGCCGGCTCCCTCGGCCAATAATGCGAGATGAGCGCGCAACCCCAGAGTCGGTCACGACTGGACCTAATGGTCAGGGGTCCCTTTACCTTTTTACCACTGTACCACTTGTCTCACATTTCTGCACTGTAGTGAAATTAGATTTAGCTTATGTGACTGGCCAGAGCATGACTATGCACTGATGAAGTAGTAATTATGCCACTTAATTTACTGGAACAACAGTCCCTAAGATTGGGATTTAAGGGTGCAATCCCGTTCCTTTTAAATCAATGGAGTTTCGTCTTTGACTTCCTTGGGGACTGGATTGCTGCATATCGGAGTAAAATACACAGCATTGATTCACTTGATGTCACGTACTCAAGTTTTAAACAAACCCATTTCATATCCAGGATTGACTTGGCTAAAGCATCAGTAGCTGTACGAGGCTTCCTTACCTTGGACCCAGCAGCAATTGCCTCTTTCAGTAAGTAAGACGTCACAGTTTGCCTTACAAAACTACTAGTGTATATGTCTTTGTTACAACTTCATTACTGCCTTTAAGCAGGATTTCCTTCATGTCCTTTGTTTTGAAATATTTGAGATTTCCATAGAAAAGTGAGATATATGAATGAGAGAGAGAAAAACTGTTACATGACCTTGGTGGGTGGATAGCAGACAGGAAATGAGACTGGTTTTTGTGGTGCTGAAGGCAGAGACCTACATAATAAATGCAATACTTTGAAGACAGTGGTGAATTTCACAATAATATGGCTTTGAAAAATCATATTATTATTCATTTTTCTCAGTGTACTTTGCTGCTCTCATCTTGTCTCTGAGCCAGCAAATGACGAGTGACAGAATTCACCTGTACACACCACCTTCGGAGAATGGTAGCCTCTGGTAAGAATTATGGGTTTTTTCTTCTTCTAAAAGATCAGCTACTTTGACTTTTGTATTAGGCAGCACAAAAATCTTTGTAATATGGTATGTGATGTAATACACAATCAGTTGATTTGCTCTGCTGGTTATTTTACTAGGAAATGAAGGTGTTAGATAATGCATTACTGCATCAAAAGTTGCAAACTGGGTAATGAATGGTTGAGTCCCCCCATAATGTTGCTTCTGTGACTGTGTTTGCTCATTTATTGAAACACATGGAAGCTTGATAGTTTGTATAGCCTGAAGGGTTTGGGCAGATGTCGGTCCTCTTTGTAAGAAATATTATTCTTGTGTAAGATGCCAGCAGTTTACACCTGTTGAAACCCAAATTATAATTAATAATCAGATGAGAGATAAGCTTATGATAATATAATTCTAAATTGGAACCAGTTTAAATCTCTATCCAATAGCAGGACAAAAGTTGAAGTAGCAACAGTATTCCAGGTTGTGGCAAGGGGTCAGTGAGTAGATCTTGCAGCCCTCTTCTAGATTGCCAGCAACATGTGACTATTACAAGGACTTTTAGTACAGTATTAACGCCAACATGGTGGTCAATGTTTCCCCAAAGTAAATGTTTCCAAATTAATTTTGGCCAGTGGACCATGGTGGCCTAGAGATGGATTGCAGAAGTACTAGGAGATTGTGTTCTTACAAAGCCAAGCTATCAGCAAGGCAGACTAGACATGATAAAATTGGTTCCATCTTTAATACAGTAAGCCCACAACTTACGTGGAGGGTAGCATTCAGGATTCAGTGGTGGGTGGGATTGCTAAAGTCATTTCCCCCAGAACTCTGCCCCCCTTTTCTCATCACCCACGCAAAGCTGAATGTGCACAAGTTTTTATGTTGTGAATTGTCCAGTGATCTTCAGACAAAGGGCAGTACACAAATTTAATCAAATTGTGTAATAATAATAAATAATTCTTCACATAAGTTTTGAGCTTACTGTAGTAGAAAGTGGGAGGCGGGATCCAATTTTAGCAGTAAAATGTGGTTGAGGAATGCAGAGCCCTTCTGTTACCCACAGCTTCCGTTTGCGAACTTCTTTTGCTTGAGCACTCCTCAGCTGAAATCCAGGATACTGGAAGTGACCTCAGTGGATAAAAAGGCTTGGGGAAAGGGGCTGCAAGGAGAAATGTAGTGGTCACAGGGGATCCCCTCTTCCAATCGCCATTGGAGCCCCTCCCCCTCCTTTCTCTGTTCATGGAACTGCTGCCTTCGTGTCTAGTTTGTCTCTTAGCTACACCTATTTTGTAGCATTTAACTTTTTACCTAATTTTTATCGTACCTAGATAGGTAAGTAGGTGCTTAAAGATAGAATGTAAGCCAATTTGTTTTCTATAGATTTATAACTCACCTTTTTGCTCAAATGGCATTTCACACATTACATTTATAATGTTAAGCAAGCAGAACCGATGCTGTCAAATGTAGTTTGGCCATAAGTACTTGTCTCACCCCCCCTCTCACCCCCCCCAAGGACCTCGGGTGCAGAGGAACAAATTCTTCAGCCCTGGATCGTGGTGAATCTCGTGATTGCTCTTCTTGTTGGGATCTCCTGGCTCTTCTTATCCTACCGGCCCCTGTTAGATCACAGTGAAGGTAAAGGACAGGGATGCTCCATTGTTATCCACAAACTCTGCAAAATCTCCATCGTAGATTTCTTCTTGGGCAAATTGCCCTTTCTTTCCCCAGACCTGTTTAAGATCCAGGTAATTTCAGGGTAGCATTGTAGGCGGCAAGCGCCAAGGAAAGGAACAACTGCTGTTTGGAAGTAGCAGAACGCAGGGAAAAGCTGGAAAGATTATTGTGATGGTTTGGGGAAAAGAGAAGAGAGCGGAGTGGTTGGAAAAGAAACAGCTGGTATGGTGCCATATTGAGAGTACCACATTAGATCAGGGGTCCTGATCTTGACCTCCCTCCAGGCCACTTCAACTGAAGTAGGGTGGATCCAGCCACTTGTCCGTTACCTTACGTCAGGTGGCAACTTCAAAAGACAGCACGGATCGGTGCTGACGGCAACCCTCACTTTATCCATTTGCAGGCACAGCTTGGATTCAAATCTGTTTCCGTTTTCTGATCAATCAGAAGCACACTTTAAGCTCCTGTTTATTCCCTTGCGCCTATTTATTTTCCCCATACCTGATGTCACGGTATGGGGTGGGTCAGTCTGGTTTGGGGTAAAAATCACAATGACTTTTGCTGGCCCTAGCCTGTAGGCTAGGGGTTTAGAGCAAGGGGTCAGCAACCTTTTTCAGCCGTGGGCTGATCCACCGTCCCTCAGACCATGTGGTGGGCCAGACTATATTTTGAAAGAAAAAATGAATGAACTCCTATGCCCCAAACTCCTATGCCCCACAAATAACCCAGAGATGCATTTTAAATAAAAGCACACATTCTACTCATGTAAAAACACGCTGATTCCCGGACCATCTGCGGGCCGGATTGAGAAGACAATTGGACCGCATCTGGCCCACGGGCCTTAGGTTGCCTACCCATGGTTTAGAGCAAATGCTAAGACATGTAAGGGACATTCAGAGTTCAATGTTGACGAAAATTGTATGTTTTCAACTTTTTTTTAATGTTCCCTACTGTTTTGTCTTTTCTTGCAGAACTGATGTTTAATGCTGAAGTAGAAGAATATCCCCCACCAGATAAAGAAGCCAAAGTGTCTTCATAGCACAGAGACCCTCTTCAAATACAATTGTTATGATGGCTTAGTATTATCTATTTGTATTTCTGTTTAATACTTTTTATATTTAAATTGTATTTTTGCATTGTATAGGGTTGTGGTTTTTTTGCATAACTCTTATAATTATGTTTATTTTAAAATGTCAGTAGTTTTTTAAATGGTAGGACAGTGTCAAAGTTTACTCTTTTCTTCGGAATATTCTAAAATTACTCTCTAAATATCTAGTTTTGCTAATGAAACTAACGCAAAAAGACACACGCAACAGGAAACTTAAAAGAGTCAGACAACATTCTTTGTAGCACATTTCTTCCCTTTTAATAATCTGCATTTTTGGTAGCCATCTTTTCACAGAATTGAGAGCACATTGACATTCAAAATATTACAACAATTTTAGTGCCAATTTGTCTTTAAAGAATTAAATCGGGAATTAAAATGCATTTTAAATCATTAGTTTCAGCAGCATAAATAACTCATTGAAAAGTTTGTGAAATGTCTTTACAGATTTGTGCTGCTCCATAGTCACAGCTGCTGGCATTCATAAACCATGTTTGTATTGTACTGCTTAATTTATAAATCTAGCTGAACAAGTATATAAATTTGTTTACCAGTTCTTACTGAGTTATTATTGCATTACTTGGAAGTAATTATAGATTTCAGAAGTTCATTGTTTCATATCATGACCAATTCCAGTTAAATGTGTACTCCCAATTTTATTTGTTGGGTTGGGTAGGTTCCCTTATGATATAATGTACTTATACAAATATTTCATACAAATGAAGAACTAATAACTTGTATTTGAAATGTAGTTGGAAGTGTAAGCAGAAATAGAGACTGTCAATTCTTAAGCTTCTTTCATGATATCACTGATTTTGAAACTCCAAATTCGTTTTTAAAATAAGTGTTCTGTAAGTCTACCTCTTGTACAACATTGTAAAATTTAAACATTTGTGCAAATAAAAAATCCACTATTTTAATTAATGTGCCTCATACAGTCATACCTCGGGTTACAGACACTTCAGGTTGCGCGTTTTGGGTTGCGCACTGCGCCAAACCCGGAAGTACCGGAACAGGTTACTTCTGGGTTTCAGCACTCGCGCATGCGCAGAAGCACCAAATCATGACATGCGCAGATGCGGTGCTGTGGGTTGCGAACGCTGCGGTTTGCGAACGTGCCTCCCGCATGGATCATGTTCGCAACCCGAGCGTCCACTGTATTTGGAAGAATATAGTTGATATTTGTTTAAGTTTTTTAATCAAGTATTTTCATTACAAAGGTATAACCCCCCTAGAGAAATGACACCAGCTCCCTTGTTGTCTTTCTGCCAGCAGGTGAATATCTTATTCCAACAAACTTTTGGCAACTGATTGCTTTTTATGAAAGGGCTGGTGCCCAACTGTTTTTCTAGTAATTTTTTAAATATTTTATACAAATGCACATGAGTTTACATACACACACAGAGAGAGAAAGAGTTTTAATTCCATTAATATTCAGTTGTTTTCAATGCTTGCCCCCTCCCATGTTTTTTGTTTTTCATATTTTATTTATGTGGGAGGGGGTTTATTAATTTGTATTTCATTATGTATTTTGTGTTCTCATTTTGTATTTTTAAATCGTGAACTTCCCTATGATCTTCAGATGAAGGGTGGTATACAAACTTAAGAAACAAACATAATTTGCAAGCTGCCATGAGTTCCTGTCTGGGAAAAAGGCAAGGTATAAACTAACAAGATAGATAGCTGAAATTCTATTGTTTGTTTTATTATTGAGTCCCCTTCCGGGGAAATGGCGAGACACAGATAAATACATGCCCTATTGTGTGTGTGTGTGTGTGTGTATAGAGAAAAAGGTAAAGGGACCCCTGACCATTAGGTCCAGTCGTGACCGACTCTGGGGTTGCGCGCTCATCTCGCTTTACTGGCCGAGGGAGCCGGCGAATAGCTTCCAGGTCATGTGGCCAGCATGACAAAGCTGCTTCTGGCAAACCAGAGCAGCACACGGAAACGCCGTTTAACTTTCTGCTGGAGTGGTACCTATTTATCTACTTGCACTTGACATGCTTTTGAATTGCAAGGTTGGCAGGAGCTGGGACCGAGCAACGGGAGCTCACCCCATGGGGGGGGGATTCGAACCGCCGACCTTCTGATCGGCAAGCCCTAGGCTCTGTGGTTTAACCCACAGCACCACCCGCGTCCCTCGTATGTATAGATAGGTAGTTCTAATTCGATACACGTTTAATTGTCTTATGCATGTGTGCATTGTTGTATGTATAGATAGTTCTATTTCATGTTTAATTGTCTTTTGTACGCGTGCACTGTTGTACAGTTCTAATTTGATTCCTGTTTAGTTGGTTTTTAAATAATTGTCGTCGTCCCCCCCCCAAAAAAATGTTTTAGCTATTTCTATTTTACCTGTAAGCCGCTGTGAGTCCCTGTTTGGGAAAAAGGGTGGGGTATATAACTAAAGTTATAATAATGATAATGACGACGACGACGACAACGCCCCGCTTGCGGACTTCCCAGTGGTACCCAGCTGTCCGCCGTGCTGCTCTCAGAAGCTAATCATAACCTGTTACCATATTTCCCATTTTTTATGAGGTGTTACTGGTGGTGGTGGTGGGGGGGGTCTCCTGGGTCCCGTAACCCCAGCTCCCGTTTATGTGAGGCGAGCAGCCAAATTGTGACGACGCCTGAGGGGGGAAAGCGCCGCCAGAGAAGGCGACGGAGAAGGCGGCAGCAAAGCCGGGGCTGCCGGAGGGCGCGTCCTCCCCAACCGGAGGGAGCCTCTGACTTGAGGCGGGAGATGAGAAAGAAGCAAGGGCTTCCTTGGGCCCCCCCGCCGCCACCATGCGGAGCCTCTTCGGCCGCAAGGAAGCCAAGCCTCCGAACCAGGGAGCCCCGGCCGACAACTCGCCGCCGCCGCCGCCCAGCTCCGCCCCCACCGAGAGCGTCACCTCCAGCGCCGGCGCCGAAGCCTCGCGCCGCTACTCCTTCTCGACGATCTTCCGCCTAGGAGGCCCCGGCCAGAGCGACAGCGACGGCGTCGAACGAGCCCCCTCCGCCGAAAAGTTCAAGGGAGAGAGGGCCCGCTCCCTCCTCATGGTACTACTCAGGGAAGAAGTGCCCCTGAGCGTGTGCAGAGCGCAGTGCCCTCAAAGAACTCAAATAGTGGGCGCCATTTAATGGGGCTTGAGACCAGAGAGGATGGGGGCAGGCTTTCCTCGTCGCCCTCTTCCTCCTCCTCCTCCTCAGGGTCGGCCCAAGACATTTTGCCACCTGAGGCAGAGCCCAAAATGGCGCCCACCCTCCTGCCAGGGAACCTGGGGAGTGGGGAGAGATAAAGATTTGTGTCTGCTGGTCCTGCCTTGTGAGGTGGGCACCTCGCCTCAAAGGGAGTTGGAAAGAGAAACACGGCTTCGTACCTGCTTTTGGGGATGCTGGGTTTGGCCAGCATCCTTTTCCCATCCTTTCGTGGCTCTGCTGAGGCGAGGTTTCCACCTTACGGTCTTCTCCTGGCCTCCCAATACGCAGGTGCAACTTTATTTCGAAATGTACCGCTCCCATAAAGAAATTGGCGCGTGCTCGTCGTTCCTACGGAAAGAGCCCCTTTCTCTACATCAAATTTCAGGCATATAGAGACCATAGACCAGAGCGCCCATGTCTTCAATACGTGCATTCGCTGATTTTGTAGGAGGAGGTGCGAGGGAGAGAAACTTGGCACCCCTCAACTCCACAAGCTCGGGCAATGCTCTAAGAAAGGGGCTCTGCAGGTACAGCTGTACGTATGTAGGCTTTGTATGTGCAACTGGCGCATGACAGGTACCTGCAAGTACCTGCTCCCTTCTCAAATCCAAGCATCATAATTTTGAAGGTGTGGATGGGGCTCTTGAGAAGCAGAACTTCCATAGTCCAGCATTCCACCCTTTCTGCATCTTTGCTATGTCTGTGCTAGAATGCTGGTTTCTATTATGACGTAAATTCATTTTGTCTGTCTGGTGCAAAAGTGCCCGCTTTTTAGACATTTATTCTAAAGAGTGTGCCGTGGTTTAAGTACATGCCACATCCCAGATTTTTGGGTGGGTTGGAAGTACCTTGATTATCAAATCCCCCAAGCAAATGTTCTCCCTTCATTTTTTTTTCCTTTGATGGACCCCAGCCTCTGCCTTGGGCGCTGTTTGTGCCTATGGTAATTTCAGCTTCCTAGCTATTACGGTACTAGAATAAAATCATGTTGGGATAAATGTCACTCTTCTTCCCAGTTAATTTATATTTGTACATCAGAATTTACACTCTGTTCAGAAGATGGAGGCCTTGCCTATAGACCTGTGATCTTGAGTGTGCAGCCCCAGAACTACAAGGTCCAGATTGTGAACCCTAATATTTACTTCTCTTTAAGAACTACTATTAAAGCCCCTATTGCATATAAGTCAAAAGGTGTGAGGTGTTAGTTGAGCAATGGAAAGATTCCATTCCCAACCCATTTTAGCTCCTTTATGTCAGTTCATCCACATACCCCTTCTAGATGCCCTGTCAGCCCACCTGCTAGAATAATGTGACTCAAATTTTGGGAGTCAATGTCTTTGGCCATACTGCAAGCGTTGAATTTAAGTGTGTCATATCCAAAACCAGGTGAAATGAGTTACATGCCATGTAGATCAAATGTTCTAACTATGTACAAAGCTAAGTTGCTTCAGGTTGCAGTATCTACTATTTTTAGCTAATTGCAGAACCTAATTTTCCATTTTTTTATAGATGTTAATGAGAAATCAGAAGGCATCTGAAGAATCTGTGCTTAATCAGTACATTGATGTACATAATTTAATTCCTTGTGGTGATGTGGTACGTAGATTAAGTATGTTCACATTAATATTTTTCCATAGAACTTTCCTTTTTACAGGAAATACTTTACCTGTTAGTTGCTATGAGACTGCAAATAAGTTTTGATGACTAAGCTAGCGAATGAGATTTTCTTTGAGAAGTCGCCATACTTTCTCCTTTCTCCTGTATTACCTTCCTACAAATACTAATAGCCTGGCCTCAGATACATTGGGTTAGCATGCAGTATATGCCTATGATGCAGTTATAAAGGCACTGGTGTAACTTTGTAGTGCTTCATTGTGATTCTCATAGTGTTAACCTAGCATAGAGCTTCAGGTCTTGGGCTGGAAATTGTATGAACAAGTAAGCAACATGGGTAACACAAAGAAGTACATTTTTCTTCTGCTTCTTGGAACCTAAAAAGAACTTACCGGTAGCCACATTTAGTGTTGTTTAAAAAAGTAAAACTGATGTACACCACCTCTTCATGCTGCAACTGACCTTAGAAAAAAGCTTCCATTGGTGCTCATGAAAAATCACCTCCTTTGCATGGCTGCATTTGTGCTTATCTCATGAAAATTGTGTGTGTATGCAACTCTCCCATTTACATGTGTTCAGTATGTGTGTGACTGCACACGGGCGTATTTGTGCCCGAAAAACATCACAAAAAGGGGCAGAACAGGGAGTTTGCGGGGTTTTTCCAGTGGTGTTTCAAATACCGGTATACGTGGTTTAACTGACGCATGCGGTGTCTCAGAATGTAAATGGGGGGGGGGCTGAAAAGAAGGCAAGAGTATTGAGATGTGGCACAGACTAGTATCTCAAATTAAGAAGGAGATGACAGTTGAATAAAACCACCTAATGTGAAGGACCATCCTGCTTATTCTCTGTTAAGGGTGGTACTACGTACAGATATCAAGAAACATGTAGATGCACCAAATTTCAATATGAATTGCAGTTCTAAATGAGGTCCAAATTTCAATATGAATTGCAGTTCTAAATGAGGTCTGATGTACCTGAAAATTCCATAAATCCCAAGGCTGAAATCTTATGCTTACTTAGCAGAGAGTAAGTCCCGCTGAACACAATGGTACATACTTCCAAGTAAATATGCAGAGGAGCATGCTTGCTATCTTGTCATCATGTTGGAACATAAATCAGTGAGCTTATCTTATCACATACACCCAATGCACAGAACAATGAAGCATTTGATTTCAGGGAAAAAATAGTAGAGAATTCCAGGATTTTGCCTTGTACCTTAAAGCTTGTACCTTAAAGCTTGTAACTGCAATGTGCTTTTTATAAGTTATGGTTGTGGTTATAATAAAGTTAATTTAGTCATAATATAATATTTCATATTCTAATAGAATGGCTTGTTGGCAGTTAGTGTGAAGCTGTGCAGAGATTTCACCCCCAAATGTATCCTTCTTTTCTGTTCTATTAGCCCTGCAGTGGGAAGCATACTTGTAAGCCTATTTAGATCATCGATGATCTCCGGCGAGCTAGGGACATAGGTGAAAGCTGTTTCCTAGTTCTGCTGGATCTCTCAGTGGCCTTTGATACCATCGACCACGACATACTTCTGGACTGTGTACAGGGGCTGGGAGCTGGGGGCACTTATACAGTGGTTCCGCTACTTCCTCCTGGGCTATGTTCAGAACGTGGTGTTGGGGGATGAGTGTTCAGACCCCTGGGCTCTCACTTGTGGGGTGCCTCAGGGTTCTGTCCTCTCCCCCATGCTTTCTAACATCTACATGCAGCTGCTGGGAGAGACCATGGGCTGGGTGTTCATCAGTATGTGGATGATACCCAGCTCTACCTCTCTTTTAAATCGGAACCAGTGAAGGCGGTGAAGGTCCTATGTGAGTTTCTGGAGGCGGTTGGAGGATGGATGGCAGCTAAGAGATTAAGGTTGAATCCTGACAAGATAGAAGTACTGTTTTGGGGGGACGGGATGGGTGGATATGGAGGACTTCCTGGTCCTGAATGGGGTAATTGTGCCTCTAAGGACCAGGTGTGCAGCCTGGGAGTCATTTTGGATTCACAGCTGTCCATGGAGCCGCAGGTCAATTCTGTGTCCAGGGCAGCTGTCTACCAGCTCCATCTGGTACGCAGGCTGAGACCCTACCTGCCCGTAGACTGTCTTGCCAGAGTGGTACATGCTCTGATTATCTCATGCTTGGAGTACTGCAATGTGCTCTACGTGGGGCTACCTTTGAATTTGACCCAGAAACTACAACTAATCCAGAATGTGGCAACTAGACTGGTGACTGGGAGTGGCCGCCAAGACCATATAACACCAGTCCTGGTCCTGAAAAATCTACATTGGCTCCCAGTATGTTTCCGGGCACAATTCAAAGTGTTGATGCTGACCATTAAAGCCCAAATGACCTCAGCCCAGTATACTTGAAGGAGTGTCTCCACCCCCATCGTTCTGCCCGGACACTGAGGTCCAGCTCCAAGGTCCTTCTGGCAGTTCTCTCACTGCAAGAAGTGAGGTTACAAGGAACCAGGCAGGGGGCCTTCTTGGTAGTGGTGCACGCTCTGTCTAGTGGTGCACCCTCCCATCAGGTGTAAAAAAATTATTCTGAAGCAGATGTCTTCAGAAGACATCTGAAGACAGCCCTGTTTAGGGAAGCTTTTAATATTTGATGAATTATTGTATTTTCACATTTTGCTGGCAGCCGCCCAGAGTGTCTGGGGAAACCCAGCCAGATGGGCGGGGGGGGAATAATAATAATAATAATAATAATAATAATAATAATAATATAGATCAAGGAAAAGATGCATAGGAAATCGCTCCCACAGCACCACTGCTCCAGTCAAATTTGGAGCCCCCACAGATACAAACACTGGGAAATCTGAACATGGATCTCTGATTTGTTACCTGTTTTAGCCTTTATTCCCATTGCTGTCAATGAGACTTGTACATACAAGCTGCTAACTAGATGTCGTAACTTGCTGTTCATAATTTTCTTTAGCACTATTACTCAATGCACATCTTCCTTTTATGGTCACTTGCCCACCAGAAAGATTTGTGCTTCCTTAACATGAGATTCTTTCAGTTGATGTTAAACATGACACCTACTTACTGATTCGCATTAGCATTGATAAAATCATGAAATGCACGAATCCCCAAGTCTTCCGACCAAGCAAGAAGCAAATTCCGCTTAATTTTGGAGACGTGAGATATTTTTCTCTGAAGGTATGTTTCTGCTTTTCTTGTATTTCAGTCTTCATAAAATAGTCTAAAAGCTACCTGTCTGAGAATCTCAGTAGGTATTATTGATTGAACTGCTGTGATATCAGAGAGGTCATAAATGTGGAGAAGTGGTGGAGGACAGGATTCTTGTACTTTTATTCAGGGCTGGCTCAAGACGTTTTGGCAACTGAGGCAAACCACAAAATGACGCCTCCCCACCCACCAGAGAAGAAGGGGGAGTGGAGGTTTACACCAGGAATGGGTGGGGTAAAGATCTACATTGGGAACAAGGGGTAAAGATCTACATTGGGGACAAGCAGGGAGTGCAGCGGCAGCAAAAGCAGGCCATGCATTCCTAGTAGGCCAGATCTGCTGTCCTGCAGATCCTGCTACCAGAGGTGGTTGTTTCCCTCTGCCTCATGGATGGGCTGGCCCTGCTTTATTAGTTGTGCAGAAAAGGGAGTTCCAGGAGGTGTGCCTTGCATGAGAAACTCCAGCTGCTGAAGTAGCTTCTGCACAACTATTATTTAAAGGTGTAGGGGCCCTGTGCTCTTCTCTTGGCCACTCCATGGGGGAAACTTGGAAGCTTAAGTAGATACAGTGGTACCTCGGTTTATGAACACAATTGGTTCTGGAAGTCTGTTCATAAACTGAAGCGTTCATAAACTGAAGAGAACTTTCCCATTGAAAGTAATGGAAAGTGAATTAATCCGTTCCAGGTGGGTCTGCAACGTTCGTAAACCAAGGTGTTCATAAACTGAGGTTCCACTGTAATCTTGTTTGTTTTATTTCACAACATAAATAGGATGGGACTGAAAAGATGGGATAGGGTACTGGCATGCAAATTTTTGGACTTGGCTGTCTAGGTCAGCCAAAATTTGTGGACTCCTGTTTTTATTCTGGAGGTGGTTCCTGTGATACCTGTGCTACGAAGGCTGTTGCAAATAGGTTACATTTCCTGTATCTTCTTTTAGAAATAAATTGTAGTCAAGTTAATATGTTTACCCCATGTTTTGTTTTTCAGGTTCCAAAGCAGAGAAGTGATCCTAGGAATAGGATTACTTTAGAGCTGGTGGGCTTTGATGGTCCAAAAGACTTTCCAAGGCTCTATGGGAGTGCAAACATGCACCTTTATGAAGTCATTCAAGTGAGTATAACAAAAAGAGATTCTCTTATATGTGGATTATACAGGTTATGCTTTGAAACAGAGGACCATAAATACGTATGAAATATTAATACCTGTTGTAAAAATATTAATCTCTGCTCGGTGTTTTACAGAATCAGAATTGATAAGTTATGTAATAAAGGTAAAGGGACCCCTGACCATTAGGTCCAGTTGTGACCGACTCTGGGGTTGCGCGCTCATCTCGCATTATTGGCCGAGGGAGCCGGCGTATAGCTTCCAGGTCATGTGGCCAGCATGACAAAGCCACTTCTGGCGAACCAGAGCAGCACACGAAAACGCCGTTTACCTTCCCGCTGTAGCGTTTCCTATTTATCTACTTGCATTTTGACCGAGCAACGGGAGCTCACCCCGTCACAGGGATTCGAACCGCTGACCTTCTGATCAGCAAGCCCTAGGCTCAGTGGTTTAACCCACAGCGCCACCTGGGTCACCTGTTGTAAAAATATTAATCTCTGCTCGGTGTTTTACATAATCAGAATTGATAAGTTATGTAATACTTCCCATTAAATTCAAGTAAACAATGCATAAAGGTTCCTTCTTGATAAGTCTTTCAGTCACTTGGTCACAGTGCAAGATTACTACCCTTCTCCATTCCCCATTTGGTGCCAGAGTTTAGGTTCTAAAAATTTTGCTGGGACATCAATTTTTTAAGGCAGAATTCAGCTAATTATTCCTGTCAGCAGAAGCCCATGCAAGGATGTCTGCTTCCACAACAATGCACTCCCAAAAGAAGATTGGCTGGGTAGGTGGGTGGGTCTGGAGAACCTGGAATAGTGCACAGGGTGAGGAGAGCAGGCATCATTCAGTTTGGCAAGCCAAAATGCTTACAATGATGGAACCATCAGAAAAGTGTGACTTTCGGAGACTTAATATTGTCTCCAAATTGAGGAGTGGTACACCTCTGAATAAGGACGCGGGTGGCGCTGTGGGTTAAACCACAGAGCCTTGGGCTTGCCAATCAGAAGGTTGGCGGTTCGAATCCCCATGACGGGGTGAACTCCCATTGCTTGGTCCCAGCTCCTGCCAACCTAGCAGTTCAAAAGCATGTCAAAGTGCAAGTAGATAAATAGGTACCGCTCCGGCAGGAAGGTAAACGGTGTTTCTGTGTGCTGCTCTGGTTTGCCAGAAGCGGCTTTGTCATGCTGGCCACATGACCTGGAAGCTGTACGGCCAATAACGTGAGATGAGTGCCGCAACCCCAGAATCGGTCACGACTGGACCTAATGGTCAGGGGTCCCTTTACCTTTACCTTTTACACCTCTGAATAAGGCATGCTTGGTACAAGTAATAGGGGAAGGCTTAACACTAGAAGACATCTAGTTGACCGCTTTTGAAAACAGAAGGCTAATTTTGGTCTGATGGAGCTAGGCTCTTCTTTATACACTTAACAAACAGATAGCTCACTCATGGTTGTGCATATGCACCAGTTTGTGGAAACCAACCATTTACGGTATGTGTATCTGAGTTACAAATGTGGATTCATAATCAGAATATCCAGAGTTACACCTGGCAATTGCAGTCTTTTCTAAATCTGCGGCCTTTCATTTGGAAAGATTTGTTTCATGGTCTTTATGTAGTGAACAGTAGAGAAGCTCTCAATTTTTTTGTATTCTTCTCTCCCATTCAGAAACAGTCCTTCATTGAAACATGTGCTATGAGAATCAGAAATATGGTAAGACATTTTTGTTAATTGCATATTGCACAATGGTTGTAAAAAAACACAGAACCCATCTAAATTGCCACATCTAATTTGAACTGGAGCTTTGTAATTGAGGGAAAGCTTCAAATCTTTGCACTGTGTAGATATGAGAGGGAAAGAGAGAGACTATTGATCAGAGCTGCTGTTTATAGATCTGGATATTTGAAAGTGAAGTCGCAAGGTTTCTGCCAGTTGTGTTTCAAACCACTCTGGATTACATGCTGCCAGTCAGTGTAGTAGACAATACTGAGCTAGATGGATCAATCGTCTGACTCAGTATGAGGCATCTTCCTATGTTCTTGTGTCCTAGTAAGTTTCAGGCCCAAGGGAATAAACTCTTCTGTAGCCCTATTTTCTCTGTAAACACAAAACAGACTTGATTAGAAGCTTTGTGTTTATAAGCAGAGGAGGTTATTGGTAATGAATTTTTGTGCTTATCTTGCTTTTATTGGTGTGTGCCTAATTGTAAACAGCAACACAGGAACTCATGGAGACAGCAAGAAAATGAATGCTATTATAGTCACAGCCTTGTTTTTTCCTGTGTATGTATTTTAAAAGGAGTAATGTCACAATCTGTTGTTCAATATTTTTAAACCGTGTTGTTGAACACTTACATTTTAGATGTACCGTACTTGTTAGCTTTCTGTGGGCTGTGCAGCACTTTTTCACCTTTCAGAAACTCCCATCCATCTTGGACTCCCTTCTCTTTGAGTATTTCTGACTATGAAATCTCACCCAGTAGTTCCTTAAGCTTTTTGAAATCAGCCTTTGTAAAGTCCAGATTGGCATAGCCAACTACACTCAACCTTCCCTTGTCTGTGTATAATGAAACTAATCACTTCCTCCCAAAGTTCCCAGCACTTCCAGTTCACTGATCAGTTCCTCCCTGTTGGTGAGGACCAAGTCCAAGATAAGATGATTTCCTTGTTGCTTCTTCCATCTTCTTTCCACCTGCCTTCCTTGGGTGCTTATGCAAAAGTTTCCAGACCAACATTAATGCAGCTTCTTTCTTTGGGTCCTGGCTATAGGATGTGGAACTTGCTTCTTATTACTATTTCTGCATAGTTTTCCTTTTTATTTAATTGCTGTTGGAGGGAAGGACTTACCATGGATTATTTTTTAACTCGATAATTCTGTGCTTATTATACCTGTGATCATTTGCCATAAAATAAATTTAATTTGCAATGGGAATTGTTATGCTAAGAAGGGATTTTTATACCTACAGGTGTTCTGCACAGCAGAAGTGGAATATATGTTCTGCTATGGATGTCTTGGATATGGATATTCACATCAGGTCTTGTCTCTCTTTGCTGAAGTAGATGATTTGAATTTGAATCACAAGGCTGAAAGGGACCAGAATATCATGAAGCCTAGCACCCCTCCCATGCACTGTAAATTATGTTCCAGCCCACAGGTCAACTCACACAATATTATTTGTAGTGTTTTATAGGCAGAGAGTGAGCAAACAAGATTCACCATGCTAAAGATTGCCATTCCTTAAACAGTTCCAGATGGTTCAGTAGACATCCTAGGGAAGATTCCTTCTCAATCTCATATTAATGAGTGAATTCAGGAAGCACCATCAGGTCTCTGCTATCCAACATTCTGGCTCTTAAGAATGTTTTCTAACCTAAACTGCCCAAGTTGTTTGCTTGCTTATTTTAATCAAAATTCTGATTGTGTATTACAAAATGAGGCAAGGAGGCCTAGCAGTGCAGTATAATTTTACTGTACAGAACAGTGATGAAAATGAGGCCTGATTTTCAACCATAAAAGGTCCTATCAAGGTGGGAATAATTCATTCCCAACCACAGTAGTCACAAACTGGAAAAGCAAAATGAATAGTGTACAGACACTTAAAGGGGGGGAGGTGATTACTCTCTCTAATGAGCTAATTACACCCAGACTGGGTGGGTGAGTGATGGCATTTGGGGTACAGCCGATGGCATTTGGGGTCCTCATGCATGCATGTCTTTTGCAGCATCTACACAATGCCATTGACATCAAAATGACAGTCCACAGCTTTTCTCCATTTAATCTGGGTTGACCCTTTCTGGAGGAAATACGATAAGGTTTTTAGTTTAATCCACCCAGTTTGCCATTTACCCTATTGCAATATCTCAGTGACATGTTTGCCATTTAAACCCCTATCCGGAAGCCACTCTTCCTTTTTGAGACAACTTTCAGCTCCTGTCAAGCCTATATTGAAGTGTACTTCTACTCTTCCCCACTTGCCATTAATTCTGTCTCCCATAGAGACAGCCAGATAATAACCCATGAAAAGGGTCTACAATTCCATAACAGCTCCCTGTGAGTAGGAACAGAATTGCAGGAATACTTTGGACAATGAGTAGCTATAGAAACTTTGTCTGTCTCCCATGCATAATCAGGGGGTAGAGAGGTATTGGAGGTCATGGAACATAATCTGAAGTCCACTTTATGCTATGTTTTATTAGCTGTCCCAGCATTCATCCTTATTGATTGTCATAAATGGCTTTGTTTTGCAGCTGAAACTGCCAGGTGCAGATCCTGCAAAGGCTGTGGCATATTCCATGTTTCTGCGGGTTCCCCCTCCAGAAGACAGAAGAGACACTATAAGGCAACAATTCTTGACATCTAACTAGATTTGTTTCAATATGTAATGGACTCTGTTTTATAATGCTATGCATACAGTCAGTCATATGTTTTAGAATCGGAACCGCATGGTGATACCTAATGTTAGCAGTACTCAGAGTAGACCCATTGATTTAAGGCCACTGATTTCAATGTGCCTACTTTGAACATTACTTAGCTGGATATCACCCACAGGGTTTTAGATATATGCAGATATGAGGGTCTGTTTACATCTTACGGTGGAAATGAGTTCCCATTTCAAATTATGGGATTCCAACGGGATGTACGGTATCTAGCTAAGTCATACTCAGACCCATTGAAATCAGTGGATCTACTTTGAGAATGACTTAGTCAGATACAGCACGATAAATATTCTGTCTCACACACTCTCCTTTCATTAGGTATGTGTGAAGACTTGGGAGGGCGCAGTTCTTGGGTGAAACCCTAGCAGCACTAGGCAACCCCAAAGTCTATGTGAAACAAGGATTTACCTGAATGTTGCCATGGAAATTTCTGATGTATTCTGGTTTGTCTATCATAAAATCTTAACTCTAGAACACTTACCTTACATCTGAAAACTACTAGATTACTACACCAAACCAGGATAATCTGCTCCACAGGTGGGGCAAGGCTGCTGGTGTATTTTGCCCGCAGAGGCTGCCCCTGTGCCCCACTTTTATTTTTCCCTCTCTTACCTCTGGCTGCTGTATGCCTGTATCTGTGTGTGAAAGAGTGAAGGGGGACAGTGCATGTAAGTGCAAGCCCACTGCCCATTGCCAAATGCTGCCCTTAGCTCACCCCCACTGCCCTCACAAAACAATTTAAGCCCATAAGTTAGAGCGCACTGTGCAGCAACCAAGCTTCAGAGGACTCTTCCATGGCTGTTGCTATTTTTGAGTGGGATTCAGTTGTGTATCAGCAAAGGGCTTGTACACCTTTACCTTTTGCCCTGCTCTTTCCAGGGACAGGCCCACACTTTAAAACTCGGTGGCCAAGCACTGTCTTTTTCTTTTTGTCCCAGAGCTTTCCCCACAAGAGCTTTCCCCTGCTCTTTAAAACTGAATTGGAGCAAACAGTGATTCAGGTTTCCATGGATTGTTGTTTGCTCCGATTCAGCTTTAAAGAGAGGGTTTCACAGGGAAAGATCTGGAGGAGGGGGAGCGGGGTGGGGCGCTTGGAAATGGAACTTTGCAGAGGAGACTGTGCCTGGAAAGGTAAGTGTGGATAAGCCCCAACTCAGGTTGTGTGATTAAAGCAGAGTTTGTTCAAAACAAACCTTCTCCCCAAAATCTGACTTTGTGATAAGGATAAATGCAGTGGAAAGTGAGGATAATATTTGCTAGATGCGATGTCATATAACCTCACTACAGACAAATCAAAATGACGGCTCAGTAAAAAGCTGGTGTTGTCTAGGCTCCTCATAGACCTTGTGCTAACAAATCAGGATGAATACTCAATAAACAGGTAAAGGTAAAGGGACCCCTGACCATTAGGTCCAGTCGTGACCGACTCTGGGGTTGCATCGCTCATCTCGCTTTATTGGCCGAGGGAGCCAGCGTACAGCTTCCAGGTCATGTGGCCAGCATGACTAAGCTGCTTCTGGCGAACCAGAGCAGCACACGGAAACACCGTTTAATAATCAGGTGGACTGTGTATAAGTTCTGGTTTATATGGTTCCAATTGGTGGCTGAGGGAATAGCCGCCAGGATGGACACATCCCAAGGATGCTACAAGGTTTTATATTTCACACAAGACTCCCCACTTGTGTCCAGAGAAAGCAACCTTTTTTTTGAAAAGTCCTTACCTGGCTTCCTGTTTCAGCATTTGGCAGTGGCGCTTAATGGATAAAGTTTTGTTCGTCAGCAAAGAAATGAAAGTCCTGTCTAACTTTAACATGCAGTCATGAGACATCAAACCTCCACAAATCTGGTAGTGTCAAAGGAGCAACTGCCCCCTACCCTCCATGAGCCATGCTGTACCCAGACTGTTGAGAATTGCATAGATTCAGCCACACACCTGTGATCTCTGCAAATTGCAGAGAACTCAGGCAAAAACTTTCTTCTTGCCTGCTCCAAAGCTCGCCTTAGCATGAACCCTAATATGGTCCTTCGCTGAAATAACCTTCTCCTTAACATTGTTTACTTCGGAATCAAAATCATATTGAAACTTATTTTTCCTGCAGATATATAGGGGACTTCAGCAACAATGGTGACCATCAGGGTAGCAGGCCATGTAGCAGGGTGAAGGGGGAGAATCTTTCTATTGTGATTATCTCCATAGGCAACATTTGAATGCCTTGGTTTTTCTTTTCTCTTCCCCCAGCAATGTCATCAAGCCACTGCGCTTGGATTACCCTGCATTCTTATCTCCAGACTTGAATGTTTCAGTGGCAAAGATTCATCTGGACAAACCAATACCTACAGAGCACTACAAAAGTCTTCAGGAGGCTTTGCATCAGCCACCCCGAGAAAGGCAAGGACGAGGCAACAGTTTTTTAAAAAAGTATCTATTAATGTATCTAACATTTGTTATATGCTGTCAGAGCACCCTTCTCCAATCTGATATTGGAGTACTACATCTCCCAGTCATCCTGGACCATTGGCCCAAATGGCTAGGGGCTGATGGGAGTTGGCGTGCAAGGACTCAGCTACATTAGTAAAAAAGAAAGAAAGAAAAAGTTATACATGCATTATAACACTGTGACACCAGATGGCACTGTACTGGGGGTTTCTTGACATGCTCTTGGAGCCAATTTGGGAGGGCATATGGAGAAGGAAAGAGGGAAAGCCACGTTTGAGCTTGCATGAGCCCTTAAACTAAGGTTACCAGATTTTTTTCAATGAATCGGGGACACTTTTCAACTTCAATGGATTTTGTATGGGGACTGATTAGTAAATCCAGGGACTGTCCTTGGGAAACGGGGACATCTGGTAACCTTACCTTAAACTGGCTCCCACAAGCATAGCTGCTTAGTTGAACCCTCTTGTCTTGTCAGGCGGACTGTGTTTCATTTTACTGACCCTCGCCTAGTTCATTGCGGATTCCAAGCCCCAGTTCAGCTCTTCCACTGCCTCAAGTGAATTTGATTAAAACAAAAAAGAGCGAAATCCAACTGGGTAGTATCAGCATACTT
Source organism: Zootoca vivipara (assembly GCF_963506605.1). Classification (NCBI taxonomy): domain Eukaryota; kingdom Metazoa; phylum Chordata; class Lepidosauria; order Squamata; family Lacertidae; genus Zootoca; species Zootoca vivipara. The sequence goes on along the minus strand of NC_083276.1, from coordinate 124,981,261 downwards.
TTGACATCTTACTCCAGATCCCCAGATGTCCTCACTCTGCGGCTTCATGTAATGTGGAACAGTGGAGTGGAGATCCCATTGTGTAAAAGCCTTGAAGTTGAGCAGTGATCCCTCAGCACTACGTTCTGGAAATAGCCCTCCATGCAGGAATGGAACAATCTTGGTATGGGCGCTGCCGTCCAAGAAGCTGAACCCTGTTCAGAAGCAAACCATGGTCAAAAGCAGCCAAGAGGCCTAGGAGAATTAATAAGCTTGCACTTAGGTCATCCTTCTTGGGCAGCCTGTGCAGTTTCTGTACTGATGCAATACATTTGAAATTACTGTAGATTGATATGGTTCCAGATAATTTCATGGAAAAGTGGCTGGCGGTGGCTGGGATTTCGGATCTGACATTATTGATCACAGTCTTTCTTTTATACATGGTAGGTTTAGTTGTTAGTAGCATCCTCTAACATTTTCAGCTATTATCATAGTTGGAAAATACTATAGAACAGTTAATCTGAGGCTGCAACCCTAGCCCCGGGAGCAAACCCCATTAAATCCAGTAGGATTTAGAAGTGGTTAGGATTTTGTTGTAAATTATCAGCCGCCTCATCTATAAGCAGTTAAGTAAGAGCAACCAAAAATTTGGCTTTAAAACAGATCCGTTCCAGTAACCTCAGTAGTATTGGCCTACTTTCCCTCCAGGTAATAGCTTATTGCAAGATTGTGAAGTGAACTGGTAGTTGCAGTAGAGTTAAAGGTGGCTTAGTTTCAGCTATTTCAGATTAACTTCACCATGGATTGTATAAACACGTACTGTAATGTCATTTTTTGTTAGCTGATGGCAAAGAAATTGCATATTGGATATTTCAATTCTATTAAACTAATCCCCCCCTTGCTATTTAGACTGGAGAGACTGAAAACTGAATATCGGAATCTAAAAACATGGCATGAAAAGGCAGATTATTTAGATCAACTGATCTTAAAAAAGGGACCAAAAGTAAAACCAGGCCAAACAAAGGTAATTTCCTTTTCAAAGACAAATAATGTGCGACTGACTAGGGACAAAACCTCATGGGAAAGGCAGTTGCTTATTTTTCATTTTTGTACAAAGGGGAAGAATTATTATTTATTACAAAACCCAAAAGCAATTGCAGGCCCCTGAAATGGGAAGTGGAGGTCTTTTTCACACACACAAAAAGTATTAAATGTTTTCTTGAGTTACAAAAGAACATGAAGTGTCTCTGTTTTCCTTTCATATAATCTTTTCTACAGATCAGTTATATTCAATGTGAGACACTAATGTTATAGACTGTATAAGGTTGGGGAAGAAGGTTGGTAGTTAGAGAAAAGGAAGGAAGCGCTGTTTAGCACTTTCTCCTGCTATTTGTTGACTCGGAGATGCTGCTCGCCAGCTTTTCTCCTTGTGGGTGAAAAGGTACAGTACCTGAGAGGATGAGAAAAAATAGAACAGCCCTGCCACATGTAGGCCTCCAGAAATCCCCTGTTAAAAGTACAGGAGCTCAGTCATCTTCTGCAGTCGGCCACCTTAATTAAGAGTCTCCAAAGTGCTACTTCCCTTTGCATTTTTATAGCTTCCTATCTGGCATAAGAAATCACAATTTGATTTAATTGTTAAGGCTGATAAAGTGGCAATCTTAGAAACAAGGCAAAATTCCAGTCCCAGTGCTAATTATCACAGGAGGGAGAATGGTCTGTTCTTGCAAGCACCTATTTCTAACTCCTCTCCCCTCCCTACCAGGTATCTCGCTTCAAGGAAGCTGTTGGGAAAATACAGCGCCCTCAAGCATCTACAGTTTATACCTCCTCAGGTTTAGTGAACACTCAAATATTTTCCTATTCATCTTGAGCGTAGACTAGAAGGGCCAGTGGGTTAATTTTCTAACCTTTACAGTGCAGCATATACTGGTATTTGCAAAAGTTACAACGTTCAATATTACCTTGTGTGAAAATGGGGGAGGGGGGAGAATTGCCCCACGACTGCCGACAGAAGACGTACAGTCCACCAAGTTCCTCCAGGGACGTCCTGACCAACTGATTACCATATTGTCACTCAAGGTGACAGCATGGAGTGTTTAAACACTGAAAAGGGACTGCTTTTTAAAGAGGATGCCTATGAACTTCAATGCACTTATGCATGGCGCATAATCATAATGTGCATTTGCATTAAAAAAAGATCCATAAAGCATTTATCCAGCATAAGGAACTTGGTGGCCTTGTTATGCAACTAGCATTTTCTTTTTCAGTTTCTTACAATGTAACTTTCTAAAATTTCTCTCGCCACCTGCAGCTTCAGAAGTAATGTCTCATGAAAACATGAAATCATTCGCCGGAGAAGACATGAAGGTTTGTGTTATTAATAGATTGCTTCATAAAATTACACCACTGTGGTACCCCTACAGCTAAAGAGGTTACTGTCAATCACACTCCGACATATTTTAGGACATATCGTATATGTGCAGGACTATAGTGTATGTTGGGCTAAATGCATCCCTTCCAGCCACACTCTCTGGTCCTCAGAACTCTCAGTGCCCATTGCCCCAGGCCAAACCTCTCAACAACTCTGCTTGACTGCTTTTGTCTGGCTGGAATGGGCAATAATGCTTTAATGGATGGAGAGATGGGTGTGCAAAAGCTAGGGGTGTCAGAGGCATTGTTTCCCATCCTTCCCTGGGTTTACTGCATGCCGTGCTGTTTCTGTTCTATTGCTTTTTGTCTTCCACCAAAAAGCACATTATTTGCCCCGCTGTCTGTCCACTTTGGCAAAATTACGCAACTTTACATCATATGTCTCGTTGAGATTCCTGCATTGTAAGGGGTTGGAATCGATGACCCTTGGATGATCTTCCAGTTATTTATGATTCTATAAGTACTGTAATTAATTACGTAAATTGCCTACGCGGTGTTGCCATTGCGTTATTATACGTAACTAGTTATGTATCGTTTATGGGCTGAAGGCAACAGCAGTAGCAAATACCAGTTGCATTTGCTGAACTGTTTTCTGTTCCAGGCTTGGAACTGTTGAGGAAACGTCAGCCATTCCCATTTGTGTTTTCATTTGAGTTCTCCAACACCCTGATAGAAACTTTGGACTGTGGTATGGCTGGAACATTGCTTCTGCCTACTTCTGCCTCTTGCCTGTCCCACTACAGGCATGCAGCCCTCAGGTGGTTGCCTATAGGCCCTTGAGTTTCCCCACCTTTGAACCATAGAAATAGCAGCAACACCTGAAATGGGTAAAATGCTAGAAAGAGGCTCTTGTGGTAGGTTAGGCTTTTTAAAACCACCTGTCCCTTCTTAAATGAATATTGGCTACACCACCAGAAGGGTATGTCTTAAATAGTATCAAGACTGTAATTTTCTTTTAATTTGTGAAATTATTCCTCTTCCTACTGGTCAGGGTTTTGTTTGTTTGTTTGTTTGCTGGTATATTCAATTTAGCCTATAAATCACATTACTGAGTAGGCATTGTTGTAGCCTAGCAACATTTAATGACAGCCAGCCGCACATTCAGAAATAACACATGATTGACTGTATCACTTCAGACTGGACAAAGGATAAAATAAATCACATTCAGAATGCCCCTGACTTTAGAAAATTCTCTCTGTAGAAAATTAGTACAACAGGGAGAGAGGTCCCCCCCCCTTGCTCCCTGATGGTTATTTTTCTATATTTAGGGACTTGTGGAAGCATTGAAGCAATAGTCTCCCATCTTGCAGTCTTAAAATGGTAAATCTCCTAAAGAGCTCTGTCATGTGATATTGCTTGCTATGTAGTTTATTTATTTTTCTTGAAATTTCTATTCCTTTCTTCAAATGCCTGTGTATTACTTGCTGTACAGGCCCAGAGTTTTTGTGATATTGTTCTAACTTCACGTGTCCCCTTTCATACACATCAAGGGTACCATATCCTATTCTGTTGTACTGAACTGTTCAGAAATTCCTAGCATTAAAGAAGCATGAAATAATTTCTAGCATTCTCTACTTATTTACTCTCTGTTTTTATTAATTCAACTATGAAATGCCAAATTGATGGAGGCTTTAGTCTTGCTGACATCTATCTGTCTGAAGAGACAATAGAGTGCGCTTTTAGGGGTGAAGTCAAACCGCTGGAGAATCACAGCACCTGCTGTGGTTGCAGAGACCTGTAACTCGTATCTGCTGCCTCCTGCGTTGCTTTTGCTGCATCAGCAGCACCAAAGTGACTTCCTTGGGGGGCAAGCCTGAGCAGTGTATGTGGAGGTCCTGGGCTGCACAGATGACCACCTCCTGTGGTCTCACTGATGTGGTCCAAAGGAAAGCAGAGCAATATGTTAGGCACCAGCTTGGCTCCAGGAGTTGCTGGAAGGAGGCGTACAAGGTGCCATCCAACCATCTTGGGGACTCCACTCCGGATTTGTGTAGGGTTTACTCCTTAGCATTTTCTTCTCCTGCAGGTGTCCCGCAAGACAGTAGAGGATTTTTCCTCTGGGTTTACTCCCAAAGTCTTTTTCATAGAATCGTAGAATTGTAGAGTTGAAAGGGATCCTGAGACCCATCTAGTCCAACCCCCTGCAATGCAGGGATATGCAGCTGTCCAAAGAAGGATCGAACCTGCAACCTTGGCATTATCAGCACCATGCTCTAACCAACTGAACTCTTTTGCGTGAATGAGTATGGCCACAAGGCAGCGGAGGTCTGGGATCAGAGTTGTCCTCCTAGATGGGCTATCTTCCCAGGTTGTCGAGCTCCATCTGTCCCTCACGTCCCTCAACAGCATGTGCAGAAGCCACCTTCTTGACCATTGGACTCACTATTGGTCTTGTACACAATCTGCCAGAGCCTGTATTTGCATGCAGGAGACCCATTGGCTCCCCTCACTTGGTTTAGCCGGCCAGTCAAAGCTGTTTGCAGGATGTGGCTGCTTTTGCATGCTGACTGCTTGTAGGGGCCACAGGTGAGAGCTGAGTGCAGGGTGGGGACCAAAGGTGGACATACCACCGAAGAAGGAGCACAATGTGTCCCTTTCCAAAGGTACAAGCCATATACCCCAGGCAGTGTATATTTCATTGAAATTAATACCAGTAGTTATAAAAAGACTACATTTTAGTACACTAGTGTTGGTGATGATTATTGTTATTTACAGAAATGGGCAAGTCAACTGTCTGCTCTCTCATCACGACCTTCTGGACCTGTGCCATCCCGCAGAAACTTATTTTCATCAGAACAAATTCCTAAACCAGCTGAAACAACCCCTCCTGTCCCAGCGCTGACTGTAACCCCTAACCCTACGTGTTCTCCAGTATCTTCAGATGGAGAGAACACGAAAGACATGGTTGTAACAGAAAGACTTCATCCTGACTCTTCAGATGGAGAGAATATGAAAGACATGGTTGTAACAGAAACACTTCATCCTGCGTCTGAAACAACCTCTCTATCAAGTTCCATTGGAAGCGCAGCAAAAAATTCTGAGGCTAGGGATTCAGAAAGCCTTGCTTCTGCAGGTCCTGAGAGGAAACTGTCAGTTGAGGAAATACCCGTCATAGTCAAAAAACCATACATCAAAGAATATCTGCCAGAACCAATACAGGTAGCTGATGAAACATTGTTTCACTTTCCCCTCCGCAGGGGAAAATGTGGGTTATTGAGCTTTCTCCTTCTCTAATGGGCAAGCTGTTTGGAGCTTTAAGGTTACCATTCTTGCTCTTTTGAAGCCATAGCATATAATTAATAGTTGCATTCTTACAGTGGGGTCAAGGGTAGCAACTGTAATGATGATCCAGCTGTGCCACATCAGACTTTTACTGTAAATATGCTGTACACCAAGGGATCCTCCAGACAATCTATTTGTTGGTATTCATCTGGATTTGCTTGCAGAATACTTAAGCCGTGATTAGACTATACAGTAGACGCTTTCAGGCTTTGTCAGTCACATACCAGTGCAAATTCTGGTTGTGTACTTGGGGTGTCTTGAGCAACAAAGCTCACTTCCCCACAAAGATTATACTTTTTGCAGTAAGGAAATTGACAGGAAAGTAACTGGAAAATGTGGGCAGCACTTGCTTTGACACAACATTGTCTAGCCTCCCTGAAAACAAATCAGGATAAATGCTCAATAAACAGGTCATCTGTAAGTGCCCTGACTCAGGTCTTCACTGAGCATTTGTTCCAATTTTTTTGAGACAATAAGCATTCATCCTGATTTACTTGCGGTGTTTACATGTTTTCCTGTTAACCACCCATTCACCCCACCCTTTGCAGTGAATTTCCCAGTCACTTTCCAAACAGCAAAATGTCCAATTGTTAAAGTAGAACCTTTTGAGCCTGTGAAAATGGCAATTTCTTCCATTCTGACTGACTTTGCACGGTGATGTTCTACCTAGCTGCACTCTGCCAGAAGTAGTTCTTTTTGCACATTCATTTTACATTCTTACAGTATATTTATAAGAGTGAATAACTATCTTTTTTCTTCTTCTTGATGTATCACCTCTGAAATTGCAAAGGAATCACAGCCTAAGTCTGAAGTTTCTGTGAGTGTCTCACCTCAGTTTGTGGCACCTCCTAGACCATCAGGTAAATCGACATAACTTTTTGAAGAGTAATCATCAGCTTCCAGGTGGTTGGGTTCTATATAAAATAAAGCAAAACATGATATGCCAAGGAAAAAAAGGATTTTCACAAGTTCACAACCTACTTTTAAAACCTCGCTTGGCCTGGTCCTTGGGTTCAAGAAACAGAAAGAATATCGCCTTTGGAAGCCATCAAACTTTTGTTAAATATGTATACTGTGTGTTGTCTCTATGACCATATTTACGCAAAAAACTCAACAGTTGTTTCATGGGCAAACGTCAACAACTCTGAGCAAAGCGTGAAGCTTTGCCCCCAAGGAACAAATTCTGCCAAGAACTGGCAGGAAAAAGATTAACAAATAAACTAACACTAGGCTGAGGACAAAAGTACAAGGGAGCTGTCAACCCGGGACAGTTTCGCTATGAAATTAATGAAGCTTAAGATTCAGGACCCCTAATTCTAGAGGACTTCAGTCCACATTGCTTAAAAAATGTGGGTCTAGTGGGTCTTTTGTTATATATACAGGTGAAACTCAGAAAATTAGAATATCATCAAAAAGTGCATTTATTTCAGTAATGCAACTTATTATTTTTTTATTTTTATTTTAATTTTTACAAATGCTTTCTTTTGGAAATTCCACAGTAATAAAACAAAATAGTTACAATAATACAAAAATAAACATCGCTATTACATTTCATTAATTACATTCTATTTATAATTGACCCACCTAGCGACAAATAATTACAATTACAACAAATAAAGGCTTGACATAGCTTGCTTTGCATGTCATGCATCTATCTCATATATTGGTTTCACCTTTTAAGTTGCGTTACTGAAATAAATGCACTTTTCAACGATATTCTAATTTTCCGAGTTTCACCTGTATTTCAACAATCCCAAAGTTTGAGAGTCAGTAGCACAGATGTTGTAAAGGTGTGGTGATCTGTCGTGGAACAATCCCACTGAAGAAGATAACAGTGGTTACCCAAACCTCGTTGCTGGTTGTGAAGGGTCACCCATGACAGTTCAGGCTTCAAGTTCCCCAAGATGTAAGTCCACCACTGGTTGACAAAGGCAGGAGTGAACTGCATCATGAGAACATCCTACTTCTTAAAGTGTTCCTCCTGCCTTCATCCTGCGCTTTGAACCAGCGCCCAACCTGAGAGCACTGCAATGCCAGTGAGTTAACTTATAATTAAGTTAGGTACCAACTGTACTTTTCAAAACATGGGTTATGAATGTGGCTTATTTAACAATGATTAGTTTGCTTTAAATGAGGATTCCTTGTTTAAACCTGGCACCCGGCTAATACGACTCTTCAAAAGTGAAACTAAACTTGGCAGAAATATTTTCCCTGACCATGTGAGAGAAGCACTTAAGACTAGTGGTTGGGAAAACCCAGACAGACAGCTGGGCGGGGTATAAATAAATATAACAACAACTACTACTACTATTACTACCACTACTACTAGCACTTTCCTCAGACTTATTGAGGCTCATCACTATATGGCTGAACCAGTGGTTCTCAAACTTTTTTCTTTGGGCCACACTTACAGAACAAAAATTTGCTTGCTCCACGCCATTTTTTATTGTTAAGAAATACATTTGAAAGCAAAAAGAAATTGCTCCTAGCAGTGCTTGATTCTGATAAGCCATCTGGATTGGATTGGACACTGAAATATTTAAATGTTTCTTTGATTATCCTTGAATCTTCCTGCTACAATTGCCATCCTCCCCTGCCACACCTTCGAGAACCACTGAGCTAAACCATGATTTAATGTTACATGCAAACACAGCCTATATTTCCATTTCTCCTCCTGTCTTTCTTTCCCAGAGGTAGCATTGCTGATCTCCCATCCTTTGGATCAGGAACCATTAGAGGCAGTAAAGCTGTTTCCATAATAAGACTATGCAGAATTGCAGGATTCTTTTATAGTAGATACCTCTGCAGTAAGAAGAAACTGATAATCAGGGAACTCTCAGGACAGGACTAATTATACAGAAAACATATATGGGAAATTCTACAGGGGTATTGGAAGAGAATAGCAAGTTGGCAGTCTTGCTTTTGCTATCAAGCCAAAGTAAAGAGATTGGATGTTTGTGCGCTAACTGCTGCAAAGTGTTTAGAAGTTGCTCCTTGAAAAAGAAAGGGGTTGCCTTAGTCAGAGGCCAAAATATATTGCAGTTATACATAATTTCCTCCTATAGAAAAATTAAAAAATTCCTTCAATAGCACCTTAAAGACCAACTAAGTTTTTATTTTGGTATGAGCTTTCATGTGCATGCACACTTCTTCAGATGGTGTATCTGAAGAAGTGTGCATGCACACGAAAGCTCATACCAAAATAAAAACTTAGTTGGTCTTTAAGGTGCTACTGAAGGAATTTTTTTATTTTGTTTCGACTCAGACCAACACGGCTACCTACCTGTTCCTCCTATAGAGATAGCCACAATGGTGTCTTCTACCTTGTGTTGAACTACATATCCCATTACCCCTGGCCATTCGCTATGCAGACCAAGGGCTAGGGATGGGCATAGCGAATCTAGACTCTCTCAGTTTCTCATTCTTCTAATCCTAAATTCAGCTTTCCACATTTCCACATCATTTTGCAGATTTTTTTTTAGTCCGCACAAAAACTCATTAGCATTTCAGTGAGAATTTCTAATACAGTATACACATTTTTACTAAGTATATTTCCCTGAAATATTTCTATTTCTCGTTTTTTCCATTATTTTAACTACTATGTGCACCATTGTTGTTGTTGTTGTTGTTGTTGTTGTTGTTGTTGTTAATTCACTCTGCTCTCTGTGGTCATTTATGGAAGTGACAGTGTCTTTACTGAATTCCATGACAAAATAATTCATTACTCAAATGATTTGGTCTGCTGGGGAGTGTTGTGCATTATTAATTTACACTAAAATTAAATACCAGATTTCACAACTAAAATTTTGTTGCTCTTCCATTTGTTGCTCTACAATATTTTATTTTTCTTGCTGATCCATCCTAGATTCAGTTGTTGAACCAGTACAGCAATTGCCTTGGAAATCTACGGTAAGGAATAACTCGTTAAGCACTGCTCCGATAGCATATAATACAGTTAAGTGGATTTGGTGATGTCTGTGTAGTGATGGCAGCATCATGGAACGTTTCTTATCTACCTCATTAGTTCATGATCTGTTGCAGAAAACAGCACAAGGAGTTGGTACAATCTGGCTTCCTCTCATTCCCAGTGTTACACACAAAAGAAACCAAGATCACGTATAAATGTACTCAACCACAAAACAGACGTGACCAGCTGATAATTGTCTCAATATTGCATAATTATTATATATAAACTAAACCAAAACTAAGACGTCAATTTTTCAAAATTCGAATCAAGTCCCTTGCTCCCATAGAATACTGTAGGAAGTTCAAAGGTATGAAAGAGTTCATTCCAACAATAATACTTAGTTTTGGTTTAGTTTATATATAATAATTATGCAATATTGAGACAATTACCAGCTGGTCACGTCTGTTTTGTGGTTTTCCTATCATTCCCTGCATCTGATTATATATCCACTTGCCAGGGATAGTTAGTACCTCTTTAAAAGACACTTTGGATTCATTTGGGAAATGTTTTGTGCTGACACTCTTGTCACTTTCTTTTCCTCCTCCTTGGTTATTAGAGCCCTGGTTTTTCTGCTTTAAAAAGAGAACAGGTAGATTGGAGGTGGTATATATTTATGGGTGGTCTTTGAGCACTGGAGTCTCTCACTGTTGCCACATTGCTACCGGTAATTCCTTTAGTTAATTTTGTTTGGCGGAGAAGAGGCTTGTTTATGATTTTCAGCATTCTGATCTACAGTCCTGATTTCCACCTTCCCCCTACCTTTTTTCTTGGCAAAGCCCCTTCAAGGATTGGCTTGATATGACATTTCCCAGGGGGAACTCAGCTGATCCCAGGGAGCTTGCTCTCACCACAGGTCAGCTGTTAGGCTAGGGGTAGGCAACCTAAGGTCCATGGGCCGGATGCGGCCCAATCCGGCCCGCGGATGGTCCAGGAATCAACGTGCTTTTACATGAGTAGAATGTGTCCTTTTATTTAAAATGCATCTCTGGGTTATTTTGTGGGGCATAGGAATTCGTTCATTTTTTTCTTCTTCAAAATAAAGTCCTGTCCACCACATGGTCTGAGGGACGGTGGACCGACCCATGGCTGGAAAAGGTTGCAACAAAACTCCTTTGCCCCTGCACAATCAGGGGTGCATATTAAGGCTCCCAATTGCGCATTGATAGCTGTGTCTCCACCTGCCCCTCACCTTACTTCACATATGACATCCAGTGTAGGGCAGATAGGTGTAACTTGGGGAAAACCACGTAGCTGGAGACCCTTTGGGGAAAGGGGTTTACATTTCCCCCTCCCACCTCCGCCTCCCGGGCTAATTCTGTTTCTGTGTGGAAAAAAATCAGTTCAGACTGGGACTAAAAGAGGCCTGGTTTGCACACAAAGCCATGGTTTGTTAAACTATGGTTTATTAAACCATGGTTTGTCTGATGGTCTGAACCCTGCCCACTGGCTTAACTCTGGTTGTTTACTGCCAAGAAACTACAGTCTGAAGCCATGGTTTGTTATTGCCTTATGAACCTAGGCTTGTTTTAACTTTGACTTGGTTGTACATGCAAAACTAGCATGCAGACTTCCTTAAGCACAGTTTGCTTGCCAACAGCCCAGACGGCCAGACTGCAATTCTATGTACATACCTTTGAACGTATATCCTATTGAATCCTGTTGAATTCACAAAGAGCTAGTTCTGAGTAAACATGCAATAACACTGTGCAGTACAAATACCTTCACACACACCTTCTAAACTCATTTTTCTGTGTGCAGCCTATTAGCTTAGTGCTGCGGCTGGCTGTTGCCTTGTGCCAGGGGATGGTGGCTGTTGGACATTCAGCAGATGATGTCAGCACTGATCAGGACTGGCTTGTGTCACCAGTACTGTGGGAGGAAACATGTGAATTCCTGTGATCCACGCATGTGGGGTAAATAGCAAAAGAATCAGCTGGGTGCCTGAATTCAAAACATGGGGGTAAATCACTCTCCAGCAAGAGAAAGCCCTCAGTAGCAGAGTTTAAACTCACAAAGTCAAGCAGTTAGGAATGTAGGCTGTTAAACCTTTTGCATATCCCATTTAGTCCGCTAGCAAAGCACTCTTCTCTTTCCGCCCTCTGGCAGCGAACAGACCACACCATTAGTAGGTTTGAATGCTTTACTTACAAATTCCCAAGGTCTGATTTATGCGTTATTCCATGCAGCAGCAAGAACAAGGCGGGTAAAAAGTATTGGGTAGAAAATACAGAGATAGCTAGTTAGAGGACAGCACTTGTGCAGCTGCCATTCCCCATCCAACACCCTCTGATGCTTATCTGCTAGCATGCATATGACTGCCCAGCTGAAAATATAACTTGTCTCCTTTATTCCCTGACTTCAGAAATTAGGAATAATGTTTATACTGGTAGGATATATAGTATTACTGTATTACTAATATATTGTTTACATGCATTTTTCCTATTTATGCTCTTCATTTTGTTGTATTATCATAAACATTTGACCAAGAAAATTTATTCATTTGAAAGCCTCTTGTAAAAAAAACTGTTCCCAAGACCGGGGGGGGGGGGGAATGAGCATACCGGTAGTACCCAACTGCCGAGGAATTTCCAAAACCCACACAACTCCTCTGTTCATCTTGCAGCTTTCTAAATTTCATAACTATGCCCTCTCTCCCTTTTTTAAATTACAGTTCCAGGAAGCGGTTTTTAGTGGAAACAAGTTTGAACCATTCTTGAGAAGTATCAGTAAAGTACAGCCTCCTCCACTTATTTTTGGCAAAGGAGATGTCAGTCTTTTAGGAAAAACGTACCCATCTGATGCTAACAAAGAACGAGAAGACCAAGATCCACCTGATGGGATGTCATTGACAAAACTGGGGAGTAGTACGGACACTAAATTAATCAAGAGCAGTGGGGAGCTTTCTATACTAAGGCTTATAGAAAGAAAAATGGATTTAGAAGAGGAGGATCAAAAACGTGGCATGCAGGATGAAAAGGCATCAGAACCACTCGCTGTCACATCGGGTTCTTCTCAAAAGACACCAGAAGATAAACTAGCAGAACAAGCAGAAATAAAACAGGTTGAGATTTCCTTTGAGAAGTCTCTTGAAGATGTGCTTGCTGATAAACTTGTAAAAGTCGTAGCAGTGTCATCGATTTTAAGCAAAAACCTTGAAAACATAGTTGCAGAGGGACTCTCAGAAGCAAAGCTGTCTGAAACACTGGAAGATAGCAGTTTGCCAGGGGATGATAAATGTCTTCCTGAGGAAAGAAAGATGTCTGGCGAGAAGGTTGCAGAACCAGAGGTAACAAAACTGACAGCTGCTGTAAGTCAGAATTTGCAGGCTCATCTTATAGACAAATTGTGTGAAGAGGGGATAATCACAGATACAGATCTACCTGAAAAAGACCAGATAGTTTCTTTTCCAATTACTAGTGATTTGCTCAAGAGGAGGAAAAGCTTGTCCAAAGAAAGCATGTCACAAACTGAAATAGCAACACTAAAATCACTAAGTGAGCATCTATCAGGAACCATCACCAAAGCCGAATCCATGCAGCATAGTAAAGAAAGTAGTAAGGAAAGTATTAAAGAAAGTAGTAAAGAAAGCGAGTTAGTAGTTACAGGGACAGGTTTATCTGAAAGCAAAATAGATGGCGATAGAGAGGCTGCTTCATGTCCTAAAACCGACAGTAGTCCAGTTGAACAAACAAATGCAGAGACAGGCTTAGGAAAAGAACCCTCTAAACAGTCACTGGAAATCATTAGAGTAATGTTACCTGTGAACACAGACACAGATAACATTAAGCAGCGACTTTCTATTCATGATGCTCTCCTAGAAAAAATTTTAAAAGCAGAAATAATAAGTTTAAAATCACTTTTAAGCAAAGAACATCAAGATCACTTTAAAGATAAACTTTCAGCAGCTGGATTAAAGGGAGAAGACTTGAAAACAGTGTGCCGGAAGTTGTCTTTGGCTGTGAAAGGGGATGACAGTGTTACACCAGAGAAGGCTGCGCTGCAGGAATGGCAGGATTCCTCTAGTGAGGGCCTTGCTAAAGAGACATTGGTGGTAAATGAAAGTATTCAAAATCTCTTTGAAGTGCTTTCAGAAAACGAAATTGCCAACCTAAAGTATGCATTGAACAAAAAGATTCAAGACCATCTTTCAGAAAGACTTTCAAAAATAGGAATGATCACAGAGAGTGAGTTAAGGAGAATACTTGGAAACTTGTTTCCAGTAGTGGAAAAACTAGCAAAGAGTGATGAAGGCTCAGATGAGCAAAGTACGCAACTAGATACTCAAAGCCTGCATGACAGGTTTTCAGAAGAAGAACTAAAAAATCTAAAGTCTCTCTTGAGCAGACTTCTAAATCAAGGCCACCGAGAGAAACTTTCAGAATCAGAAGTACAAGGTTTAACATCAGTTTTAGAGAAAAGCTTTGAGGATCTTCCCATACAAAACAGTTCGGAAACTGGGATAAGCCAAGAAGTTGAGGTAAAGGATGAATGCCATACTATATCTCTGCCAGATGTTGAGGAAAGTCAGAGAGTTAGTAAGACAGATGTATCTGAGAGAGGAAAAGTTCCTTCAAAGGAAAGTCTTCATAAAATTTCAACAGCGGGTAAAAAACACAAAATAGAAAAAGAAACTGTAGACCTTTCTGTAACAAATCTTTTGGAAGTAGAAACAAGGAGCATAGAAACTCAGACGATGGGTCATCCCAAAAAAGTGAAACATAAAAAAGAAAGTCACAGGTTGCCGAAGTACAGTGATAATCTGAACATACCAAATATAACGAGAACAACATTTGATGTAGGATTTAGAAGCAAGTCACCTGAGGAAACTTTGAAGAGAATCCCTGAACCGTTTGCCCCGTCATCTTTTTTGAGTGCGCATGATATTGGCATCCAAAGTGAGGCAAAAAATTATTTCTGCAACAAGCCCCCCAGTTTTATTTCCAAGCCTCCCTTTCCAGTGAACCCTCAAACATTTCTCTTTTTGCATTCAGAGTCTGAGGAAGACACAAAGCCAGCAGTTAAACACCACCAGAAGGCAAAAAGGAAGAAATCTGACATAAAGAAGGATAGCGGGTCACACCAGATGCAGCAAGCATCAATGAGTACACAAACCAGGAGAGAAAGGGTGCCTACTGGAAGCACATCTAAGGAAATTTTAAAAGAAAAATGCAAAAGGCACCCACCAACTTCTCCAAAACTGAGCGCCACCGACAACAGGAAGGATTCCAAAGCAACGGCATCCCCCAGCGGTACGCGAAAGGAAAGCCTGAAGCAGAAATCTGAGAAGAAGCGAGATACGGAGGTTAAGCCCAAAAAATCACTTACCAAGACTGCTGTCCTGTCTGATCCACAGATACAAAGCCATTCCAAAAACATTTCGGAAAAATCATCCACAACTAAAATACCAGCTCCTGGGCGTACAAAAGGAAACACATCGGTAAGAACAAAATAAAAAAATCCTTATCTACCTGTAATTGGTAAGAACGTTATTGACTCTGTACTTGAAGACCACAAATATTATTTTTGAAGGCAGCACATCTAGGACAATATAGGCTTCAATGCATTTATTTTTTCCAAACAGAGAGCAGATCAGAGCCATGGAACTAGCGTTGCAAATTAAAATCAAAGCTCAACATATTGGAAAAACAGACTTCAAAACAGGGGCTCCTATATTAAAGACTTTAATGCCAGTTGATTTGACTACACTCATGAGCCCAGTAAACCCAGTGCTTACTGGTTGCTTACATAGCCAGCCTTAGTGATTGCACTAAGCAGTGTTCCTTGCAGCATGTAAATGATTGTTTTCAGAGACTGTACTGTTTTTCAGGAGTAGCAGTTGGGGTGGGGAGAGTTTTATAAGCCTTCTCTCCCTTGCCACCGTCCTGATAAAAGCCCCTGCTATTTGGCCTGGGATGGAAGCTGTCAGGAGGGTTTTCATCAGGACCAAGCATGTGTGAGAAAGCCTTAAACCCTTTCCCCACACAGTGGTTGCAGTCCTGATCAGTTGCTGTATCAGAATAGCACCACACGAAGCAAAGCATTCAGTGTAATGTGAAGCTTGGCCGTTTTTGCCCTTCTAAAGTGTTGGTGTTGACCTTTAAAGCCCTAAACGGCCTCAGTCCAGTATACCTGAAGGAGCGTCTCCACCCCCATCGTTCTGCCCAGACACTGAGGTCCAGCGCCGAGGGTCTTCTGGTGGTTCCCTCGCTACGAGAAGCCAAGTTACAGGGGACCAGGCAGAGGGCCTTCTCGGTAGTGGCACCCACCCTGTGGAATGCCCTCCCACCAGAGGTCAAAGAGAACAACAATTGCCAGGCCTTTAGAAGGCATCTCAAGGCAGCCCTGTTTAGGGAAGCTTTTAATGTTTGATTTCTGTATTTTAATGTTTTGTTGGAAGCCGCCCAGAGTGGCTGGGGGAACCCGGCCAGATGGGTGGGGTATAAGTAATAAATTACTAATTACTATTACTAAACCTGACACAGAGTACATACATATCCTTGGCTCCACATTACCATTAGCACCATACTTTCTCTTCTTCTTTTTTACTGCTTCTCAGCACATGGCGTTCATTCCTTAAATGTTATTCCTTTGTTTGCAACAATATATATAAGCCACCCACTTACAAAATTGAGGTGGTGTACAGCAATATGCGCAGGTGCAGTAAAACACAAGATACCACAAAAGCAATACGCATCATCTTGCCTCTGCACTTCTTGAATGCCAAGTTCTGCATGTTGTGATCTCCCAACCCCAGTTCCCAGCCTTACCAGCATCCCTACAGGCATTGCAATCCCCTGCCAACAGCAACTAGGTCTCCATCTCTAGGAAAGGTGGAGAACCTCTATCTGCCCCTCTGCCCAGGGGCCAACTTTTCAGATGGATGGGGCAACCCACCCATCATTCGCACAATGTCAGTATGAGATCACGATTGGAAGGGGCAAGGTTCCAAGGCTGGGAACCGCAGCGCAAGGGGCATTTCCACCCTTATACTTTGCAAGCCTCCTCATTCTCCTTTCCACCTTGGATGTCAGAGGTGGGAAGAAGCACAGAGTCCTTTGTTGGGAATCCTTTGGGAGCTTCCCTATGCTTCCCCTATCCCTCTTTTTTCCACCTGTGATGTCAGGGGCTTCACAGAATAGCCCTAGGAGAGAGAAGTTTTTCCCATGAAATAAAAACCACTTCCCCCTCCATGGGCAAGGCATGCTCCCACTGCTCATTAGGGTCTGGGTGGTTGGGAGCTCACCTTTTTCCAGCAAAGGTTGAGAGCTCACTTTAAGCTCTTGAAGTCCCACATTTACCGGCTCCATGCCCGATGTCCTATATGACATCAAGTTTGGCCTGCAGGTCACAGGTTCCCCGCCTCTGCTCTAGAACCTGTTTAGGGTTTCCATAGGCGAACCAAGAAATTGCACCTATGCATTGCCACCCGAGTGCTTGGAATGTTTGGTGTCTCGGTCACAGCACTTCAGCCAATTGCTAATATGGGGAAGGAAATAGAACAGCAACCACTAGTATTTAGCTGATTAGTTAGAAGACAGCAGATACTAATCTGACCCAGATATTAACAGCAGCATGAATTTGTCAAATGAAATAAAGACTTGGGCGTGCAAAGAGACACAGAACAGTGCAAATTTGATTGTTCGATAAGCCAACCACTGAGCGCTGATAAATAAAAACTTTGCGTTGTAATTCAACATTGTCAAGAAGACTTCTGCTTGCCTAATGGGACTTCTGCCTTCTCTCCTTTCTCATGTGCCCCCTCCAAATCAGCCAATTTGTGGTAGGGAAGAGGAGGAGGAGGAGAAATGAGTGGGATGCAGTTCATTGTCTTACAGCAGGCATCCCCAAACTCGGCCCTCCAGATGTTTTGGGACTACAACTCCCATCATCCCTGACCACTGGTCCTGTTAGCTAGGGATCATAGGAGTTGTAGGCCAAAACATCTGGAGGGCCACAGTTTGGGGGTGCCTGTCTTACAGTGAAGTTTGTCATAATTATACACATACATAAAACAACTCTTTGCTTTTATTTTGATACTCAGAACATTGCGGGCCCAGATGATATCGATATGGAAGCTTACAGGCATCTTGAAAAAGCTGTAGAAAGAGCTCTTCTTGATTTAGGAAGAGTCCCTGAAGGCAGCTCCAGCCAGGGAAGGCCAACTCCTGCTCCAAGTTCTACTACTCTCATAACCAAAGATTCACCCAGATCCTATCACTCTGCTGTTGAGACTCCAAGAAATCAAGCAGGCTCAATAACGGAGATGCTTAACAATCAAGAACAGATCTTAAAAATGACACCCGAACAACTGGAAGTTGTACTTAGGATTATCCAAAATATATTGAGGCAGAACGCAAGACCCCCAAATAATGGATGAATGGAAACAATCTTTGTGTAAACCAGCTACGTATGTATGTTCTTACTTCCCCCGAGCTATTATGAAAAATAAAACCCTCTGTATATATACATTTTTAAAGAAAATTTAAGGATATTTTAAAATTATTGTAGATAGGAAGCTGCCTTATATGTCAAGTCAAATATCATTGACCCATATATTTCTCTCTGTGTGTGTGTGCGCGCGCGTGTATGTAAAATATGCCACTATACCTGTTTCCAGACACAATGTGAATCAAAACTGCCTGCAAATGAATAAAAGGGCTCAGATTTGATCCCCACATCGTGCAAAAGATTCCTGCATTGCTAGGAGCTGGATTGGATGACTCTTGTGGTCCTTTCCAACTCTATGATTCTATGACTCCCCTAAAAAGGAGCTTCCTCTAGGATGGAACGGTGCTGACAACAAGCTCCCCCCCCCCCAAATGCACCAGGGTATTCCGATGGAGAAACTCCCCTAGTGCAGCTGATCCCAAGTAGGGCTTCCTATCAGCTCTGATAAACTTGCAACAGAATAACTGGGAGCTGACGTTAAGCTAGGAATGGGGCAGTAATTTGATTCTGTTTGTATTTAAAAGTGAATCTACCTAGTTAGCTCTTTTTAAAACAATATGTGAAATGAAAAACAGACATCCTGCCAAATTTGCACTTCGCTGAATTTTGCAAATACAGTTCTCCAGCCAAGTAATGTGTACAAAAACACAAATAAGGTACAGTGTGTGCGTAAGTGTGCATTCACAAAAACACACAAAATGCATTGTACTAGGGAGCATAATAAGTATTAGGGAAATGCATCTTGCAAAATTGTGCATTAGGTAAAAAGGTTTATATTAGGAAAACTTTGCACTTGGATTCTGATTAATTTTAGGAATTTCTTTTAAAAAGAAAGCAACTGATATGAAACAGTGGAGAAGTGAACTTGAACAATGGAAAAATGAGAAGCAGAGAAACCAAAATAGACAGATTTGCTCAACTCTACCAGTCTTCCCTTTGGAGCTGCACCTGTACCTGCCTCACAAGTCAGATGCGAGGCAGGTGAATGTTGTTTGCGGGAAACAGTCTTGCAGGTCAAATTGGGACCTGTGCCAGGCCTAATTAAGCTGATGGACCAGAGGTTCCTTAGCCCTGCTGTATACACTGGCTTGCAGTAGCTCAGGGTGTCTTACTTGGAGATGAATTGGGAGAATCTGTATGTAAAGTGTTTGCCTCTGAGCTACAGACCTTCCTCTAATGCAGGCATCCCCAAACTTCGGCCCTCCAGATGTTTTGGACTACAATTCCCATCTTCCCCGACCACTGGTCCTGTTAGCTAGGGATCATGGGAGTTGTAGGCCAAAACATCTGGAGGGCCGCAGTTTGGGGATGCCTGCTCTAATGCTTACTTCAAAATTCCCTACTGGTGTTACTTTAATACAGAATGCAATATTTTATCTCTTGCTTGATGAAATGTGCTTAGGTGATTGCTGGAAAAGACCTGAAAAATGATAGATTTGCCTTTATGATGTTCAACTTTTAATAATTGAAACTTTTTTTTTAAGACAACCCATAGTGTCTACTGTAACTCCCTACTACACACAGTATGGCGCTGTCTAAGATGCCCAGCCTAATTCTTTCAGGTCAAGCCCGGCCGTTGCAGCAGCAATTCCTTGCTGTTTCCCAGTGGCACAGTATCGTGGTGGCTAGATGATGTCATCTTGGCAAAAGGGGGGGGGGAATCACTGCTGCCACACGGTTTCTTGGTTTTATAATGAATAGACCCTGCTTGCCAGCTCTGCCCTCAAAAGATATGCAGAGCAACAGAATTAAGGAACATCTTGGAAACATGGAGGGCAGGCAGCTGCAGTTTCCCACTTGGCTCCGTCCCCTCAGATGCATACTGAGCACGGGTGCGGAGGCAAATGCATATATTTATTAGAAATAAAATTAATCCTTTCTCTAACCAATTGAGCTAACTTCCCTTTTAGCATTAACTACCTGCTGCTAGAATTTGACTGCAGAACACCACACACTGCTCCGAGTTCTCCCTCTGCCTGTGATAGAGTGGCTGAAAACCTAGAACCCATTGTGTCCACTCAACAGACGTCTCCTAAGAGTCATCCTTAATTTGATGGTGCTGCCTATATGAGTTGCAGAATCAACCCATGATGCCCTGTATTCTCAGACCCATTAACCTAGTCTTTTAATATAGTTAAAGCAACTTTACTGCCAGGGTGAAATGTCTACACAGTTCTTAAAGCATATTCTTATACATGTCGATTTGATACTAAACTCCACTGAATTCCATGGGATTTGTTCCCAACATAACACTGGCTACTCAGAAGTAAATCCCACTGAATTAAGTGGGCTCCTCCTCCAAATAAGTGGTGTTAGGAACTATATTCTTTATGCAGTTTGATTATTTGTTACATTTAACATTTTGCCAGTGAATTAAATAGCAGTTTTTATCCTCACAGTGGCACTGGCAGCAATCATATACTGTAGATCTTGACAAATCGGTAGGAAATAAGTATCATGAAAGTAGGTTTTTTAAAACCAATTACATATGTAATAATGTAGTAGGTTTTTTATTACATATTTAATTGTTTAAATTTGATATTTGGTCTCAAAAGTAGTTTTAGCTGACTTATAAGTATGAAGTAAAATACCACCAGAAGAAGCATGACTGAAGAGCTTTCTTGAAATAAGTAAATTTTATTCCAGTTACATTTGTCAGAGATGGCAAGAAATCGCAAACACATAAAAATTACTTCAGTAGTTTCCTATTTAAAAGAACAATTGTGATGCTAATAACATCACATCTGATATAACTTTGTGAGGTTACACCTTTAAAAAAATTAAGCTAACATATATTTTACATGATCAAATAAAATGTACATTAATAAAATATAGTTGTAAATATCTCAGTATTAAAAACCCTTTCCCCAAAATTATATGCTGTACAGAAAGCAAGAATTTTGGTTAAGGTCATGTTCAGTCAGTCATTCACAGTACTAGAGTAACAAGAACAGAAAGTGGTCTCTTTCTTGTCAGTCTGGCCTTTATATTGCTTCTTCTTGTTTGTAATTGGGAATTATTTCCTGTCTCAATGAAAGGCACAACAAAGAGGACAAAATGCAGGCCTAAGTCCATCTCATTTAAGCATCTATTGCTTCCTAGAATAATGTTTGCAGCAGTATACCTCCAACAGTCATGTATTGCCATAGTATTAAAGCCATGCTTCCATTCAGTGGATCTTCTGTATGCCACATAGATTCTTTTTCCTCGCTGGTGCAACAGTATTCAACTTAAGATGTTGCCTGTTTAAAGGCTAGTGATATGTGAGCCCAAGGCAGTGCCATTCCAATTAGAGCTGCAAGTCTATTAAGCAATCTCTTTATAAATAATATAATCAAGTAGTTTCAAACTCCTGTTTTACTGCTGTTATGCAAATTATTCTCCCTTTATTAGATTTTGTAAATGATACCTTGTATTAAAGATCACAGCTAACTCCAGGCCTCAGTAATGGTTACTCCAACAACTGTTAGAGGGTAGGTGGCATGCAAAGCTCACAATGGTTTGCACACCACTTTTGTAAGCAGGAATATGCATTACTTTAAAGAAGTTTAGATATTTGATGAACAGTACACACACACACACACACACACACACACACACACAAACAAACAAACAAACACACAAAAGCTGAGAGAAGGGAAACAGTATTTTAGATTAACACTTCTGAGGCAGTAAAGGCATAGATATATCAGACATGCCATACCAGGCTAAAATATGCACCGTTGCAATTCAGTTGTAAGAATGGAAGGGAGATGCTTGAGGAAGTGTAGACATTTATGGTAATCCAAGAAGTGAGGGTTACTGCATTCTGTAGTACCACTTTGGAAGAATTTTCCTCATATAAAGTATTGGCACATTTTTTAAAACATTTTCAAGTATATAACTAATATTTGTATTTTGAACATGAAAAGGAAAAAGCGACAAAAATCACATTATTTTTTCCTAGAGAGAGATATCAGAGGTATGGTATCTTTAGAATTCCCAGTACACCTCTCTCTCATTTGGCAAAATGCATCCAGTCTTACAGATGGCTGCTGAACACACTGTTGGCACCTGTGGCTGGACATGTTGGACGGCAGGAGGCAGCAGCGAAAGTAAAGAACCCTTTGTTTGTTCTTTTACCTGAAATGGGAGAACGCAGTGATTGGAATAGTGAACTTGTACCCACAAATATGGCAAAGCCATTGTGAATTTATTTGGATAGGCTTGTTAACCTACAACAGGCACAGAATTCAGATTCTAAAGCTCTGGTTTACTTTCTCAAGGCATGCAACTATCAGTAACCAGGCTCAATGAATTAGTGACACCAGAAAGGGGTGGAGAACATTTGAGGGCCAGAGGTTCCTTGCTCATTTGTAGCACCTGCAGCCAGATATTCCACACGGCTGATGAGAACAAGAAGCAATTGTATTGTGTCCCTTCTGCAAGCATATTTTGCACAACCCACTTGCAGTAGTTCTCCAATTGCAATCAAACTGCTCCAGATACATTGCCTTCCAGCTATAGGCACCACAGTTTCAGCCATGTTCAGCTATGAGCAGCTTGTGTACCCAGTTCACGAATGTTTTCTCAATCAAAGCCTGGTCTTTAGCTGCAATTCACACATCTAATAATTTGTAACAAGCTCACCTGCTTGAAGAAAGCATGCGACAGGAGACCTCTTGCTGATGGCCTAGATCCCAGGAAGAAAAACAGAACTTAGATATTTTAAGCTTTGCCAATGGAGTTAGCTAGTACCCTGTTTCCCCTAAAATAAGACATACCCATAAAATAAGCCATAGCAGAATTTCTAAGCATTTGCACAATATAAGCCATACCCCGAAAATAGTGATAGGCGCAGTTCTGGAGGGCCTCAAGGAAGAGGCAAGGCTGGACGCATAATAAAAAATAAGACATCCCCTGAAAATAAGCCACTGGGGGGTTTTTTATAGGAAAAATAAATATAAGATGGTGTCTTATTTTCGGAGAAACACGGCACTGTAATAATTTCCCCTTCTCTTGTTGCCTATTTCAAAATAACATAAACCCTGCAAAAAGTGTACACTTCAGGCTCCTCATATGTGGATATTTTAAAATTGGGACTATCAACTGACTGTAGAATTTAGTTAATTAACTGCCTCTTGAACTAATTAAATATATAGCTACACTTAAGTTAGAAAAGGTCATTTTGACATTTTCCAAAATAGCTTTTAAAATGCAAGGAAAGTGTGACCATATTACCCACTTACCAATCAACTAAAAGTTTTAGGTGCATCCACACCAAAAATTACATATCCACTTGCACTGTGAGTGAACAAAATATACATTTATGACATGCATCTATATGAAATATACAGAGGGAAGTTGTTGATAACTTCGAGCTCATGTATAAAACAAGGTTTTCAAGTAATTGGAAAGCTCTTTGAACCCCATACAAATATAACTGCAGCAAATAAATTCTAACAGCCTTACCTTTTCTCTGGGTCCTGTTGCAAACAGAGTTCTATCAAGTTATAGAAAGCTGGGGAGAAAGTTTTTGGTGGAGTCTGCAACCTCTCACTTGTCATTGTGTGTGTCATACTTTCACCAATTCCAGAGTCAATCCCTGATCGAGAATTTTTTATCCTGGATTCACCACGCGGAAAAGTATTTATAGCCCAAGGAGAATAAGAGGGACCTTTCAGCTTCTGCAGCAGCATCTGGAAGAAAATGCCCATTGACTGTCTTAGCCTTACCTGTACACATCAAATGTACACCTGTTTAATTTCTGGATCAATAGGGGTACTTTCAGCGAAAATATTTGGGGGGGACACGATTCTAAAATGTGCACCTTTTATCAAAGCTGTTCACTGCCACTCCCCTATCTCATGTTACTTCTGAATCCAATCAGTTATCTATATTATAGTGTCACAAAGCTACAAAGCCAGCTAAGAGCAAGCAATCCAATCAGAGTGAGGGCAATAGACTGGACAATCAGGGAACATGTAACAAACTTGGCACAAACACTATTCAAAACAATTCTTCCTGAATAGGTAAACATTTTTGAACCACTTTGCAACATTTTAAAATAGAGCACCAGAAGGGTGCATTTTGATGTTTGCAAATGTGCTGAAACACATACATTTTAGAAATATCACATTATTATTATTATTATTATTATTATTATTATTATTATTGCAATTGCATTAGGTAGCTAGGTGTTCAAGATCCTCAAAATTGTCACCTCTCTTTTCATGACATTGTTATCTTATCAGAAGTGGAAGAGTTTTCTGCCTTACCTGCGTCCGAGGTATATCCTGAAAAGGTACGTGCCCATTAGCTAGTTCACATGCTGTAATGCCCACACTATAGATGTCAGACTTCACATTATAGCCATACATATCCTATGGAAGGAGACACTGCATTGATAACTGCTGAATACATGCCAGTGTGCCATGAATTGAAATAAACATGCATATTCAACTATAAAAAGTTGATTTGTTTTCTTTGAAAGATACCCTATAAATCTAAATAAAAATAAGCCTGTTGCTACATTCAAGCCCTGAAGCACACAGTGTTATGCCCTTCGAGTATAGTACTGGTTTTAACACAATTGCACTATTTTCCCCCCACAAAAATTATTTTGCTGCATTTAACAAGTTCATAATACAACCTTTAGCTTCCTTTCAAATGCCTTCATGTGCAAAATGGAATATCAACACCATAAAATACAGCTATGGTCTTCAGTGCTGTTTTATACTGAAAATCTGTACCAAGGTTAATCATATTTACACTGAAATACCTGAAACCTGTAAGAAGCTAGAAATTAATTGATGTGCCAGTTCTGCCAGGCTACATTTCTTTGGGTTATCACAAAGTCAGAACCCACTTGACATGGTTTAAACTGGGAGAAAGGGTTGTACTTTATAGGGTTAAGCCAAAACAGAGGCTGGTGATCACTAACTGCAATAGGGAAAATATTTGCCTGGTTTTCAAGTTGCAGTAAGGCTTAGTGCAAATGTACTGACTACAGAAGAGATCATGACTATTTCATTTTCTCCCTAGTCATTTTGCTCCTGTGCCATGCTAAAACATGTTTGAACCTAGACTCATGGACAAATCATGAGTTGTCAATCATAGGACAACTCTTGGTTATGGCTTATGGTTATTCTAAAGGTAAAGGGACCCCTCGTGACCGACTCTGGGGTTGCAGCGCTCATCTCGCATTATTGGCTGAGGGAGCCGGCATACAGCTTTCAGGTCATGTGGCCAGCATGACAAAGCCGCTTCTGGCAAACCAGAGCAGCACACGGAAACGCCGTTTACCTTCCCACTGTAGCAGTACCTATTTATCTACTTGCACTTTTATGTGCTTTCGAACTGCTAGATTGGCAGGAGCTGGGACCGAGCAATGGGAGCTCACCCCGTCATGGGGATTTGAACCACCGGCCTTCCGAACAGCAAGCCCTAGGCTCTGTGGTTTAACCCACAGCGCCACCCGTGTATGGTTATTCTAGAGAAAGCTAAACCACAAGCCTAGGTTTGGAAGAGATGCTAAGCTAAACTGGAGCAAGCTGTGCAGCAGCAAAATGACTGGGAAGGAGCAAAGACGCCACAATCTCCTTTCTGTAAGCCTGCATGCTATGTGGACCAGGAGACTACTTCCGTAATGAAAGCCACTGTCATGTAATCTGTGGTATTAGTTCCTGTGTGTGTGTGTGTGTGTGTGTGTGTGTGTGTGTGTGTAAATTATTCAACTGGGTCACTCAAACAAGATCTGTTAATAACTTGGTAATATTAAACTTGGTAATATGTCGTGCTAAACCAGATATAGCTGTATGCTTAGACCTAAGTTTCTAATTTCCCATTCATCATTATATAATCCTTGATATTCTACTAAGGCCTCATAATTTCATCAAAAATGTTCTTTAAAATCTAAAGTACTAACTGTAGAAGTAGACAGAAATCAGACCTCCAGCTAGTTCACTCCAGCATTCCTCCCAATAATGTGAGGATTGGAGAAGGATTAAAATATTTACAAAAATTTAGGAGTTAGAATACTTGTTACAGCTCCTACAAGGAAGATATGGTTGATTAAGAGGTAGCAATTCATCATGTATGGATGTGCAAAATCATTCCACTTAATTTCAGTAATAATCGGCAAGAAAAGTTTCATATTTCAACATAAATTATAGGGCTACAACAATTTAGAGGCATGCATTTCACATAACCATAACTTTTCAAATAATGTGAAATGCATGCATTTTATTGTAGAGTGTTATATAGAACATTGAGATTTCAAATATTAATAAAATAATAAAGAGGACATTAAGCAATTAAGATTAGCTTTTATAATGCACAATTAGAATTCTTTATAGACATTTCTTAGATGCAATCTGTGCCTATACGTATTTTCTGCATGACTGCTCAGCCACAGTGAACTGCATCATATACTGACCTGCCTCAGTAGTTCAGGACTCAGCCAGGGAAGCATTGATGCACTGAACTGAGGGAAGTCATACACAGCTTTTAACTGTTTCCCACTGCTCACTAGACTGCAAAGATGGTTCAATCCAGAAAGATACACCAGGCCATCCCCTGAAATCAGTATGTGGCTAGCTTTAATACTTCTGAAAGACAAAACAAGTGATTAAGAGAAAAACAAGATTCTAACACACATTATACAGGATTGTTCATAAGAAGAGTCATTACCCTGTATCACACAAGAGAGTGAGTGTATCTATGCATAATGGAGATGTACATTGTGTTTTGTGTTGCTCTTGACTGCAATGTAGGAATAATGCCAGCTCTCACTGAATGATGGTGCATGAAGATATGGTCACCACAGAGCAAAGAGTGTCTTGTGCCAACTCAACAGTTTCAAAAATCTCAAGTCACCCAATTAGAACGAGATGGGGACTCTGGTCTCCCCATTTACCCTTGGTCCCAATCGTCTGTCATTTTCTTAAAAACCTCTCTACACATTACCTGTGAATGTAGCCATGTTGGTGCATGTAGTTTAACCCGCTGATTGCTCCAAACAGGATATTTCCTATCAACACTTCACTCATGCCTTCAGGAAAGTAAGTCCTCAGTAGATGGCTAGCTGAACCTAGAAAAGGTGCATGAAACTTGCTAGCAAGTCAAAACATTATATGAAAGCAGACATTTCCTGTTGTAATTCAGAAAGCTGTAACACATAAATCTGATCCCCCTGCTACATAGTGTACAACTATGTAGGATATTATGAAGGATATTATGAAGGATATTGAAAATGCTTTTTGTATTGATCAGTGCTGCCCCTAAAAATATTGCCACACAAGAATTTGCCTGTGGACTCAAGGAGTAGGCCTGAATGATGCAGCTTTTTACTAAACAGCCAATTTCTCTCTTCTTTCCTCTTTATTGAGGTAGTCCCACTGCTTAAAAGAGGCAGGCATTAAAGGAAGAAGCTGCCTCACATGTAGAGAACTGAATCTGGCCAATGGACCAGATCCTTAATTCCATTGCCCTATGGTGCTACCTGTCAGAGTTCAAAGGGGCTTATGGTAACCACTGATAAGTCTGTTTACAGGCACAGCTTGGCCTATAGACAAGGCACTTGCAGAAAAGTAACTGGGAGCTCACATTAAGCTCCCATATGCTACAAAGGAACAATGTCCTTACCTACCCCACTCCTGACATCACATATGCTTTGGAAGAAATGGCCTTGTGGGCCAAGTTGGAAACCATACTGGGCCTAATAAGGACTGCAAGGCAGGAGGTTCCCCACAACTGGTCTATCCCATCCTTGACTTACATCTTGTCAACATGCAAAAGGTACAGGCTTTAAAAATATTAAGCAGTATATACGTACTTTTCAATAAACGAGCAAGCTGCTCTTAAGTTTGATAGCTCAAATGCATGGTATGTAAACTAAACACATGGAGTTGCACCCAAAACTTCCACTGCATGAACGGAGTAGATTCCCACACTCACGACAGAAATTTCCCATTCTTTCCTGCTTCCTGGAGCACCTCATCTACCCTCAAAATCTGCTTCAGAGGGTTGGAAGATCCTCTGGAGCGGATTTGGGGGGGGGGTTGGACTGCACGGATGAAGATACAAAATGAGAGTCCTGCTGCATGGAATGGAAGTCCTTTTGCAATGCAGTAGACACAGTCCTTAATGAGCCCATACAGAGATAATTCAATTAATGTGTAGCTTTCCCCAACAGAATACTTACAGTAGGCCATGAAAGGAGAAATAACCCAAAGCCAGCTTCCAGCAGTGAACACTGCCCAAAGAGTCATGATATTGGGGTGTCGAAAGGAATGGGATAAAACCACCTCATTCTAGATGAAAGAATACATGTTTTAATTCTTTAAAAAGGCAATGGAACATTCCACAAACCCTTAGCCACAGCCTACTGCCAACTCTGAAGACAATCCCTGAATCAGAAATGAATGGATTTTTGGATTGTTGCACAATGCCAGAGATGCAATTTGAGAAAGCTGTCCCTGCATCTAATCAAACGTTTTCTGGAATTATTAGCATATCTAGAAGTTAGTTTTCTTTTTAATAACCTGGCAACTTCAAAGTGCCTTCATTTTTAAACACTTTGTATAAAGTTTAAAAATCACCTCTCCTTTTACATGTTAACTTCATAAATATTTAAAATGTTAAAACATCTGTTTTACTTGTAAAGCTTTCAAGTGTTCTTCAGAACATCTTTCCAGATCTGTAATCCTTATAGCCACCAGTGTTCCTGTAGGGATATGACGTGCGAGGTAGATTGAAGTTAAGTTGCTGTATCCCCTTCCTATTAGCAAAACAGAAGTTGATCACTTTAACAACTTTGCAATGTTTCTTAGTTACTGCTTTATCATTTAACATTCGCACAATCCCAATATTCAAGGCAAATACTGACAGATTATGAAGAAAAAGCTGTTCTGAGACTGCACATAAGGAAACAGCTAATCTGAGCAACCAAAAAAGACGCTGCTGCAAGTCTGGCTTTGACTTAGCTCAACTATCACAGGGTTTTAGAATAGATTCTATGTCTAGGAGCTAATTTATCAGAATCCAAGGAACAGCTACCAAGTGCCATCAAACCATTTTTACAAGGTCAAGCTGAGTGCTAAATGACAAAGATTGATATCTTCAAAAGGATAGCAATACTTGCATACAGGAAAGCACAGCAATGGACAGTATATACACAACATGTGAAACACGTTTAGGCAGTGATTAAAAGAAAGTGTTGGCAGAAGAGCAAACTGGGGGATTGAATAAGAAAATCAATTCAAATCAATTTGAAAATAGGCTTTTGCCTCATAGTGCCACAAGTGGTACCCTCCCATCAGTCCCAGAGTAACCATTGGCAGCAACTAACATTGGGCTGGCCATTAAAACGCAAAGGCACTTGTGTTGCGCTGCTTCAAAATGAGAACATTCCCATGAACCTTCCCACATGGCAATGAATAGGTTTTCATCAGAGGACAACACAAACTTGCACTTTCCTGAGGTAAAAAGAAGGGGCTAGAGGCATTCCCTGGATAAGAGACAGAGATAGAACAGGGTAGCAGTTTGCAGCATCTTTGGAAGACTGAGTCATCACTTACAGCACTGCAGCTACTATGCTTCAAAAGGGCATTGATGCCTGATATTTAATCACAAAGAAAACAAGCAGTCAGATAGAGCTAGATGGAATTGAACAAGCAAATATTAAGATCAATTAAAAAGGTTGCATGACTCAAATTTACTGACCAAACATTGGTGAAACACTGGATTTTCACACCAGGGAATACTGCCCAGTTTTCTAAAGATCTCCCAACCAGACAAGGTAGGAAGATAAGGTACTTGTAAATCACCCTCCCTATAAGCCTTTTTTTCAGCTGAAGAATGGAGTAAAAATGCTTTCAATTATAAAAATAGGAAATAGCGTATTTCAGATTACAAAATAGTTAGTTACCTATTTCCACCTGGATATCATAATGGGATACATCAGAGGACCATGATATTTCTTCATCTCCTCTTTGAGTTGATTGTCCCCAATATAAAGCAGGTTCATCTGTCTGAATAGAAAAAAGATGTACACAAATACACACTTTTATTGTATAAAATTCCAGTGAACAGTGTAACTTTATGTTAATCTTGCAGGTCTGCCAGCCTATACATCTTCCAGAAGCACCACAAGGTCTTTTTCTATTGCCATTGCTTTTGGTGTCAGAGGGTGACTTAGTTACTATAAATGTCATAAAGAAGACTTCACCCCACATAGCATATGAGAAATAATGCATTTCCTACTATATCAGACAGTAAAAACCATATACTATGTTTTTCAATTATATTTCCACTTCTATTATATTCAGGAACTGTGCCAAGTTACAATACCATGTGCTGCTTGACTTAGTGTTCATCCGTCCATCAAGCATTACAGCGTTACCTAAGTGCCGCTACTTGCAAATGCAGCCAAATTAATATATTTTATTTTTAAAATGTATAAATTGCTTTTATCAGAAACATATCCAAAGTGGTGTATGGGAAAAACCAGATAGCCCAGTTGGTAAAGGATGAGATTCTTAATCTCAGGGTTGTGAGTTTGAGCCCCAGGTTGGGTGAAAGATTCCTGCATTGCAGGGTGTTAGACTAGATGAGCCGTGGTCCCTTCCAGCTCTACAATCCTATGATTCTAACTCATGAACAGCAGCACTATAAAACCAAAGCAGATAAATTAACTGGTTCCACAATCTAGGTGCGCAGCCAGGGAGTCATTCTGGACTCACAGCTCTCCATGGTAAAAGGTAAAGGGACCCCTGACCATTCGGTCCAGTCGTGACCGACTCTGGGGTTGTGGCACTCATCTCACGTTATTGGCTGAGGGAGCCGGCGTACAGCTTCCAGGTCATGTGGCCAGCATGACAAAGCCGCTTCTGGCGAACCAGAGCCGCCGTAGCGGTACCTATTTATCTACTTGCACTTTGACATGCTTTTGAACTGCTAGGTTGGCAGGAGCTGGGACCGAGCAACGGGAACTCACCCCGTCGCGGGGATTCGAACTGCCAACCTTCTGATCAGCAAGCCCTAGGCTCAGTGGTTTAACCCACAGGCCAGCTGTGTCCCTGCTGTCCATGGAGGCGCAGCTTAATTCTGTGTCCAGGGCAGCTGTCTACCAGCTCCATCTGGTATGCAGGCTGAGACTCTACCTGCTTGCAGACTGTCTTGCCAGAGTGGTGCATGCTCTAGTTATCTCCCGCTAGGACTACTGCAATGGGCTCTATGTAGGGCTACCTTTGAGGGTGACTCGGAAACTGCAATTAATCCAGAATGTGGCAGCTAGACTGGTGCCTGGGAGTGGCCACCAATACCATATCTTCATTGGCTCCCAGTAAGTTTCCAAGCACAATTCAAAGTGTTGGTGCTGACCTTTAAAGCCCTAAACGGCCTCGGTCCTGTATACCTGAAGGAGCGTCTTCACCCCCATCGTCCAGCCCGGACACTGAGGTCCCGTGCCGAGGGCCTTCTAGTGGTTCCCTTACTGCGAGAAGTGAGGTTACAGGGAACCAGGCAGAGAGCCTTCTCGGTAGTGGCGCCTGCCCTGTGGAACACCTTCCCAGCAGATGTCAAGGCAATAAACAACTATTTTACTTTTAAAAGACAACTGAAGGCAGCCCTGTTTAGGGAAGTTTTTAATGTTTGATGCTGTATTGTTTTTAATATACGGTTGGAAGCCTCCCAAAGTGGATGGGGAAACCCAGCCAGATGGGTGGGGTATAAATAAATTATAATTATAATTTACTCTTGCTATGGTTCACCAGAAATTCTCAGCTGTGGAAGGGAAAATTTGTTGCATGCAGAAAGCGCTGCTTGGCTTAGCTAGAGATGGGAGCCCTGTGAGGGATTCTGAATCACAGTAATGTGGCTCTCCTTAATTCTGATATATCTATAATGGATATGCCTCTCCATGTAATTGTCTCAAAAACACTCTGAGGAACCGGCTCTTATTTCTTATTGTCGGGCTGATGACTATTCTCTGCTGAGAACAGAGGTACCAAGTGTTTCCATTTGGAAACATACCAAAGACAGCAGAAAATAAGTGATGCAAGCTCTGCTTCAAGGATGCAGACATAATTGTACTAGGACTAACACTAGTGAAAAAGGTCAAGTTAATATACATTTTCTCTTACCAAGTCTTGAGTGCTGCTGCCTTCTGATTGCTTTTCTGCTCCAATGGATTCAATTCGTGTCCGTAGAATACAGGAACAGTCCTTGAAAAGCATAACAGTCAATCAATAAGTGCAGGGCAGTCTCGAACAGGTCGGGTGCCCTGGCGCTGAGGGGCGGAGATCGCTCCGGCGCCCCACCCTCGCAGGGTGCAGCATGGCTTCCACACAGCTTCGCGGCGCAGCGCCCCACCTACCAGCCCGGCGCCCTGGGTCACCGGGACTCTACCTAGAGCCGGCCCTGAATAAGTGTTCCCTCTATTATATTTTAACAGCTTTGTTACCAGGTGACCTATTATGATGGGCAGCTGGAATCTCAAAAAACAGTAACAAAGTAAAAACCTACCCCAGACTATCCAGAATCTCTGGACAATTAACACCATTTTGAAAAATCATGACCAAGTATGCTTTCTCTAAATAATGTAGTCGTACCTCAGCTCCCGAATGCCTTGGGAATCGAATGTTCCGGCTCCTGAACGATTTAAAATCTTCTGATTTTCAAACGTTCTTTTGGAAGCCGAACGTCCGACGGGGTTTCCACGGCTTCCGATTGGCTGCAGGAGCTTACTGCAGCCTATCAGAAGCCGCGATTTGGAAGTTGAACGTTTCGAGCGAACACCCAGAATGGATTCTGTTCGACTTCCGAGGTACAACTGTATTGCAGTCTTCAGCTCTTCTATGAACAATGTTCCATATAGGCTGTGTATACACCAGGGTGTTAATGTGTGTGGGTCACCCAGATCCAATTTTTCCATGGGCACTTATGTGCATCTTTGTCCACATGAGTGCTTTCAACTGAATGCTATCCCAGTGTTTCCCATGCACACACTGTGTTGTTGTCCCCTCCCCTGAGTTAGTACTTCCCCACCAACCCTGAGTCCCAGAAACTGAGGTCCACTACAGGATTGTGCAGAGCTTTTGGTTTACCTGTGTACACAGCCAATTTTTTATTCTTATGATACGAGTTTTTCCAATACAGTAGTCCACACTTGCACAAAACAGCAAGTTAAAAAAAATATGAAAAGGACATGGGTGTTAAGACTGGTCCCAACAAGCAGCCAACCAAGAAGAACCTTGCCAATGGAAGTAGGGGGTGTGGCGATAGATGGCACCCAGGAAAGCCCCACATTAAAAAAACACAACCCACACAATGCACTTCAGTATATCCACAGTTGAGCAACATGATTTTACGTTGGATCTTTTCCTTACCACATTATCTGCAGCTCAGCAAAGTTCAAATTAAAGAGGGGGTGCAGGCTGCCAGTTGAATGAGAA
Organism: Zootoca vivipara; assembly: GCF_963506605.1. Lineage (NCBI taxonomy): Eukaryota > Metazoa > Chordata > Lepidosauria > Squamata > Lacertidae > Zootoca > Zootoca vivipara. Next base: position 124,947,718 of record NC_083276.1, on the reverse strand, counting down.
CATTATATGGATGATGTGAAAAACAGGCACACCTGGGATGCCTCAAATCCACGTTGAACTGGGAATTGTATACACTCAGGTCTTCAGTATTAAATGAAGCCTGGCAGCTGTGTGCTTGGCCACTCTGTTTAGGCGCAGATAATAAAAGCAGACATTGAACCCACAGTAGCCCATTCTTAAAACCCAAAGAATATTCCATATAAAAGTGAAGCAGAGCAGGCCTGAGTTGTCTCCTCTATGGACAACACTTGAAGAGCTCACATTTCCCATTCTCACTTTGTAGTTCTCAAAATTAGCATGTTTAGTGAAATGTAAAGGAACCAAAGGTAGTAATGGGAAAGTTATTTTGGTGCTGTTTGTTTGTTTGTTTGTTAAAGCACACAAACCAGATGTATACCTGCAACATGCTACAAACATTGTGATATGTTATTGAAGAGTCCAAACAAAATGGAAGCAAGTAAAAATAAACTATGTGCTTACCAAACAAGACATGGAACTGCCTTAGTTCATGGAAAATGTCATGCAAACCCATTTATCCTGGAACAGAATATCAAAATAAAGTTTACATTCAGCCCAAACAGTAACCAAACAAAGATGTCATTCTTCTTCCCTTTGACCATACATGCAGCCTTGAGCACACTGAAGGTCTGGACTATAAATGATGTATGAATGAAACTCTCAGAAGGCTCCTCCCATAGTCAGCTTTACATATGGTTGGTCAGTATACAGTCAAACCTCGGTTTACGGCTACCTCGGCGAGCGACCGCTTCGGCGAACGACCACCGCTGACCCGAAAATGTTTACATCCGGGCTCCGCGGAGTCGGATGTGCAGACGCAATCTGCACAGTGCGTGCGCAGAAGCGTTCTATTGGCGCAGAAGCGTGCCTTCGGCGAGCAACCGCTTTGGCGAGCGACCGCCTCCGCGGAATGCATTGCGGTCGCAAACCGAGGTACCACTGTAGAATTAAATATTCTTGGCTACCACCAGTAGTGGAGGTGGTATGTCTCTGAACACCACTTACTGGAAAACACAAGTGAGGAGAAACACAAGTGAGGAGACTGCTGTTGTACTTAAGCCGTGATTTGGGGCTTCCCAGGGTGTTCTGGTTGACCATAGAATCATAGAATTGTACAGTTGAAAGGGATCCTAAGGGTCATCTAGCCCACCCCCCTGCAATGCAGGAATCTCAACTAAAGCACTGTGGGAACAGGATGCCACATTGGTTGGATCCAGCAAGGCTTTTCTTATGTACCTTTAAACCTCTAAGCAGTTTACATAGAAAAAAAAACCCCAACACTTTTAAAATACTGATAAAAAAATCAATTGCTTGTTAAATACTGAAATAATATTTATGGAACTGGCTTGGGCCCTCCAAATAATAATTTACCTAGCAATTTCCATGCTGCAAAGGAGAAAAACCTACTACAAGTCCTGCTTATATGCACTGTACAGGCTTCAAGTCTTACTTACTGGTAAATACTTAAACGTACAGCTAACTTTCCAAGCAGCATGCACAAAATCTGGCTGCATATGGGATAAAGAAACATTATGTGCCCCGTTGAAATGCTAATGATAATTTACTCCAGAGAGATTGCAGTTAGGCTGATCTGGAATAAGTAAGTACCCTCCTTTGTAGCCTTGTGCATACAGTTGCCACCTGTATATACAGGATTGTCCTGCATTGATAGAGTTTTGTCGTCCCCCCCCAGGCTAGGGATCCTCTCGGAATACAGTGGTACAGTACCTCGGTTTAAGTACACAATTGGTTCCGGAAGTCTGTACTTAACCTGAAGCGTACTTAACCTGAAGCGAACTTTCCCATTGAAAGTAATGGAAAGTGGATTAATCCGTTCCAGACGGTCTGCGGAGGACTTAAACTGAAGCGTACTTAACCTGAAGCGTACTTTCCCCTTGAAAGTAATGAAAAGTGGATTAATCCGTTCCAGACGGGTCCGCGGATACTCAACCTGAAGCGTACTTAACCCGAAGTATGAGTCTAATTGGTTGTGGAAGTCCGTACTTAACCTGAAGCGTACTTAACCTGAAGCGAACATTCCCACTGAAAGTAATGGAAAGTCGATTAATCCGTGCCAGATGGATCCGCGGAGTACTTAAACTGAAAGTACTCAAACCAAAGCGTACTTAAACCAAGGTATGACTGTACATGTGTTTGAAAGGGTGTGTAAAAGGTCATGCATTTAAGCTCTGGGTAACCAAACGCAGACAGATTTACAAACTCACTCTCTGTGTGTGACAAATTCCTGAGGGGCCATCCTGTTGGGCTGCAATAGATTGTAACGGATTACTTTGTGTGTGTTTTTCTTTAATATCTATGTTTTTCAATTTTATACATTTCAATAATTTCACAACCACTATAACATTTCAAAACTCGACTTCCTTCCCCCTCTTTCTGCGGTTCCTTAATCTATCTACTGTGTGTGTATACACACACACATACTGCATATTTCAACTTACGGTAACTTACTCACTCATCTACTTTAAATATACAGTATGCTCTTATAAAAACTGCAGGTTATTACAATAATCCTGCCCATGTCCTTATCTGTTTACAGTTCATTTGTAAATACTCAATAAACAATTTTCATTCATTTTTTAAAAGTTTATCTTGTTTTCTTATTTTTCCGGTAAGTTTCACAATTTCTGCATATTCCATAGGTTTTTGTATCCATTCTTCTTTCACTGGGACTTCTTTTTTCCGTTTTTGGGCAAGTAACATTCTTGCTTGCAATGGATTAATTTGAAGTTACTTCAGCACCAGATTATTTATTTATTTATTTATTTAATTATTATTATTATTATTATTGGGGGGGTCGCCCCAACTTCCCCTCCCCGTATTTTGCCGAAACAAAGGTGGCAGCTCCACCGCAGTCCTACCTTCCCATCCTTTCTGGATCTAGCCCCACCACCCTCACGATATCGAAACGGAGCGGCGCCTTCATCCCCACCCCTATCTCCGAAGTGCTGCAAAAAGTTCAGGGTCAGTAGAAGTGTTAGGTTTGCATGAGCAAGGATCTATTTTCTCCCCACCGCAAAGAGAGAGGCGACAACGCTGCCTCCCCGTTGCAACACAAAAATAAACATACAGTATAATCGAAACGATCACAATAACCGCCCCTCTTCTTTCTGTTTTGCAACCGGACCGGACCTGGCGCCGCACGCGCGCACTTTTTTACCTGGGAGCAAGCCCCGCCGGGCCCAGCGGGCCTTACTCCTGAGGAAACCCAAACTTGTCCTGGCCCCGGGGGGGGGGGGCTTCCCCGCTCGCCTCGCCTCCCTCCGCCCGCGCCCACCTCACACCGGCTGTCAGCCTCCGGCCGCCGCCCCCGAGGGAGCCCAGAAACAGAGGCTGCCGCCTGTTGCCAAAGAGGCCGCGGACAGCGCAGTGCTTTTCCTCAGACAAACCGGAGGGATGGGAATCACCTCAGCCCCTCGCCCGCCTCCCTCGGCTAGTCTGAGGCGGACTCGAACTGTAGGCCCCGCCCCCCTGCGAGTGAACCCAGGCCGGCGTAAGGGTTATCGCCCGCCCGCCCGCCACTGCGGGACTACCAGTCCCGAAGTGCACCGCGGCAGCATTTCTCCTCGGGCGAGGGGGGGAGGTTTCGAAGGGGAGAGAGATAGGAACGGAGAGAGCGGGAGGGAGGGCTCGCGCCCGCCCGCCCGCCCGCCCACCATTGCATGACGGGAAGCGTAGTTTGAAAGGCGGCCGGGGGACGCTGCCGCCACTATTGAGGCCGAGCGGTGCTTTCTGCCTCCATCTTGTGACCGAGTTTGTGGCCGCCTCCCGCACGTTGCTCCACTTGGGCGCCGGCGCTCCGAAAGAGGGAGCTGAGGAGGCGGCTGCACAATTGTCGCCTGTGGCCGGAGTGAAGAGGCTGGAAAGGAGCCCAAGCCTGGAGCTGGTAAGGGGGCAAGTGGGGAAGAGACGACATGGCAAGCGCTGCATTCTCCCCCTCATCCCTGATCCCCTTGGCCATCTCCCTTCTTCCTCCTCTTAAGCCTCCATTTCTCCCAAGTCAGCCCTTCCTTCCTTGCTTCCTACAGCCGGATGTTGTGCATGTTTACTTCGAAGTAAGTGCTAGGAGCCCAGTGGGGATTTTACCCCGGGGGAGCGTGAGCCTCTTACCCCGCCTCGCTCCTCCTTTCTCCTCCGCAATGTTGTCAGCCCTGCTGTGCTTCCCTCCCTACGTCCCTCCTTTCTTTCTCTTTTTCTTTCTTTCTCTCCTCCAACTTACCTTACCTTCCTTCCTTCCTTTCTCCTCCCCATCTTTGGTCTCTCATCTGAAACTTCCTTCGCTTGAACAGACACTTCTCGCTTCCTCCTTTTATTTTTTTACCCCCCACTCCTTCCCACCGAGAAATTTCCAGAATTTGCCCAAAAGGAAAAGAGACTTGGGGAGGGTAATGCAGCAGATGCCCTTTCATGGAGGGCTGTGGTGCCCAAACACCAAGCACGACGGAGCAGCATCTGTTGGTGTTTATTGCCCCCCCTAAGTATAGGAGTCAGCCTAGTCAGTCATTGGCTATTTATTTCTTTATTTCTTGTTCATTGCATTTATATCCCACCTTTTGACCCAAGGAGCTCAAGACGGCATGCATGGGTCTCCGTTTCCTCGTTTAATCCCTGCAACAACCTTGTGAGGTAGGTTAGGCTGAGAGACAGTGATTGCCCAAGGCCAACTAGTGAGTTTCATGGTCAAGTCAGGATTTGAATCATAACGTTCCAGTCCCAGTCCATCACACTTAACAACTATTCCACATTGACTCCCCACTTTCAGCTCCCCACTTTTTTCTCCTTCCTGCTTCCTTCCAGAATGGAAATAATAGTCTCTTTCTCCTTTCTGGGTGACCTCAGTGGAATCTGTTGTCATGTCTCTCTCTCTCTCTCTCTCTCTCTCTCTCTCTCTCTCTCTCTCTCTGTGTGTGTGTGTGTGTGTGTGTGTGTGTCAGGGAGAGCAGCTTGGGTATACAGTATAAGGCTATTTGGATGCTAGCTCCTTTTGGATAACTATACTGTATTAGAGTTTCGTTTGTTTAAAATGCTAAAGGCTTTTGCATTGTATATAATGTACAAATGCATCACAAGCCTTGGTTTTTGTAATAGGAATATAAAAGCGGGGCTTCTGAAAATATATAAAGGAGCTATTTTGTTTTGTTGTTGTTATTTGTTCCAGCTTTATAACCTTCACTGCTTCCCCCCCTAGAAAAAATAGGTGCCGGTACTCCTCATGAAGTTGTTACAGGAATTGCCACACTTTTTAACAACCCAAAAAAGAGGTGCTGGTATTGCATACCTTTGAGTAACCCCTGAAAAAAAAGCACTGATCATCTTGTTCACATAACTGGCTCTGGCTGAGCTTTGAAGCCTTGCATCTCTCTTCTGTATAAATCCTCCAGCAATGCAGTACAGTGGAACCTCGGTTTATGAACACCTCGGTTTATGAATTTTCGGTTTATGAACGCTGCGGACCCATCTGGAACGGATTAATTCACTTTCCATTACTTTTAATGGGAAAGTTCGCTTCAGTTTATGAACGCTTCAGTTTATGAACAGACTTCCGGAACCAATTACACCCATGTTTCAGTTTATGAACGCTTCAGTTTAAGTACTCTGCGGACCCGTCTGGAACGGATTAATCCACTTTCCATTACTTTCAATGGGAAAGTTCGCTTCAGTTTATGAACACTTCAGTTTATGAACAGACTTCCGGAACCAATTGTGTTCATAAACCGAGGTACCACTGTACTGTCAAAGTTTGACCTCCATGATTTATGTCTGAAGCTATTTAAGAGGCAAACAAGTATTAGTCAGAGGCTAATACGGTATATTGTGACAGTGCTGTGTCTGTATGCATGTCTTTTTTGAGCTCCAAATTCTAAATTTGCTTCCCTGCACAACCTATTCTTAGCATGCACTGTGCTTTAATTATTAAGTTTAATTGTTTTAAAATCAATAACAAATACATATGGCATGATGCTTCACCTCATTGGTGCCGTCACAGGGAAGAATTGTGTTCCTAATACTTGAAATACTGATTTTTTTCCTGAGATAAAAAAAGTAAACAAGGGGCTCAAAATGCCTATCAACACCCCTATCTAAATGCTGTAAGGAATGATGAAACATGGGTCTTCATGTCTTTCCTTCAAATATCCATCATAATACACATGGCAGCTGCAAAGGAATATATAATTTGTAACTTATGATAAAGATTCAGGTGCCTCCTCTTTTGTAAGCAGCCAAATGGACCAGTGGCAAATACACCCATAATGATGTAATTTTGAGGGTTTCCAATCATATTGGCTGCAATCGGATAATTTACTGATGGGCTTTTCACTGGGCATATATATTTGAATAAAATACTTGTCCATGTTAATTGCTTACCGTGAACATGCACTTAACCCCTGCTTTGGTCTTTCCTGCTGGTGAACTGGAGCAGCAATCCATGATCCTTGGCTTAGCATCGCATCTGAAATGTGGGGTAATTGTTTATTTCATTAGTAAGCCAGAAATAGATCTTGGCTTCAGATTGTGGTTTGTTGGTGCAAAACATACTATAATCCCTGTTACAGATGCAACACTTAGCCAAGGATTGTGATTTGTGGCTGAGACTCGTGGGGGATGCGGAATCCAAATGGGAGTGATGTGGGTATTTATGGTAAACTATGGTTTGCCATGGTGGGGCAATGCAGCCATTGCTTGAGACAGTAGGTGCAAAGTTATTTAAAGCTAACTGCAACGTAACAGCAGTAATGATAAATCTCTCTGCATTGGGGGTGCTTGATGTTTTTTGGGTCAAGGGATGCATCAACCAATGTATCTATTGAAAATCACATGGTATAGAATATATATAGTAGCTGTGGCCAAGCTGTAAAAGTGGCCGTGACTGAGGTAGAAACATAATGCTTTTTGTTTTTCAGTACCAAAAGACTACTGTACATGGAAATTTATAGTTGACTATTTTGAATACAGTGCATGACATCCTACAATACATATACTGTATAACTATATTTATTCCGAATGAGATAGCTGTGTCTGTTTTTCTTCCTCAAGGTCACTTGTAGCAATATTGCCATGCATAATAGCAGATAGCATGGGCAACAGGAGAAAAAGTTTCTCATACAGTAATTTGGAAAACAACAACAACCCTGCAATTATTGCATATATTTAAACGAATTCTATCAGAAAAACTATTCCTCTTCCATTAAGCCCCCATATTCATTCTGCTCTGCCCATGTTATTCCTTATTCCATTAAGCCAGGGGTCCCCAAACTTACCTGGCTTCGGGTCGGTTCCTATGGCGCCGATTGGGCGGAGGGCGGGGGAACGTGCTCCCGTATACACGCGCACTCACTTTTTCTGGCACGGGGCGGGGCTGGAAATGGCTTCTGCGCATGCGCAGACGTCATTTCCAGTGCACCTCCGAGTCGGCGCGGCACTGGAAATAGTTTGTGTGCGTGCGCACAAGCTATTTCTGTGTAGCATATTTTTAATATGCTAGTTGTGATAATTTTGTGCCCATTAAAATTGTCCATAGTTATATTTTCTGTTTCTAAAGTAACAGAATGACTTTCAATCTGGAAAAGAAAGAAGTGCTAATGTAGCATTTTTTTCAATTTTTCCAAAAATTACCGTTTTTTTCCGGGCGGGAAAAACCCGGGGGGTTTTCCGAGCTTCAAAATTTCCGGAAATTTTACATCTCTACCCCTGGGTGGCATCAGTCCCACCTGGAGGCAAAAGAATGAAACCAAGCGGGCTGTGTAAAGTTAGTGTTATTTCTGCAAGCTTATTAAATGTTGAAGCGCTCTTTATATGATTGAGTTGTACTGTTTGAACAGAAAGTTTATGGTTACAAGTAGAAATATATCCAGATTATTTGTCATGTTTCAAAGTATGACAGATATAAAGTTGATCGTAAGAGTTGTTTGAAAGTCTTTTAAAAGAGACTTACAGTGGTACCTCGGTTTGTGACCGCCTCAGGGAGCTTTGGTTTCTGACCACCGCAGTTGGGGAAGGTTCCATGTATGTCCCCCTGAGCTCCACGGAGGAAGGATGGAATGAAACTTCAATAAACTATGTCTAAATAAACTTCAATAAATTATGTAATACTACCTAGGGCAGCCATCTTTTAGTTTTAAGTACTCTCTTTCCTTGCCAGTGCACTACTCTGTTGTCATTAGGTCTCCACTAGGCTATAGGTACATTTTGATATGTAAAAAAATAAATAAATCTGGTGTTGAACTTCTTTATCTGGCAAATAAACTGTTCAGATAGTAATGGCATACAATTTTCTTGACTGCTTAGAATTGGAACGTTTGGTATTTGACTTCTATTTTGAAGAGTTGGACTTTGGCAAAGAGTAAAAATAGCTTAGCACAATAAAGAGGGTCTGCAAATAGCCATGGTGTTTGATAAGTAGCAGGTATTTCCTGTGATAAATGTTGCCTCAATATTTGTCAACAGTATGTGCTTCAATGTGTTTGGCTTATGTACTATGGTAACAGCATAGTCCTATGCACTGCTCAGAAATAAGCCACACTGTTCTCACAAGCGTTTCTTCCCATGTAAGCTAGTTTAAGATTGCAGTTTAAATGTTATTTTATGAAGGTTTTGTCCCTCACCTCAGTCTCAACACTGATCATAAGTGCAGGTTGGCAGTGACGGATATATGAACAGATATTCCAATCAATTAGTTCATTAAAATAAGTGAAAAGTGGTTTTAAACAGAAGCATTGTGGCTTAGAACTCTTAGTTGAACTTACTGTATGACTTCCTCAAGGCATTTTGCCAAAGTAGTTCACCTTTACTCCTGTAGGTTTCATGAAGCAATGATGCATTATTCAGAATCCTATTTCATTAAAGATACTTGGCTCCCTTTGCTGTGCTAAGCTTCCGAAATATGTGTTGTATCATTTGTACTTAGCTGAATGTTGTGTGCAGGAGAAAACCTAGATGCCATTGCTAACGTGGATTGTGTATTTCTACTGCATCATAGGAGGCTTTTTAAAACAATTGTCCAAAATTTAGTTTATAAAAATTATCTATGTCTACTTCAGTTTTGCTGATTTGTCCCCCCCCCCGACCCCCCAGTCTTGCTAGCTCTGTAAAAATACTAATAACAGATCATTTGGCAGTATTCCGAAGCTGGAACTAAAGGATGAATTGTGTCTGCCATTTTTGTATAATATCCCATAACATTGCTGGGAGAAGTCCCATAAGCAACGTCCACAGGTCAAGAATGTTTGCAAATTCTCCTCCTTATTGAACAACTGGTATAAAAATAGGCATTACTGAGCTATTTGTGGTCAGTTTACTACTTCAGTATGCTTGATTGTATAAAGCACGGGTGTCAAACACAAGGCCCGGGGGCCAAATCCGGCCCGCCAGACCTCGTCATGTGGCCCGCCGAGCGCCCCAGCCAGCGGGACCCAGCAGCGGGACCTTGCTGCTGAAGCGCCGCGCCGACAAAGCACCGACAGCTGGGGCCTGGGGGGGGTAGAAAGGCGGCCGGAGCAGCGCTGCGTGGAGCACCCCGAGCCACAGCAGGAGAAGGAGGAGGCAGCTTGCCGGGTCAGCGCCCAACAGCGCCGCACGGAGAGTCCCGAGCCTCTGCGATGCAGCAGTGCTCTGTAGCACTTTGAATCCTCCTCCTGCCACGGCTCGGCGCCTGGAAACGGCTGCTGCTGCTGCTGAAGCACAGACAAAGCACCCAGCAGCGCCGCGTGGAGGAGGAGGAGGATTCAAAGTGCTACAGAGCACTGCTGCGTCCCAGAGGCTCGGGACTCTCCGTACGGTGCTGCCGGGCACCGACCCGGCAAGCCTCCTCCTCCTCTTGCCTCACCTCCTCCTCCTCCTGCCACGGCTCAGCCTCATGAATGTGAGCTGAGCAGCGGCTCAGCCTCACGAACGTGCAACTCTGAGGCTTTACGCACGTCTCCTAAAACGGACACCCGCTGCCTCATACTGCACGGGAAATGCTTTTTGCCCCTGAGTGCCTTCACTCTCTTTTCTGGCGCTGAATCAAGGCAGCGACCCCCCCTTCCCTTTCTTTCTTCCTCTCTCTCGTTCTTATTCTTTCTTTCCCTCTCCTTCCTTCCTTCTTTATCTCTGTCTTCTCTCCCTCTTTCTTTTTCTTTCCTTCTTTATTCCCTTCCTTATTTCCTACTCTTCTTTCTCTCCCCTCTTTCCTTCCTTCATCTCTCCCTCCCACTCCCTCTTTTTTTTCTTCCTTCCTTCCTTCCTCCCTCCCCTCTCCCTCTCCTCAGAAACATAGGATGCTGCTTTATACTTCTGGCCCTTAAACCCTGGAACCAGGAGAACAGCTCCAGTGAGTCAACCTTAGCCAGTCCCTTTGGTGAAGGGGGGTGGCTCACTGGCAGAACATCTGTCCTGCATGCAGAAGGACCCCAGCATCTCCAGGTACCAGTAGCTCTGCAAAGCTCCTGCAGGAAACCCTAGCGAGCCTCCACCACCCAGTGCAGTTACCAAAAATAATTTTTCAATAAATTGTACATTTGAATATCTACTTGCCATTATTCTGACTATGTTAGTTATTACTTACATTATTACAAAAAACAGTAATAATTGAATGCAGTGACAATAATTTATGATAATAAAGAGTGGACACATAGTCCTACAGATACAACCGGCCCTTTGAGGGTGACCAAACTGCTGATGCGGCCCCCGATGAATTTGAGTTTGACACCCCTGGTATAAAGTTTTCTCCAGACCAAACTGCTTCAGGGTGTATTTAAATACTCTACAGTACCATGAAAAAAACTGTGCATACCAAGAGTTCAGCCTGTGATGAATTTATCCAAAACGTCATTAACTGATACAGAATCAATCCGTTGCATGATTTTGATATATTGTTGATCCATTCATATTGGGGGGAAATTAGAATCTGATGAGGAGTTTCTGCGGTATAATTTACTGAGTTACAGTATCAGAATAAACAGCATTAATCGCTTTCTGTTTCCTAATTTCCCGATATTGACCTACCGGTATATGAGTTTTTAAAAATGTAAAGAACTTCTCATATTAAAATATTCAGAATTAATCACTGAAAGGCAGCATACATATGAAGTGCATTGACAGCTTTTCAGCAGGATTACCATAATAAGGCCAGAGGCAAGCCAGAATGCATCACAACAGCTGTCTGAAAGTAGGATTGCCAGAGAACCAGACAGTAGTGGGAGGAAAATAGCATTGACTTCTGTGCCCTCTAACCTTTTAGTCAGAGGAAGAAAGAGAACAACATGGAATTATGTTTAACACTTTTTCTCTTTTTTGTGTTTTACTGGTCCACATATTTACATTTTCCAATATTCTGACATTTCAAGAGAGTTTTACTGTCCCTTCATAATACATTTTATTATGTGCCTACAAAGTTTACTAGGCTAGATGTTTTTCTTGGACTCGGATGGATTTTATCATGCAATTTCTCTATTCTGCTTTTCTTATTGTTCTCTCCCTCTAATAGTTTCTCCTCTCTACACATGTTCACCACCTTACTTCTTCTTTTCACAAATCTAATAAAGTAGGGGGTTGGTTTAGAAAAGGCCACGTAAAAATAAGTTAGTCTTTAAGTTACCACTCACTGGTATAATTTGTTTACTCCAGCAGACTAAAATAACTTCCTCTAGAACCATTATCTTGCTATCACGCTAACAATGTGAGCCTACATTGAATATATAAAATTATACATTTCTAAAATATTCCTTGCAATTAAGTAATTTTAAAAAATTGTGATTTTGTACTTGCAGATTATGCTCGGATTGCCAATATGTATAATATCAGTGATAATAGTTATAGATAAATAACACAGCTAATATTTACTTAGTGATGGCAGTGGTTGACTGCTAAATATAAATACTGTATGCAATGTGACTGGATTGTTTAGTGATATTTTAAAGATGTTGAGAGTCCAGTATAGATTTTGTATTATTGCAACATCTTTAAATTGAAAGCAAGCAGATCGAATAGATACCTTTCAGATAGCGGGGAAATGAGGTTAATCGGTGATTAGAGATTTGATAGCTGTTATTATCCACACAAAGAACCTCTGTTTATGATTTCAGGATGCTAACATTTATAACATGACACATACAGAACCAGAATTGCCAGCTTGTGAGTGTGATTAGGGGGGATGACATCATATGCATGATGTTGCACACATGCAATGTTGGGAGGGGCCGGGGGTGGAGCCAAATATAGCAGCAGCATGGCTTCAATGGTTGGCGGCTCCTCTTGCCGCAGCCGCCACCGCCGGCGAGGGTTGCTTTGACCCTCCTCCTCCTCCACGGCAGGAGGAGAAGAAAAGGACCTGGCCATTGAAGCCATACCACACTCGGCTCCATGCTTGCCCCCCCCCCAATGAATTTCTGGGACATCCTCCCAAAAATGGGGGGGGATATAAGATGTGGTAAGTGACTATTTCACATATAAAGTTCTTTTCTTTTAAGTTTTTCTCCAAGCACTGAAACATGCAGATTATGTATGTATGTATGTTATTTATTAGTCACTCTTCAGGGCAAAGCCCTCACAGACCGTAAGAGAGAAATAAAAAGAGAACATCAGGCAGAGTAAGGAGCATGATAAGAAAACTGGATTAGATCACCAAAATTCTCTTAAGGAAATTACATGCTTCTGTATCAAATTGAATTTTTTGTTTGTAATAGACGATAGTAAAGTTAGAAGCTTTTAAGGCTTTTTTGAATACCAGAATTGCAAGGGCCAAATGAATGTTTATTGAAAGAGAGTTCCTTACTGTCAACCTAACTGATAATCACTGACAGGCACACATTCAGGACTTCAGACACGAATCTTAGATTATGGGCAAGGTTTTCTGTACAGGCAGTCCTTAAAATAATCAAATCCCAAACCATTTAGGGACTTAAAGGTCAATTTAAGTCTGGACTCTGATTTGAGTCCAGAAACACAACTGGCACCAAAGTTATGTTGCATGTTCATATCATAGTGCTCTTGGTAACAGTAAATTTTATTTTTGTTTTTGTTTTTTTAAAAAAAATCACATTCTAGACAAATGATTCTATGAAACATTGGTTAACATTGCAATGGAGCTAAGTTTAAAAACCTGGTTATGTTTACTTCAGGAAACAAAGTGTTAGTGTTTGACAATAGTACATATACAAGGTCTAGTTTTTTTTTAATAGGGTTAAATTTTGTCTGTGCTTCGTTTTGCTGCAGGAGGTAACATAACAAGCTTTATTAGATAGGGTTCCAACATATTAATAAAAGGAAGAGAAAGCTGATCAGTGTCCATGTGTGAATATGGGCTTTTTGTAAAAAAATTTTTTTGAAATAATGGTCTTTACAGTTTACTCCACCTTCTTTTGTTTTGTTTTAAATATACAGTATCTCTTCTCTTTAGAAGTAACTACTGTACTTATAAGAGGAGGCAGCTGTTTTCTTTGCTTCTGTAATGCACATTAAACTACTGTGTTAATTTCAATTTTTGTAGAAAATAGATTACATGTGAGAAAAATATATAATTATGCCAGCTCCTCACAGCAGTAGTGAAAGGTGCGAGTTCAAATAAATAGGTTGCTTGCTTAGACCCCATGTGCTTCTAAACAGCATATAGAGTCCCTTTGGAGTGCTCCAGTTAATAGATATGTGATTATTAGAGATTATCCTTTAAATTAATACAAAGCTTCAGACCCCTAAAAAGAATGTGGTAGCACTTTATTATTCATAAAGTTGTCCTGAAATATCTATAATATATTTGGGGAATTTGAACTGAATTAACAGGGGCAAATGTGTAATGTTGATCAGGGCCGTCTTAAGCACCTCTGGCACCGTGGTGCGATGGATCCCTCTGCTGCCCCCCGCCGCCCCGTTTTCCAGGGCGGCCGGGCTCAGCGCGGTCGCCGAGGGCGGGCTTGCTGCGTGGCGGAGCGGCGGGCGGGCCGGCGCCGTGGCGCACTGCGCCACCCAGCCTAGCCGTAGAGCCAGCCCTGATGTTGATAAATAAACAGGGTGGATAAAAATCAATGATTTTTTTAAAAAAATAAAAAAATCGGATTTTTTTGATTTTAAATCGGATTTTTTTGATTTAAATCAATTTTTTTGATTTAACTTGGATTTTTTTAAATAAAATGCTTTTTGAGGAAAATATATTACCATCCAAAGGTTATTCCATCATGAAATAAAGAATAGTTTTTTTATTATGTAGAATAAGGTTGTATATGTTTATTTTTGGGGGTAAATAAATTCCATTAATCCATTCACAATGCCATGCTCTTCCAGAGGTTTTTGTAAGATTATTGGGCAGTTTCACTGCCTACAAGATATTATCACAGATGCTTGGTTTACTTTTGCAGTTCTCAAAACTGAATTTGTCTCAACAGAGATCACATGCCTCTTCTTCACAGCAAAAATGTTATAACATGAACAGAGTTGAGAAAAAGACCTTAATCCTATTGTTCTACAAACCTATGAATACAGAAACAACCCCTTCAGTGCTAAGTTTCAAGAAGTTCAGTGAATAGAATAGAAACAATATTTTTCTGATTGTTTGGAGTGGACAGTATTTAAGTTTTTCATGTGTAGGCTGGGCTGACAGTCTAAGTTTCTTAATATATATATATATTGTTTTTGTTTAGCCAAATTAGTTAACAAACATGGATGTTTGTTTAAGCAAATAACATATGCTGTAATGTTATTGTTTCAGTTGAATACATCTATTTAAATTGTTATTATTAAGGTAATAATTATTTTTCTCCTTCCTAAGTACAACAGTAAAGTTGTCCAAATATGAATAACCCATTAAACTGGGGATAAAAAACTAATATGAAAAGTTGTTATTCTAAAAATCTTCATCTACTTGCATATTAAAGTTATACCAGCAAGAATTAGTCTTTATGTAGAAAACTATGATTTAAATCAAGCCTTACTGACTAGTGATTTAAATCGTGATTTAAATCGTGATTTAAATCAGATTGATTTAAATCAAATCCACCCTGTAAATAAATAAAACTTTATTCGCATTAGCCAATGGCCATAGCAACAATAAAACATTACAGTATATGCAGAAAAGGAAATTTCTTTTAATAATGATAGCTTAGTTTATGGCATATCTAATTAAGAAGATATTTGGGGCACTGTTAATTATCTGCAACCTGTGGGCAGTCCTCGGGAGTTGATTCATGGTTCCAGGGAGAGATTTATCAGTGGAAACAGATAAAAGACTTGATGCCATTTCCAGTCCTGCAGCTGTTGAACATGACTAATTGTAAGAAAGTTGTAGGTGCTGTACAACTTGACTTAGCTATTTCTGTAAAATCCTTAAGTAGTAAGAGCTATGAATTGTGAACCCTGCCTGTGTTTCTTAATAGAATGGCTTCCTGACATTTTGTTCAGCTTAATGTCTAAAACTGAAATTTTTCCTTTTGAATTTATTTCAAGATGGTGGCCGATCCAGGCAAGATAATCCAGGCAACATAAAGATCATAATATTCAATGATGTGCAAGTTTCAAATGTGTCACCTTGGACCTAACATGGTGGAAGAAAGAATCACATACTAATAATGCCAGTGTCTAATGGCTGTTGTCTACTCTGGTTTTAAACCAAAACAATCAACCAAAATGAGAAGGAGCAACATGCAATGTGCATGCAGGATGCAGTTTCCAAATAACTGAAGTGTGAAGTAAACCTCATGAATTTCAACCACAGAGATTCAGAAAACATCACTGGTAAGTTGCAAAGCAGGTAAAAGGCCCAGATATACCACTCTGGAATCCATTTTTGAATGAAGGGCAGTTTCTAAAAGTATTTGTTTTTAAAAGTATTTGTCACTCCAATTGTTATAAACTGTTAGGATTGAAAAATGGGACAGATAGTTACACAGCCTGGATGAACCCCTCATCTATACAGTACAAGTCAAAGTGCTGATCCTTAAGAAGATTTTTTTTAAAGATACGAGTTGCAAAGGAAAATGGTCACTAATCTACTGCAAATATTTATGTACTCACAGAACCTTTATCCAAATAGTGATCTGATCTGATCTACAGCTTTAATATAAAATAATGCATAAAAGCATTTCTACTCTTTAGTTAATAATGCATTTCACATTTATCAGCTGGAAAATGTGTAAGCTGGGGGGAAACCCACGTAGATGCATTTTAGTAGTTTGGTGCTGACAAAGCTGCTAAATAAAGTTAGATGTACTAAGGATTGTGCTGTTTCTGTATAGCCTAGGTTTAAATCACTATTGATAAGCTATCATGGCTGCTTTTATTGTCAAAGCAGTGAAAATAAATAGTTCCTATAGTATTCATCCCAAAGCAGATTGGTATCATGATGCCTGCCTATATATATATATGCCTTTTTAGATGTTTGTCCTAATGAAGATCTCGCTGAAGTTGAGCTGGTGAGCATGTTGGAGGAACAGCTGCCTCAGTACAAGTTACGTGTGGATTCTTTATGTCTCTCTGAAAATGCTGACTGGACCCAGTCTCCAGGCCTCCACAGTCATGTCTCTGAAATCTCTTCTCCGGTTCTTTCTGAAGAGACCATCCGTTACATGAGTAAGTGCTTTTGCTCACTGCCAGGGACTGAAATGACAAATATAACTGAACTACTTAGATAATGCCCTAATCAAATCCCTGTTCAGCTTAGCTTTGCCTTTGTGACGCTGGACAAAGTGAGAGTTATAGTGACCTGACAAGACTGTAGAAATTTCGTACAGTATAACTTCTGTATATCTGGGGTCCCCAACAGAGTCCCCAGAGGCATCAATATATCTTTGGGGATCTTCGACACTCGCCTGTTCCCTGCATTTTTTGTTTGCTCTGCTGAGTTGCTATAGAGTAGTAGCTCTGAAACCAATGCAGCCACCTTTCATTTCCGCACCAAACATTGTTGGGCTCCTGCACCCCCCAACTGGCATGATCAGTGATCAGAAATTATGGAAATTACCACATCTTAAAGGCCGCAGGTTAGTCTCTCCCCCCTGCTGTGATAAATATAAATGCAAGCTAGAAGTGCAATCTATACAAGTTTACACAGATATAAGTCCAGTTGTATTAGTGGGACTTCTAGGTGGGCATGCATAAAATATTTCCCTCGTTATGAAATCAGTTTCTAAGAGCAGTTGAAGGCCATATAATAATTAGAACCAATACTGCTCATTAGTTAGTTTGTGGTTGCACTGAAACTTGAAAGTTTCTCAGGTCAAAGCTCTTAACTTCATCCTTGAAACCATAGTGGTTTCACGACATGTTCTGCAGTGGAAGGTGTCTAAGCAATTTCAGATGAACATTGCATGAGTTCACATATTTTCAATACACACACCCAAAAATATGTTTATTTCCAAATGTAACAGCCTATAAAAGGTAGGCATAATGCTGGTAGCAATTCACATTTTATAACTCTTGGTCAGAGTTACAAAAGAACATAGCTTATGGGGAATAAATTGTTGGTTATACCTGAGAGAATTACCCTGTATTATATGCAAAACCCTTAAGATAAACAGACCCTTGGTATCTTTTTTTTCTTTCATAACTTGATTATACAACACCAACAATGTGGGTCTGGTTAAATATTGACTTAAACAACTTTTTATTACCATGTTTTTCACCTTCACTCTTGAAGCTATTCTATCATCATAAAAATATTTGTTCAATGTGCTGTGGGTAGGTGTTCACTTTTCTGGATTCTTAGAACTTAATTTTACCAAAATGTTGAAAAGAGCCTTATGAAATGTTGGTTATGTTTGACAAAGCTTGAAAAAGTAGGCTTGGACCCTCAGCAGGAAACAATTTGCTCTTGTTGAAAATCCCAAACTGCTCCCTCTTCCCAAACAGATAATTTGGTACTATTGAAGACAATTTGGTTAGGGCTGCATAATAATTGCTTTGGTCATTTTTGAACTTAAAAAGTAGTATAAAGTTAATTTAAATAACCCCAATCCAAGAGCTAGGATTGTCTTTTTCAGACCAGAAAAATGTGAATGCACATAGATGACTTGCACATATTTCTGCATGGGATCACGCAGATGTGTAATGAAGTGTGTGTCATAAGTAAACCTTGTGTTTTTCCACAAAAACCGAATTTGCAATACTGTATACAAGGCTTAAAAATTACAGCTCTTCTACACTCTTGGACTGGAGGTGGTAAAGGCAATTACGGTCAACTCACAACTGAAACCTTTTTACCTTCCATGAATTCAGCTTTACGCGTTTGGCCAGGGGCAGGGGGAGTTCAGGGGGGAAAACATCAGCAGTCCCACCTGGTATTGCACTTGGGAGAGCATCTGGAGGTGCTGGGAGTGTGTGTTTGACTATACAGTGGTACCTCTACTTACAAATAACTCTACTTACGAATTTTTCTACTTACAAATGGAGCTCCGTCCACCATCTTGGATGCGGTTTAGATAGGATTTTTTTTTATATATAATATTTTTTATTGAACATTTTTTCAACAAACATACAACAAACATACAAAATACAAAATACAAAAACATATCAAAAACATCAAAATACAAAAATATAACAGAAAAATATATCATTTCTCATCCATTATAATACTCATTGTCTTCAGGCTTCCCCAATTCCCTACTATCTGGTTTTCATTTTTTTTAAACTTCTATAGCAGTTTCTAAATCATCTTCTTTCCCATCATGCAATCCCTTTAAAACTTCTAAGTTAATTCATCTTCATATCATTTACCCTAATTTCAAACTTTAAATCTTCTATTGTTTCCCTAATGCCTTAACCTCTTTACTTTCCTGGATTTTCAAACTCTAATTATCGAATACATTCCCTATATACATTTTAAATTTCTTCCAGTCCTTTGAAACTTTGTCATTTGTCTGGTCCCGGAGTCTTCCTGTCAATTCTGCCAATTCCATATAGTCCATCATTTTCATTTGCCATTCCTGCTTCGAAGGCAATTCTTCTTTTTTCCAATATTTTGCTAATAAAATCCTAGCGGCTGTGGTGGCATACATAAACAGATTAACATCATCCTTGGGGATTTCTTCCCCAATTATTCCAAGCAAAAAGGCTTCCGGTTTTTTCGAAAATGTGTTCTTAAACATCTTTTTCAATTCATTGTAAATCATTTCCCAGAAGCCTTTTATCTTAGGGCATGTCCACCACATATGGTAGAATGAGCCAACATCCTGTTTACATTTCCAACATTTATTGTCGCTTTTGTGGTACATTTTAGCTAGCTTGACCGGCGTCAGATACCATCTATACATCATTTTCATCAAATTTTCCTTCAACACCGTACAAGCCGTAAATTTCATACCTTTCTTCCACAATTTTTCCCACTCCGACATCATCACATTATGACCCAGATCCTTGGCCCATTCAATCATAACTGATTTTGTTTGCTCATCTTTCAAATGCCATTCTAACAACAAATTATACATTCTGGACAAATTCTTGTGATCTGTCTCTAATAACTCCGTCTCTAATTTCGATTTTTCTGATTGGAATCCTAATTTTTTGTCTAACTTAAATACCTCATTTATCTATTTGTCTAACTTAAATCCTCATTAGATAGGATTTTTTCTACTTACGAATTTTTAGATAGGGTTGCTTCGACTTACGAATTTTTTCTCCCAATGCATTCCTATGGGATTTGACTTACAATTTTTTTCGACTTACAAATGTGCGTTCGGAACGCACTAAATTCGTAAGTAGAGGTACCACTGTACACTATTTTGGCTCTATGCTCTATCTCTAGAACTTAACCCCAATGTAATTGGCAAGTCGTCTGTATTTTTAGAGGGTTACCGTAATTTGTTTGGCTGTTCTGGTTATATGAAGTTGATAATGAGCTGGATCTATGGCTGCTTAAAATGTATCTTGGTCTCATACTATTGTATTCAAAAATTGATTAGTTTCAAGATGAACACATAACCACTTTGGACTTTCTCATGCAATGCAAAGTATACCATTTATTCTTTCTTCCTGATGCTTCCCCATCGCTCCCACCCCCAAAACTCACTTAAAAACTGTTAGGCAAAATGAGTCCTGTCTCCCAGGAGATTTAGCAACGGGTCTATTCCAACACACTCTTTCCTGCATTTCTACAACTTAGCTGGTTGACTCCCATCAGTAACTTGTTTTGACTTTGTCTAGTTTTTTCAATTTTATCAGAACTTTGAAGAATTGAAATGTACAATATTTTGCCCCTCCCTGTTGTTACTACCCTCATTTTTTTTAAAAAAAATAACAACTAGGTTTTTTGTTTTTGTTTTTTTTAACCAGAAATGCAAAATATACATTGTGGCATAACATGTGCTTTTAGTAAGCCATCGCAGAAATGAACTAGTGGTGTACATCTCTTATTTATTTCCTTTCCTCACTCCTTCCTCAGAACAATATAAATATAATAAAACAGTTGGGGACAGGTTTCACGCAGAAATGCTGCTCATTCATAGGCAGCTAGGAAGTAGGAGAAATACTTTGCTTGGGTTTGTAACATCTGGATGTCTCATTGTGGTTTCTGTATTGCTTGATCTGAGATTATAAATCACAGTCCTTAGATTGTGAGCTATTAGGGGTCATGGCTATTTTTAAAAATGCTGTAAACTACTCAGAGTTCTTGGTATAGAATGGGATATAAATTAAATAAATACATAAAACAAGGAAAGTAAGGAAAGTAGAGGATAGAAATTATTATTTACAAAAAAGGAATGCATGCATTCCTGTTTAAAACTAATTATACAGCTTTGGTGAATTTACTGTATCCATAGCAGATCAGTATTTAATTTAGCAGGGCAGAATCAGTATTGCGTCGGATTAGAGTACTCTATGAACACATACAGCATAAGAATAAATAAGAAATCTATCTTCTATAGGAGGATTAGATCAAATTGCAATATTTTGCAATATTTTTAGAGTTCTGAATCTAGGGAACTACAACATCATTTTTCTAATGTACTCTGAACTCACTGTGCTAATAGTATAGTATTGCAGTATAGCTCCTCCCTGCTTTATGGCACTGCTGCTCAAGAATGTTTATTTGCTAGACAACTTGAGTACTGGTAAATATTAGAAAGTTCTTGTGTTGTGGCGCAGAGGCAGTGCCTGTTGTAGAAGGAAAAATACTGAACAAGCAGTGCTTCTTGGGCATATTCTCAACTGCTCCATATACATATGCTGGCACTCGGACATGGCACTAGACAACAGGGACATTAATCAAAATGAAGAGCTGCTTACAGCTGTCACTCTACAGGGTAAGTGGCACATAAATAGATTCCTCTTATCCTGATTTTAGGCTAACTACAAGTTATCAATCCAGAATAATTTTGTTGACTGTTGTTGTAGTTGACTGTTGGAATAGCATGGTGGTAATCCTGACCAATCTCTATAGACACAGTTTGAATCTAGCCTCTGTCATAAACTCACTGAGGCTGAAATCCTGACCCATTTACCTTGGGAGTAAGCTGCGTTGAATTCATTAGGATTTACTTCTGAGTAGACATGGGTAGAACTGCACTGTTAGTGGTCTTAGTAAGCATTCTCTCTCTTAGCTTTTGAGGGAAAGATACAGAATTAAATTATATATTTTTCTGCCTGGGAGCTTAAAAAGCTTCTTAGGTTTATACAAGGGACTGACTCTTGTCCAGTAAGATCGTAGACTTCTTTTCTTACTTTGATCTTTCAATATTCGTGGCATATTTGTCATGTTTGCTTATCAGTAAGTCATAAACACCAAGAACAAACTTTGAATTACCATTGTGGTTTAGAATGGGGAAGAAACCCCATTATTTTTGGTTTGGGCATAATGTTTAGCCAAGGATAGTGGCTTGTTTCCTCCTGGCACTAGTGTGAAAGAGCAAAATGCACATGATCTGCTTGTGCATGGCAAGCCACGGTTTGCCATTATGTGTGAATCCTGCCATTATATAATGCTTTTAAAATGTAGGGGTGTTACTGACCTATCTTACAGGATAGTTGTGATAATTCCCTGAAGATAATGTTTGTGAACTGCTTTGAGAACGCAAGATTGCCAGAGCGCTTTAAAGAATTTGATAATACCGTTGGTTGAAAGCACAGCATCACTAAGCAACTGTCCTTAGTACTTAAGCTGTGAAGTCATTTGCCCTTCCATTCTTTAAGAAAAATGAATTATTTCACTCCCTCTTTCTGACCTCTCCTCAAATAAGCTGTAAGCCATTTGGATATAAATAGAGTCCTTAAAAATATTTGCAATCTATGTGTTTACTGTTCTCTATGGCACACAGGGCATTGCTACTCTAAGTCAGAGAGTGCCCCGGCTATATTTTAGTGGCCTTTGCATAATCCATCACCATGGCCCTTTCTGGTCAGAGTATGGGTGGAAGTGCACAGTCTTCAAATTGTTATATATTTAAAACAAAACACATCAAAACGTTCATAAATAATGTGAATTAACTATAACTAGGTGAACACTTCTTTGTTGGAGCTGTACAGCAGTGAAACAATGAAAAAACAGCTCAGTGTTCATAAAATGATGTACCCCACCTTTTAAGAAATTATTGATGTTGAAATAGTCAATCTTGGCTTGCTACGGTTCAGTTATCTATATTTGCTCTGTGGTGGCACACCTAGGATTTACACCAAGGGAAATACCAGGGCTTGCTTGCTATTGAACTGACTTTTCCTCCTACTAGTTGGAGCAGAGCCAGGATACTTTTGTTGCTAGCTTTCACAGGAAAGTAAGTTCACTCTCCAGGGGAAGGGAGAAAAAATAGGAAAGGTTAAAAAGAAGTTAACTTGAGACTCTGCTTATCAGTAATAACACAGGCTGAAATACGGGGACTGCAAAATATCCTTTAATGTTCATTCTATTTTGGTTCCCGCAAGCCCTTCCTTGGGGAACATTAGGCTGCAATCCAGTGCACACTTTCCTAAGAGTAAGTCCCATTGAGTATAGGGAGACATACTTCTGAGTAAGTAAGCTCTGCAATAACTGCTTTGAGGAGGCAACACTTGCTTCCTCTCTGTACCTTCTCACAGTAAAAGCCCAACATTCCATGCTGTGGAAGCCTACTAATGAAATTCTGTTGGGATGGAAATTATATAACATGTTCTATCCACACCTGATGTAGATCATCGGAACCTTCTGTGATCTGTGTTAAAAGATTTCATACACATTGGATTAGATGCATCCCCTAAGCTTTTTAAGCGGCAATCCTAAACACACTTTCCCATAAGTCCAACTATATCCGTGTGGCTTACTTCTAGGTAAATGTGCATAGAATTTCTGCCTCAGTGGGAAATCAAATCAGCTCCTACCAGCCATTGAGCATCATACAGTAATGAGAACCACAAGCATTATGTTTCTTCAGATACTTGTGGATAATGAACACTCTTTTTTGGAGGGTATTCAACTAAGTGTTCATCAGGTGATGTACCCACTTTAAAAGTCACATCTTTGCTTGGTGAGGTTCAGTTATCTATCTTTGCTGTGTGACATGTATACACTTAAACATCAGATCACCATAAACTATATAATTTGTTTATTCATTTGGATAAGTGACTGGAATTGTGTTGTCCTAGGGGGTGCTGGCCTCATTGTAATCGGTAATCTCATCCCCTGTGGAGGGCAGATGGCGGTTTTGTTTGTTTCATCGTTCTTTGATTATCTGCAAAATGAGAAAATAAGAAAACATGGTTGACAAATAAAAGTGTGCGCATAAATGTTTCACAGCTACTTTTCTAATTTGGCATATATATATTTTTAAAGCCTGATCTGAGACCAGAATAAAATAATAACAACAGTGTAGAAAGAGCCTCGTGGACTCAGGGGTTATCCGTTCCGTTCTATGAGATGTAAACAGTTGAAGGCAACCTAAGGCCCGTGGGCTGGATGCGGCCCAATCGCCTTCTCAATCTGGCCCACTGACGGTTTGGGAATCAGCATGTTTTTATATGAGTAGAATGTGTGCTTTTATTTAAAATGCTTCTCTGGGTTATTTGTGGGGCCTGCCTGGTGTTTTTACATGAGTAGAATGTGTGCTTTTATTTAAAATGCATCTCTGGGTTATTTGTGGGACATAGAAATTCGTTCATTTTTTTTTCCAAAATATAGTCCGGCCCCCCACATGGTCTGAGGGACAGTGGACCAGCCCACGGCGGAAAAAGGTTGCTGACCCCTGGTCTTGAGATCCTATTGTGTGGCACTGTGCAGTGCAAATATTGCTGCATGTGGAGATTTTCCTGTAGATGCCACTCTCAGAGTCAACTCTGTCAAACATCTGCTGTATGCACACATTCTGTCCAGCAAGGGATTCAGACCCTGGTGCTGGATGTACAGTTTTTACTGAACCATTTCGTGCTTCTGCATGCAGATTAGCCTAGCTTCATCAGGATATCTGACATAGTAATAGGAAGTTCCTTGAACATTCAGGGCTATATATAGCAAGTATGTTTTGGTAACCAAACCACAAATCCAGAAACCACAACTGTTTTGTAACTATTGATGTTTTCCTTTTCCTCTTCTGCTTTTATTCTGTTCTTCTATACTAGCTCTTCTTGAACTTCCCCCTTCTTCCTTGGCTGGACCTCACAAACATGCTCAAGGTAATTCAAGTTTCTTCCTTTGCATGACAAGAGATGGTAGAAATTGCTCGTTGTTTAACTCTTCCGTGGTTGTCATGCTTTTTCTTAATCTTCCATTGCAAACCTTTCCATTAAAACTAATGGCTGAAGGTTTTTTCCCCTATTCCTCTTGCTCTTTACTGCTCCATACTGTTACTGTTTCATGGTTTCCATATACATTCTAACCTGTCTTTCAAGCCATCCACTAATTCTCACAAGTATCCTGGAAGTTCCCAAGTGTGTATCACTTAGGGATGCTGGGTGGTATCCAACACCCCAGCAATGGACTTCTATTTGCGCAGTGGAACGTCTTTCTCTCCTGCCCCCTCCATGTACCCTTAAAATCATCTCTGGGGAATTGGGGGACCCTTCAGAGCAGATCTTGGAGACACATGGAGGAGGAGGAAAGGAAACAAATCAAATTGCATAGTGGAGTGAAGCATGCGGAGCACTGGATTCAACCCTCTGTGTTTTGTTTAAACCACATTAAGAAGTTCTTTCGGTTTTCAGTTCTTGGCACAGACAGACGAGAGCTGGTGACAAACAACTGCAATGATGTTGAAGTGGTCACACATCTGCTGGCTGAGGTACAATTATTATTTTTGTACTTGTTAAAGTTTATTTGCTATACATAGGAAGCTGCCTTAAGCTGAGTTCAAAGTATTAGTCCACCTAGCTCAGTATGGCTGATGCTGAGCTCTCCCAGACATACCTAGAGGTGCCCCAAACTGACTGAGCTACAGACATTCCTCAAAGCAGATGTCTGAGTTACAAGATCTCTTTAAAAAATTGTAGCAGGCAAAAAGATTTATGACTCAAGTCATAAACTGCTGTGCTACCAAGAACTGGTCTGAGAATTAAAAGGGAATGTTTAGGCAAAAATAAGTCACATTTTAAAGAGCTGCAGATAATTATTAAAGGATGTTAAAACAGCTGGAGCTCACCGACTGAGTGCCAGAATCGCCAGGTTGGCTCTTACAAACCATGAGCCTTGATTTGAACGTCATGTCAAGAAAGGCATTGGCTTGCTACCAAAAGTTGAGTCAACCGCAAGGGAAGAATGCTTCAAACACTGCATTAGCTCCACGCACCAATGTGATGATTGTTCACATTAAACAATAGTTTGTTTGTTTTTCACTGGTTTGGTACGAATTTACCAGCCCAATGTGTAGATACAGATAAACAGGCATATAAGAGATAACAAATTAGATCAGTCAAATTCTTAAGGAGAAGCAATAGTAAAAAGAAACTCTTAAGGCTTTCTTGAATGGCAGGTCTGAATGGGTTAAGCAAATGTTAACTGGAAGATAGTTTCACATCTGCAGAGCTACCGTTGTGAAGGCCCTGTCTTGTGTGCTCAGAACCTAGTCAATTTTAACAGCAGGCACACAGGCAAGACCTTAAATGCAGATCTTAAATTTGGGCAGGATAATAAAGTCCTCTCTTGGTCTTTCTGAGCAGAGAGATCGGGACCTTGAATTGGCAGCACGAATTGGACAAGCCCTACTTAAACGGAACCATATCCTAACTGAGCAAAATGAAGCTCTGGAAGAACAACTGGGACAGGCCTTTGATAAAGTAAGTAGTATTAAACCTGAAGCATTTTAAGTGGCTGGAGGTGCTTGCTGTATGGTGGAAGATCAGATGATTGCATCAGACTAAACCCTCTACGGAATGTGTATTTATTTGAAACACAATGTGATGAAGAAGTCAAATCAGCCAGCAAATTCAGTATGAAAAATGTTGTAATGCTTGATCAGTGTCCCATGTACAGTGGGAAAAACAATGCTATAATATGTCTTGTGGGACAGTGTGGAACTTGGCAAGTGATTTAAGCAGAATTACTTGTTGAGTCTCAAAAGTATCTTCCAATTGGCAGTTCAGCATAGGTAGCTACTGAAGAGAAATGGGTGGAACCCTCCATCTAGAGCCCCAATTCACTGAGGGTGGTTGCAGTGTTGTGCATTATTGACCATGTTCAGTAAAAAAAAGTTGTTTGAAATCAGGTTCACCAGCTGCAACATGAACTAACAAAAAAAGATGAGCTGCTTCGTGTCGTTTCCATTGCCTCTGAAGAAAGCGAGACTGACTCTAGCTGTTCCACACCCCTGCGCTTCAATGAGTCCTTCAACCTGTCACAGAGTCTTCTACAGTTGGATATATTGCAGGATAAACTCAGGGAACTGGAGGAGGAAAACATTTCTCTTCGGACAAAGGTAAGTTTAGCTACGCTCATATTTCTGTCAAGCATTCTTAACTGGAATTGGGAAACAGATCTTAAGGATCTAATAAAACTCAGGACAAGCTTGTGATATCATCATCATTTCATTTCAATACTGCTTAACATTTTAAAGAAAATTTTCAAAGCAGTTTACAACATATTAAACCAAATAAAAAATTCCAGAATAAAACAGATATAAAGTGTACATTCAGAACATTTAACAGGATGTTTACGTTATCTTAATGATTTCAAGATAAAACATCACAAAGGAGATCAACTGCCGCACAGAATGCACATTTAATGCAGCAAAGCTAACGGAAAATATCTTAGACATTCCAAAATGAAACATTACTAAAGGAAGTCAAATATAAAATGCCCATCTAATTAACAAGAGAATAAAATATCATAAGCAGAAAACATAGCTACTGTTGCTGCCAATCCTGCCAATGGTGGTTCATGGCGGATGGCAGCTGTGGAAGCTCAGGCTCGATGACCTGGGTCTGCAGTAAGTGACAGTCAAGATCAGGCATCCCCAAACTGCGGCCCTCCAGATGTTTTGGCCTACAACTCCCATGATCCCTAGCTAACAGGACCAGTGGTCAGGGATGATGGGAATTGTAGTCCAAAACATCTGGAGGGCCGAAGTTTGGGGGTGCCTGGTCAAGATGGTCTGTGGCTTCTTCAGCAGCCTCAGCTTTTGCAGCTGGAGTCAATCAGGGCGCCACCATTCCAGGCCAGGTGGAAAAGGCCTGTAAGGCAGGGAGTAGGTCAAGATGGTCCTTGAGTATTTAGTTTAGAGTTCAGTCTCATAAACCCCATAGATATATTGTCTATCTCCACATTGTTCAGTTGGTTATTCTTTATATACTTAAAGGTAAAGGGACCCCTGACCATTAGGTCCAGTCGTGACCGACTCTGGGGTTGCGGCGCTCATCTCGCGTTACTGGCCGAGGGAGCCGGCGTACAGCTTCCAGGTCATGTGGCCAGCATAACAAAGCCGCTTCTGGCAAACCAGAACAGCACATGGAAATGCCGTTTACCTTCCCGCTTGGGAAGCAGTGCTTTCGAACTGCTAGATGGGCAGGAGCTGGGACCGAGCAATGGGAGCTCACCCCGTCGTGTGCATTCGAACCGCTGACCTTCTGATCGGCTAGCCCTAGGCTCTGTGGTTTAACCCACAGCGCCACCTGCGTCCCTCTTTATATACTTACCAAGTCTTTATTTTAGATTGAAAGTGACTTCTGTCTTTTACTGAAGGCTTATTGTCTTTTTTGTATTTCAAATGAAAATACTAATTATGAAAGCCTCCATTTTTTCAAGCTATATTCTCTAAGATCTTGCATGATATTGGTGAATTCAATTTTTTCCCCAGGCTAGTGGATTTCTCTGACTCTGTGTGTGTGTGTGTGTGCGCGCGCTTTAGAATTATAAGGAAAAATATACAGAAGGGAAAATAAGAGAAGGTACCAGAAAAATAAAATATGCATTATAAAGCATCAGTGCAGACATGCAACATAAGTACAGCAACACATTGCTAAGGTTTAACAAATACGCCTACATATTTGAAAAAGAAAATGCCGTGGTAATTAGCAGTATGTTGAACTCAAGGTGGATCAAACAGAAATGTTAATCTTAATTCCCTTGCTTTCTCTGACAGCTTTTGCAGTAAACATTTTCCTTTGAAGTGTCTGTTTTAGAATGTGGTTGGTTGATATTTTATAACCACCCAACTTCATATTTGTTCATAGCAATCGGTGTTTCCTGAAGTGAAGGAAGTGGCTTAAATGGAAACAAATGACACACTTAATTGTCAAATTCACAACACCTTAGGACAGGGGTTCCCAAACTAAGGCCTGGGGGCCGGATGCGACCCAATCCCCTTCTCAATCCGGCCCACGGACAGTCCAGGAATCAGCATGTTTTTACATGAGTAGAATGTGGACCGGCCCCCTGCTGAAAAAGTTTGCTGACCCCTGCCTTAGGATATAGTGAACTTATTTTTGATTGGTTGGGGAATGGGTAAAGGAGAGAATCTATTTACATGTGGGACTAGCCTTAAAATTAATGAAGACTTCTGAATGTTTCTGAAGGCCTGCCATCTGAAGACTGAAACCATGACATATGAAGAGAAGGAGCAGCAGCTGGTCAGTGACTGTGTCAAAGAGATCAGTAAGTTTATAGGTGGTTTCTTCCCCTAGGAATAAGAAAAATATTTCTATCTTTGAATATAAACTCATCAGCCACACCCCTATCTTTCCATGTCATAACTCTGTGTAAGCAATTAGCCTTATTAGCATTGAGCTCCCTTAAAGATGTTAAATTTTCTAAACCTGCTGCAGGGTTCATAAAGCAAATATTACACAGGCAACAATGCAAATACACTTCTGTAAAGAAACATGAAAAAGTATAAATGCAAATAGCAGAAAATATAAACCATGTGATTTATACCATGTTGTAAAATAGTTTCTCACTGGTCTAAACAGATTATTGTTTGAATTTATGTCTCCTGTAAAGCTGGTCCATTTTTGTTTTTTTCCAAAGCTCTGTCTTTCTCTAATGTAAGCATGATATTCCAGATTGTTTTCTAATCTTTCATGCTTAGCAATCACAATACTTTTCTAAAAGTTTTCAACTAACATTTTTGCTGCTTTAATACAGTTTGCAATGAGTTCTGTCTTAACGAGTAGAATACCATCTTTAATGGAAGCCCAGGATTTACTGCATTATTCTTGGGTCCCTTGAAACTTTGTAGGTGAGATATGGGGTTTTCAAAAACTTTGAATTCTAACGTGTCATATAAATAAAAGAGCCACTTCCCAACAACCTTTTAGTTGTTCTCATCCAGTTATAGGAAATAATCTCTGCTATGTGAATTACCGATGAGAATCCATTTTAAAGTGGTCTTTTTCAAAACAGACACACAAACTTAAAGATCTTGTAGATCTCCTACTGTTACTCCAGGTTTGCTTTACCAATATCAGTTTCTCAATTCTGCACGTACATACCTACAACAAACCTAATAAAGAATTGTATGTATTACTGACCTAATGTTGCTAATTACCTACCTAGCTATCAAAATGAGCCACAGGGTTGTGTGTGACTTCCCCTAGTCCCTTCCGCCCACAATCACCTATTCCCCTAACCTTTCATTGCCAGCCTTTACTGTGGTTAAGTCTGGAATCTGAACAAATCTGTGTTAACTAGTATTTGCAAGGTTGTTGAAACAATGGTATGATGCGGATATCAAAATTCCAGTTAATGTTAGCTATGACTTAAGGCCATTGCTGCTGTAAGAAGCAGAATCTAGGACATCTGGGCTGGAGTAAGGATTGTTGCCATCGTGCTGTGGGTGTCAACTGTTGAGCCCTGCTGGCAGATGACTGCACAAGGACAACAATTAGCACAACAGAGCTTTCCCTCCTCCCCCTGCCAAAACATGCAGGAGCAGAGGGGGGATAATTCTGACTGGGGAACTTGCACTGATGATGACCAAAGTGCTGGAATGAATTCCTCCCTTGATTGCTTTTTTACCATTTGGATGTTTCTGGCTTTTGCTGCTGCTTCATTAGGATTTTTCCCTCCTTAGAACAACTTAGGTTTGCGAAAGCCTTTGGTTATTATGTTATTTTAGTATGGGCGGTACTTAGTTAAGTCATTTCCCTAACTTGCCATGTATTATGCTGTATATTTTAGGGGAAACGAATGCTCAGATAGCAAGAATGAGTGAAGAGCTGTCAAGGAAGAATGAAGAGCTGCTACAGTACCAGGAAGAGATCTCATCCCTCTTGTCCCAGATTGTTGATCTTCAGCATAAAATTAAAGAGGTTTGTGTGCTCATAGGCTAGAGCAGGGATGGGAAACATTTTGTCCATGGGCCAGTTTAGGCTTGTCAGGTGTCTGGCCTGCACAGAGGTTTTTCCCCAGCCACACTCGCCTCTCCCATACCTGACAGCATATGATGTGGGGCAGGTTATCCCACACCAGCAAGGCAACAATTGGGAGACTTAGAAGGTACTGCTGATTGTTCCATTCGAGATCACCAAATGGAGGTCCTTCCAGGAACCAGCTCCACTCGGGAACTCCCAAGTGGAATTGATAGCTGCCGAATGGGTTCTTTGCAGCTGCTGCTTGAGTTCAAGCTGGGGCTGCAAAAGAAGAACTGAGAGCATAATTTGAGTGCTTCTTCAAAGTTCAATCACCGGTCATATGACATAAGGTGAAAGGTTGGGGTGGTAAAAAGTGGCCTGTGGAGGGTGGGCCAGTTCTGGTTGTGCTCTGACAGTCAGATCCAGTTTGCCACCATTGATGGGAGAGTGGGGGGCAGTTCCTTGTGCTAAGTGATTGTTACTTCCAATAATATTCTGGAAAGGAAGGCTGAAATAATCATCTTCTGTATTCCCTTAGCATGTAATTGAAAAGGAAGAGTTGAAATTGCACCTACAAGCTTCCAAAGATGCCCAGAGACAGCTGACAGCAGAGGTATTGATATTTGTACTTTCACATTTGAAAAGTGAGGAGGGAAGGACAGAAGGATAAAGGAGAATATGAATCGTCTTATGCCGTGATAAACATTCAGCAATGTGGGTGGTTGGGTAGAAAATTTTGAATCAAAAAGTGCCCAGAATATTTTATGGATTTTTTCCATACCCCAAATGGATTTGGATCCAGTTCAGCTTATTTTTATTTGACCAGCGTTGAATAGGCAAAGCTAAAAAGAAAATTGCCATTTTCATTTTACATGTTGTGTAAATATCTCAGAAGTTTTTTTCCTAGTAATTAATACTGGAAAGTAGTTGACTAGGGAAAAAATCAATAAAGGATACTTAATATGTTAAATTAAAGCAAATTGAAAGCAGCCCTTCTCTTACATTGCTTAAGTTTTAAGGGAAAATAAAAGTACT
Source organism: Zootoca vivipara (assembly GCF_963506605.1). Taxonomy (NCBI): domain Eukaryota; kingdom Metazoa; phylum Chordata; class Lepidosauria; order Squamata; family Lacertidae; genus Zootoca; species Zootoca vivipara. The sequence goes on along the minus strand of NC_083276.1, from coordinate 124,916,011 downwards.
GATGGCATGTCAACATATTGATTTTAATATGTCCAAAGAACTATGGATTAAGGAAAAAATATTTCCCTGATAATAGTTATCTTAAAAAGTTAATTTTGAAATCGCCTAGTCTGGCTGATATGTGTTTTTTATGTTTCTGATTATTTTATGGAACAAATCATTTTTAAAATGGAAGAATTTCCACATAAAAATATAGCTGTCGGACATTCCCTTTCAACTGGGAAGAAGAAAGGGTTTCCTGAAAACAGCATGTTTAAACTTCAGATTTCCTTGCTGCTAAAAAGCCCTTTATGTCATTTGCCTTACACCTGTAAAGAAGAAAATTAGGAACATGCCAGACAAAGCAAGAGACATTAAGTTGGAGCCCTGGATTCTGAAGTGTTGGATGACACTTTGGGTTTTTTTAGGGGTATCATTTTTGTGCTGTTCTCTGTACATACCGAAGTAGAATGCAATAATATTTCCTTGGCTTATGTGTGATTTCCCCCCCCCCCTCTTCAGTAGCTTCGTTCTTTCTGCCTACTAAATGACTGACATTTTGTGTTCTTCCAGCTGCATGACTTGCAAGAGCGGAGTGCCGAGTGTCTGGGGATGTTGCATGAGTCTCAGGAAGAAGCGAAGGGGCTTCGCAGCAAAGCCAGCCACGCTGCCCTTCTCTGTCGGCCACAGTCATGTGGAGCCTTTCCTGTGGTAACTCAGCAAGGCTTTTCTTTGATACCGGCAGCTGGTTCTAAGTAACATGAAACCTCAAGGGCAAACTTGAACTGTGACTGTCCTTGTCCCTTAAAGAGAGCTGGCAGTTTGCTAAGGGATCTAATGGTCTCTACCTCTGCCATGCTATGATTCCATCTTTTAAATTTAGCCTTCCGCTTTTGTCGCTTTTACGAGAGCTTCCCCAACGTCTCCTGCATTGTTCAGTGTTTGCCATTGTGGATCACTCCACACAAACCAGCTGGAAGAGGAGGAAGGCATGTTCTAATGAAATATGCAGACTCCTTGCTGAAGCTAGGCAGTTTCTGGATGGGAGATGCCCTGAGATGTACATACACCACCTAAGATTTAATGGTGAAAGCGGGGGTGTAAATTTACCATAAATAAAAACAAGGCAATTCTGCACAAGAAGGCTTTTGACATTTCTAGTATACATCAGCCTGCTTTGCACATCATGCTAAGCCAGTGCCTTCGTTTGTGGGCTTCTTGTAAGGAGTGAAATGATTGCTTTGCTCCTACCTAGGGACCTTGCATTTATGCTTGAAGGCATGATGGTTTGTCTTAGTGTGGCCAATAGGTCACTATCATTCTGGTATCATGGTTCAGTCTTTCCATAAAACATTTAGCAGAAAACTCCAATAAATCTTGCTTCTTCAGTCCCAGCAGTGCAGTCTAGAATCTGGGACTTTTGTTCCAGGCTTTGCATCCTCATTATAGCATTATTACTCTCCCCTCACCCATCATGCAGACTTTTCAGCCAATCACTTAGTGACCTCTGTGCCTGTTTTTTTTCCGCCTTCTCCTGTTCCATCATCAGAGGGAGGAAGCAGGAATAGATACCCCCAAATGATCTTTAGTCATCTGTCAAGGACAGCTGTAGAAATATTAGCTGCTTCATTTTTTTCCTCCTTATCTCTTTTCGTCAAGAAAAAAAAACTACACAGCATGGCCATCTGAGGCTGTGTTGTATTTAGCCTTTAGTGGTAACTGGTCACAGTTGTGCACACAAAATATAGAAGGAGTTACTAGAATATCATGTTGCTAGAAAGAATGTGCAAACTTTGAAAGGATGCTTAATAAAAATTTTGGATAATTATTTATTCAGGCTTTATTCCATGTACGCATTGTGATTATTTCCCACTTAACATTTTAAAAGCATTTGTTTTGAACAAGGATCATATGAAATACTTCTTCCTTTGCAGAAACAGCTAATTTGCTGTTAGGAGTGACTTAATTCCTTCATTAATGTTGGGAAATTTCGCAGTGCAACTGAATGATGGCAATTCAGCAATTAACGTATACATTCTTGATCCACAACTTGTTAGTTTAGTTTCCTTTGGTTTCCCTGGTTCTGTTATCAACCTAAGTCTTGTTCATAGTGAATTCTCACTAAGGCCAGCCATAAGTATGGTGGATTTTTTTTTCTGGAGGGGTGAAGGAGGGAATGTTGAAATGAGAACATATTGATTCAATACTTAGAAAAAACAACTCTCTCTGCAGAGTAACTGAGAAGCTTCAGCAATGTAACTTTCTAGGGTATGTTTCCTATACCCAGATAGGACACAATAAATATCCCTTTATTCTATCTTAATATCTCCCCTTTCTAAGTAACCGATAGGAACATATCTCTTAGTAAAACAGTCACTAATGACCAAGTGGCAGAGTGGGATTAGAAACAAGAATGACTCACCTAGCCCTTGGAGATGAGATGGATGACTCCAGAAAAGGATCCAGACTTGACATTTAGCTCCAAGAAGACAGTAAATGCGTGCATACGCGTGCACGCACACACACACACACACACACACACACACACACACACACACACACTGTAGTATAGAAAGCCACTTTAAATTAATTCATTTTCTTAATGTGGTTCGCCTGAGCAAAGAAAATGTGTGTTTTCAATTCTTACCTGGACATTAAACGCCAATATCTGCTTGACTTTAAGGAGTCTTTGGCAGCAGAGATTGAGGGAACGATGCGGAGAGAGCTGAGTCTGGATGAGGAATCCCTCTCTAAGCAAAAGTAAGTGAAGCTCTTGTTTTTTCTACCCTTAATGCATTTTGACATGTCAGAGTTGATTCAGGAGGCTCCGTTTTCTTTTTCTTTAAATACTGAAGAGTGTGAGAAACCAGCATTCCTCCAGATGTATTACATGGTCATACGACATCAGCAGCTATGACAAAATTATTGTTATGCACATTTGAGTACAACCTTTTAAAGTTGTTTCAGAATTCCTATCATAATTTCTTCTTGAAATTCCTTCTTGACCAGTATTTTAGGGCTTTAACATCATATCCTATTTTATTTTTAATTCATATTAAACTCTAAAAGATTATTCTGTAAAACATGGAGTTGTCATTTATTTCTAGTAACTTTCAGGCCTGCACCAAAAAAAAGCAAAGAATTAACCGCCATAACTGTTATCCTCCTGAAATCTTTTTAAAGTACATTTCACTGCTAGCTGAGTAAGTTATGGATCCCATATTCCCCCCACCCCGCCCCAGCCATTCCTCTCTCTCTCTAAGAATATCTAAGGCCTCTTTTTATGTTATGCTGGTGGTCACATAAGTGTAGGTGGTCCTGCGCTGCTTATGTAACCCTAGTAATGCAAGAAGGTTATTCTACGTGCAGCAACTACCTCGTCACCAATGTAACACAAGAATCGGGTGTGAGTGCAGTCCAAAACCCAGCAAAAGTCGGAGTGGTGATGGGGAGCACACATTACCTTATTGTAAGCCTTGCATTATTTTTCAAAGGCACGGTGGTAAATATTTTAATTAATAAGGAAGAACAAAGGCACAGGTGTGGAAGGAGGAAGAAGTGGAAATGGTGACAATTGTAGCAAAGGACACTCGATGTGGTACAGAAAAGGGGTGGTAACGCCAGCTGCAAAGAACTTGGGGGAAGGGGGCTAGCTGGCAAATGTGAGGACACACGAACCCATGGGATGGGATGGCAAGAGCAGTAACTGAGAAATGAGGCTACGGTCCTGTGCAGGTGATGAGATTGTGTACTATGGGGCACAGTCCCTTTGGAGTTTGCACTTGTTTGGGGGCTATTTCACAAAATGACTGCTCTGGAAGTTAAGCTTTATATTCTTTAGAATTCTAGCAAATCATATTTAGCCACGCATGGAATGATTTTCTCTATCTGCTTGGTCCGAATTTCAATGCTTTTCTGCATCCATTATCGGTCATTTTTCTTTTTTCTTTCAGGGTTCAACAGAAGCGCATATTTGATACTGTCAGAGTTGCCAACGTTGCACGTGGCCGTTCCACTTTGTGTCCTGCCCCGCTACCCATTCCAGGGTCAAATCGCTCAAGTGTTGTCATGACAGCAAAGCCTTTCCATTCTGACTTGAGACAACTGGAAGGAAAGATGACTCTGCCTCAGAAGACCAGCTCAGAGAACCTTTCCAAGTAGGAAGTCATATCCACCAGCACTGATTTCACTTCCCTGGGTGCAATTGCTTATGTAGCCAAATCAGTACAATCCATGTGCAAGAAGGATGTTATCAGCCAGGGGAATCCTGAGGTTGGCAGAGGTTTTTGTTTTTTAAAAAATGCTAAGCAAAACCAAACAAACCCCAAAAGGGTGGGAAGCCACAACCCAACTCAACCCAATGAGAACTGAACTTGCTTAGTGTAGATAGAATGAACTTGTTGGGGAGAGAGTTACTATTAGCATAGGTAACACTACCTATGATCTACCACCACCCCTGGCCATTCCTGTTTTAACACAGTTATTTTATTTGTGTGTACAAACTTCTAATTCCTGTGAGATCCTTAACCTGGTATGTTGTAAACATACATTTTTCCTCTTAATAGCTTAATCCTGTGTCCGCCACAGAAAGTATTTGAGCACAGGGTACTTATTTATTTATTTAAAATCCTTTTTAGGTTGCTTTCTATTAAAAAAAACACAACCCAAACCCTCAAAGCAGTAAATGCAAGATGAATAAAACAACTCCATGGAACAAACCCATTAACAATGCGGCTCTGAAGGCAGTTAAAACAGGGAAGTAGTCATGGACTACAATTACTGTATGGCAGAAGGGAGTTCATTCAGTAGGGAGTATGGTTGAGCAACAAAGAGGAAGACCATTTTGATTCTTCTGCACAGACTTCCTTGGTGGTGGGCATGCTATGCTCAAACCTGCATCCATTCTTGAGGGAAAGCTCTGTTTTCTCCTGTGAAATGATGACATTCCAATGTTGCAGAGAGACTTAGCACCCATACTAGATGAAGTTTTGTTCAAATTACTACCGGTAGAGTAGCACCACTAATTCAGCCCACAGTAACAACTGGTGTTAAATGTGGTTGTCAACTCCACCCATCTACTATATATTTTGGAAAGTTTTTTTCTCTGCTTGCTATGCATTTGGATGTTTTAACCAAAGTGGCTCATGAGATAAAGGAATAGATTTTCATCTCACCTTGGGAGAGGGGAAACTGTCAAGCTCCCTTGTTATTTTTGCTGTTGGATGTCATGATTGTAACCTTGTTATAGTTACAGTTTCGTATGCTTTTATACTTGCTATTGTGTAGTTGTTTTATTATGTTATTATTAAGTTGTTTTGCTGTGTTTGATTTCTGTTTCCTTTGTTGTAAGCCACTTTGAGCGTGATTCTTTTTGTGGAAAGTCAGCATACAAATAAAATGAATTATCTCTGTTTGAGCACCATTTTCAATCTAGCTAGCAGGCAGAACCTTTCAAAACTGCCCTAATTTTTTTGTTTCCTAGAATTCAGAACAATGCTAGGTACAAGGCTACTAGTCATCTCTAAAGTGAAGTTGACAGACTGTATATTGACCACTTTGCTATTTGCGAAGAGATAGGAGAGATAACATTTTGTATTTTTTGTACTTTCAGCAGGGAAGCTCAAAAACTCAGCCATCCCGGCATCCCTGGACAAAATGACTTAGCCACTGCTCTACACAGACTTTCCCTCCGTCGGCAGAACTACTTGAGCGAAAAGCAGTTCTTTGAAGAGGAATGGGAGCGCCAGATGTGTTTTCTGACTGACCAGAAAGAAGAATTTAGTGGCTGTAGCACCCCAGTGGAGAGCTGCCTTTCATTGGGGAGCAGTACAGAACTGGCTGATTTCTCTGGCACCTCCAGCAACAGCTTACGTTCCCTCCTCCCAGACAAACTGCAGATTGTCAAACCCCTCGAAGGTAAGGTGAAGGCAGTCTCTGCTCCCTCCCTCTCCAGTGAAAACACCTCTTCTCTATAGGATGTGTGTAATAAAGACAATAGAAATAGACCTGGGTTCAAATCTTAGATTACCAGTCACTGAGATGGCCTGAGCCAGGTTGTCATCTCCCAGATAACTTTTTCTGTTATCAGGCTGGGTCACTGGTTAAGCATGCTTGACATCGGAAAGCTCCCCACGGACAACTTGCTCCCCCTTTTGACTGCTGTTCATCCAATGTGCATGCTGGAGACAGAAAGTAACTTTTGCATTAAAACATCATTTGGCACCACTTTCTTTTCATTGGCCTACCTGTGGCTGACGATCCTTTCTGCATTGCTCTGCCCTCCACCCCCACCCCATTTTCTGCACACAGCCCCATTTTTTAGACACAGCCCTTAGGCTTACTTCCCTATCAGTAAAACAGAAGTAACCTCATAGTGTTTGTGGGAATGAACAGTTAAAGAAATTTAATCATTTTTGCTTGCTGAAATTGCTATTTAACTGATTACCCAAAGCAGTCCTGACTATATTTATGCCATCGTCTCTCTCTTACATTTCTGTGTCAGGGGCAAATGTCTCCTCTGTTTTAAAGTTAAATGTGAGTTAAACTTCATGCTATATTCTTTTCTCTGTGGAGATTGTATTGTATAATATTTTTTTTTAAATTCTTACTACTTCACCAAACCTTTATAAGACATTACAAATATAGTCCATCATAAATCATCCCTATATAAATTTTTAAATATACAGTATACAAATAATTATTACAAAATTTTAAATAAATAAGTAAAAGTTAAACGTAAGGAAAAGCCTGTTAGGATATTTGTCATCACCTATAAAATACTTCCAAACTGAATTTCCTTTACATCCAATGAATTTCTGTTTCTCAATGAAGTTTTAAAAAATTAAAATTCTATAGCTGGCTGCCTAGGATTATGCTAAGGAGGAACTCTGCCCATTTTGACATTTGTTTGTGCTCCCTCTGGCCTTAGGTTCTCAGACCCTGTTCCATTGGCAACAGTTGGCTCAGCCTAACCTCGGCACAATTCTCGACCCACGTCCAGGCGTTGTGACAAAAGGTTTCACACCACTCTCCGAAGCTGACGGCTACCACCTCTCTGATTTTGAAGAAGACGAGGAAGAAAGGGATGAAGGCATAACCTTCCAAGTGCAGCAGTCTCCTCTCGAGGAAAAGAAACTCACAGTGCCAAAGTCATTGGCAGGAATCTTTCTGCCACCTACTAATTTAGCAACGGTTTCCCTAGCAGGTAATGGCTGTAACAATTGTGATTGTTATTGTTGTCGTTGCTTAGATTTATATCTAAACAGCATAAGATACCAGGGCAGTTCGTAGATCAGTACTTTGCTTATCTGATCTCTTACTGTGACAGCTCTTCTGTTTCTGCTGGTGCTCTAGTTGTACTAAAGGTTATTTTTCTGTATATTTTGTTTTTGTTTAACTGCTAACTAGACTGATGTCGTGCCGTTCCTATACAAGAAGATATACATTTTAAGGGGGCATGTAGAATTTGTTTTTCTACAAGTTTGTGTGTAGCTAAAGCAGAGGATCTGAGTAAAGGCAGGGTTTCTGTTTTCATAGTTCGCCAAGTATTAAACGTGTCTCCCTCGCATCTTTATCGGGAAGGAGTATTTTCTGTGTCACTTTTAAAGAAGATAACAGTGAAAGATTAACCAGTCCTGAGTTGAAATGGTCTTGTGATGCTGGAGATCGAATACTCATTGTAAAGAGTAGTTCGTAGACTTTTGTATTCCTTCCCTACAGCCTTTCTCCTCTTCAGCATGAATTCCTCCCATCTGGCCTTAACCACAGTTAAGACTTACGTTAGCAGCACACTTTGCCAATGTCAGTGAAATATATTTCCCTTGGAAGAAAAGGTTTTCCCCCCTTTGCTAAGTCAGGTTTTTATTTTTATTATTCTTTTTTTTTTTGGTCCTGCTAGTCTGTTCTCCATCTCCTTTTCATCTGATGTGTTTTTATTTATATTTTAGCTTCAAATCCAGGAAAATGTCTCTCATCTACAAACTCTACATTTACTTTTACCACCTGTAGGATTCTCCATCCATCCGATATCACTCAGGTCACCCCCAGGTAAGAAGTTTGGTGGTCACCTCAGAATTCTGCTTGTCATCAAATGTACTCTTAGCTCTTCAGCTATATCCAAGTGATCCATACTTTTGCATTTAGCAGCCCAGAACGGTTATGCATTTATCTAATTACGGATACCTTTTCATTTTTTTAAACTTTTGAAAAGGGATAGGGACAGGAAAGGAAAAAGGAGAGATGATTTGTGGGATGTTGCTGGTAAAGGAAAGGTGACAAGGACTTTGGAGCCTTGTTACAGCACATAGAAGTCCTGCCCTTGATTTCTGAAAGCATTCTGCTTTTCATTTGCCCTTGGTATAGTGAATGTAATTTTCTTTTGCTTCATTTTCTAGTGCTTCATATGCTCCCTTGTGCTCTGGAAGTGGCAGCAGTGCGAGCAGTACAGTCACAAGCTCCCCATCCGCATCCTACAGGCTTAGTATTGGAGAATTCCTGACTAGCACAAGAGACTCGACCATCACTTTCAGTACAAGCTTAGCTAAGCTTCTGCAAGAGCAAGGCATCTCAGCCAAGGTCTACAACAGTCCAGCCTTGGAGAAAGTGCCACCGTTTCATTCCCCCAAGATACTTGCCGTTCCCTCAACGCCACCCAATTCTCCTCTACATTCCCCTTGTCCTTCCCCTTTGCCGTTTGAGTCTCGAGTAAATGCCTCTGAAAACTTTTTGGCCTCTCGGCCTGCTGAAACATTACTGCAGGAGATGTACGGACAGAAAACCTCTAATCCTCCCGACGCAGGACAACTGAAGATGAACCTGGTGGAGAGACTAAAGAAGCTGGGCATTGTCAGAGCTGTCAAACAGCCAGAGGCAGGGGACAGTGGGAAGGTTCAGGGGGGAAAGAGTGGTCTCCACCGGCATGACTCTGCTGCGTATGTAAGTGCAGGCAGCAATCTGATGGGTGGGCTGAGAAGAAACCACAGCCTTCCCGTCTTGATCGGGGCACTTGGAGGTCCAGTGAGCACATCCTCCGCAAAAATGGGAATTCTAGAGGAGAACTGAGCAGTTCACCATGGACTTGGGGATGTAGGTTAAGAGGAGGTTTAAAAAGAGGGTTGTTGTAGGAGGCAGGTATATGGCTAAAGTAGGGGAGGGAGGACTTTGCATGGAGTATGGAAAAGAAGTCATACATTTTAAGAGAGGAAGAATAGGAAGAAAACCAAAGTTCAGTTTTGAGAGCACTGAAATTTCTAATCGTCCATCATGATCAATAGGAGGGTAGCACAAATTGTATTTTCAAGCTTTGTATGGAACAGTAAATATCTACGCAAGTCCTGTATCTTCTGTGTATTTGGTCAGGTGTTATCTGAGAGATGCTGCCACTGAACTGTAATTCTAAGGAAAGGGGCAGATGGGGCAGTGTCGCAGAGCCACTCTCCCAGTACTGTTGTCGCTGCTGCTGACCTGGACAGGGCAGGGCAGGGAGGTCAATGCTGCACAGGGACACTGGTGAGAATGCTGGATTGGGTCCGCCAGTGCACCTGCACAGCCCTGACCTCTATGATGCCGTGCTCCATCTAGGTACGTGAAGCAGTGCCAGAGTCTGGAGGGCAGTACCGCTGCACCATACCAACCTCCCCTGCAGAGGAGCAAAATTGGAAATTATATATATATATATAGGCTCTCCTAAAAATGAAGCATCACAAGCTTAGCGGAGAAAATATTTGTGATGGGTATTCATATTTAGGAGGGCGTAATTATGACATCATGTCCCGTTGCACAAGTTAAAAAAAGAAAACCCATCTTAGGCAAATATTTACAAGGAAGTAAAATTGAGGTCCTTTATTTTAGGGTACATATTTTACTTTATCGGGAGCATATATTTAGCAGAAACAGAGCTATGTGTTTGACATTCTCCATCTATGTTTGGGACATGTTGAATACTGGAATGGTATTTTCTGTAGATGTGTGACACAACCTCAGTCTGAAATGTCCGTGGCTCCAAGCCACAGTCTGGGAAGATCATTTTTACAGCTAAATCAGTTTTCCTCTGATTCTTAGTAGATTCCGCCTGCACGGCTTTAATAGAGGAGAAAATCAAATGCACAAAGCAACATGCATAACTTTCCGTGTTAATGTGGAACCAACATAGCAGTGGTTTCTTTTCATGCTGCAGTAGACAAAAGCATCGGCATTGCTAAAAGGAGAGGAAGAGAAACCTGTTCTCATTGATAAGATAATGTTCTGAATGAATTATTCTGTGATGGAAAGTTTTCTTTTCTTTTTTTTGTTTTGCCAGAATGAGCAGATAGAAATTTGGTCTCTCTCGGGATAGCTTGGAGGTGAGGCAGAGGCAGGAGAAGGGAAGAGGAAGCACGCCTAACTTGGGTACCTCCCTGTTTTCACACTTTCTGTGTGACGGCTGAAGTGGAAACTTGAGATGCAGGACCTCTAAGCACAGCTAAAAGGCATGAGGATATTCCAAACCATGATACGCTTGCAATGAGCTCCATGGTAAAATAAAGCACAAACGGTGGCTGGGTGACCTGACAAGACCTCCGGTTACTTCAAGTTATAACCACAAATTCCAAACAAATTAACTGCAAACCAAGCCATCAGGTCTTTTATATCCATGTGTGATTTGCAACATAATTTTTCTCCTCTTAACCAATCCCTTAGGTGGGGATTTCTGGTGGTTTCTATAAAGCAGAAGTTCCCAAAAACAATGATCACCAAGTGCTTTTGTCAACTGCTCTCCCTCAGTATCACCTAGGAGCATATATAATAGCTCCATAGGTTGTGCAAACTAAATGAAATCCTGTAAATAGTAAATGTTTATTTATAAATTACTATTAACTGTATACGGGTTGACTACAGTTTAAATGACAAGCATGTTCTGAAAATCTGAAAGCACTCGGGGTGCATTTCCTTGGTGTATGAAACCTTGCATTCCTTGGCAAGAAAAATAAAAAGGAATTTTGTTTAATTTCTTAAACTTGGAGTCCAACACATCCTGTTGTATTTCTGCAGCAGCAGAGAAAGATTAGGTAATGAAATGGTAGCATTTCCCCAGGAAATCCAGCAATACTTTGAGGGAAACAAGCACAACCTTTCTGCTAGCAAGTTAAGGTATGTCTGATTTATGTAATCTGTAAATTCCTTCTGCGATCTTTTGATTAAAATAATAATAATCTAAAATGATGAGTGGATTTCTAACGGGCTTTCGTGTAACTGCATCTGTTTTTAGGTTATACTGTATGCACCCTGTTATCAGTGGATGAAGCAGACCATATTCATGTAAAATTTAATTTTGTATCTTCAGTAAATGCATGTTCATCTGTTCAAAGAGAGCTTCCCCCCCCTCTCCTTTCCAAAAAGGGTAGAAAAAAATATCAGTTCAGCAAAGTAGAAAGCCTGGTCTAGCCCCTGACAGTGGGGGCTGCTTAATACAATGGTTGTCGTCCCATCAGAGTGAAGGCAGTGGTAGCAAGGAAGAAAACCTATTTGTATCCACAGTTGTTCAAGTGCATTTTGTACAGTGTGCCTCAAGCCCATTGTCTCAGCGAAACAGTACCTTTGTGCCAAAACCCCTCTCGGGCATGAGCCTTGGAGCATAGAACCAATTCAAGAGATGGTAGTATAGAGTCAAAAAATGCAAGTGACTCTCTGTGACATCCCAGATTCTTACAATATAAGGCAGTTTTTTTCTGACAGCAGTGGTTCAGCCATCCATAATAGCAGGCCTGTAGGATGTCTGAAAGGAAATAATTATCATGCGAACAAAGAGGCAATCTTTTTACTAGCCATCTTTTTACTAGCGTATATACTTGAAAATGGGTACTATATTTAGGGGTGCCAACTGAGCACAAAAGACACACATAATATGACTCAATATTGAAAAGATTTTCATTATGTACTATGAACTCAACGCACATTTGATAAATAAATGATATGTTTCAGTCTCTGTGCTTCTTGAACCAGAAAGCTGATTTTTTTAAAAACAACCAAACAACCAAATGGTTATACAAATTAGTAGTTGTTTTTGCAGCCAAAAAGGTAAAATGTACCTCAGCTGAAGGGGGAAACCTTATATAAGCAGTATAGAAAAGAGTGAAACTTTGACTCAGCTGGTTGTGCAACTTATAATCAGTGGCAGATTGTTTTTGCACATGACTTTATTTTGAAGTGGAAACCAAGTGTTATAAATAAATGCATAAAACCCTTTTGCACAGTTTTGGTTGTATAGTAATTTCTTCCAAACATTGCTAATATGTATCTAATATGTCATTTCATGTTGTCCTCCTAGCTTCTGCATTGCCATAAAGCAAGATTGGTTGACTAAATGGTGCTAACTTAATTTTCTATGGCCAATTGAGCTGATCATTCAGCAGGGGAAACACAGCTCAGAATAAGTAAGGAGGTAGTACAAGAATACTTGGCTAATTTAGATGTATTCAAGTCTCCAGGGCCAGATGAACTACATCCAAGAGTATTAAAAGAACTGGCAGAGGTGATTTCAGAACCACTGGCAATAATCTTTGAAAATTCCTGGAGAACAGGCGAAGTTCCAGCAAATGTTGTCCCTATTTTCAAAAAGGGGAAAAGAGAGGACCCAAACAGTTACCGCCCAGTCAGCCTGACATCAATACCAGGAAAGATTCTAGAGCAGATCATTAAGCAAACGGTCTGTGAGCACCTAGAAAGAAACTCTGTGATCACTAAAAGTCAGCATGGGTTTCTGAAAAATAGGTCATGTCAGACTAATCTGATCTCATTTTTTGACAGAATTACAAGCCTGGTAGATGAAGGGAACGCTGTGGATGTAGCCTATCTTGATTTCAGCAAGGCCTTTGACAAGGTGCCCCATGATATTCTTGTAAAGAAGCTGGTAAAATGCGGGCTAGCAAATGCTACCATTCAGTGAATTTGTAACTGGCTGACTGACCGAAGCCAAAGGGTGCTCATCGATGGCTCCTTCTCATCCTGGAGAGTGGTGACTAGTGGGGTGCCACAGGGTTCTGTCTTGGGCCCAGTCTTATTCAACATCTTTATCAATGACTTGTATGATGGGCTTGAGGGCATCCTGAGCAAGTTTGCAGACGACACCAAATTGGGAGGGGTGGCTAGTACCCCAGAGGACAGGATCACACTTCAAAATGACCTTAACAGATTAGACAACTGGGCCAAAGCAAACAAGATGAATTTTAACAAGGAGAAATGTAAAGTACTACACTTGGGCAAAAAAAAAAGAAAGGCACAAATACAGGATGGGTGACAGCTGGCTTGAGAGCAGTACATGTGAAAAGGATCTAGGAGTCTTGGTAGACCACAAACTTGACATGAGTCAGCAGTGTGATGGAGCAGCTAAAAAGGCCAATGCAATTCTGGGCTGCATCAATAGGAGTATAGCATCTAGATCAAGGGAAGTAATAGTACCACTGTATTCTGCTCTGGTCAGACCTCACCTGGAGTACTGTGTCCAGTTCTGGGCACCACAGTTCAAGAAGGATACTGACAAGCTGGAACGTGTCCGGAAGAGGGCAACCAAAATGGTCAAAGGCCTGGAAACGATGCCTTATGAGGAACGGCTTAGGGAGCTGGGTATGTTTAGCCTGGAGAAGAGAAGGTTAAGGGGTGATATGATAGCCATGTTCAAATATATAAAAGGATGTCATATAGAGGAGGGTGAAAGGTTGTTTTCTGCTGCTCCAGAGAAGCGGACATGGAGCAATGGATTCAAACTACAAGAAAGAAGATTCCACCCAAACATTAGGAAGAACTTCCTGACAGTAAGAGCTGTTCGGCAGGGGAATTTGCTACCAAGGAGTGTGGTGGAGTCTCCTTCTTTGGAGGTCTTTAAGCAGAGGCTTGACGGGCATATGTCAAGAATGCTTTGATGGTGTTTCCTGCTCGGCAGGGGGTTGGACTCGATGGCCCTAGTGGTCTCTTCCAACTCTCTGATTCTATGATTAATTGAAAATAAAATAATAAAGACTATCAAGATATGAACACAACATATTTCATAGAACTTGACAAAGTAGCTCAGTTAATAGTGAAATAGTTTACTTGCTTTATTCACTGCCCTGAAAGAAAGGAAAATCTGGGTTCTGCATACCACATGTACAGTTTGTCATCATTTGCTTCTACCAATAACGTAGTGAAACCTGTTCTAAACTTTCAAGGATGAGCCTGAGTGCTATCCATACAGCAAAATGCAAATTCTAATGTATTTGCATATGCAGATCTGCTCTTGGTGAAGCAGGAGGTGGATGAAGCTTGGACATGGTATTGTGTGTGAATGAATGTACAAGCGAGTTGCGATATTATTATTATTATTATTATTACCCCGCCCATCTGGCTGGGTTTCCCCCGCCACTCTGGGCGGCTTCCAACAGACATTAAAATACAATAATCTATTAAACATTAAAAGCTTCCCTAAAGAGGGCTGCCTTCATATGTCTCCTAAAGGTCTGGTAGTTGTTTATCTCTTTGACGTCTGGTGGGAGGGCATTCCACAGGGCGGGTGCCACTACTGAGAAGGCCCTCTGCCTGGTTCTCTGTAGCTTGGCTTCTCGTAGCGAGGGAACTGCCAGAAGGCCCTCGGCCCTGAACCTCAGTGTCTGGGCTGAACAATGGGGGTGGAGACGATCCTTCAGGATGTATGTAATAAATTGGGGAGGAAGGGTGGGATATAAATTTAATTAATATTAATAAAATATTGAATCACCTAAAACCTGGCCAAGGAAGGGCATGTTCCTTTAGTTATCTCAAAGGCTCGACTATTGAGTAATCTTTATGTCCACTCTTGATGTACTATTCCCCTGCTTTTATCTTCTTAGGGTTTTGTAATTCAGAATCTGAGAGTGAGCTGAATGCCTCTCTGTTTTTGGAACAGATAGGTTTAAGCACAGTCTATATTCCCGACTATATTACGGAGCCAAGCTTATCTGTGTATTATGCCTTTAAGAGTGGAATGGAAGAAAACAGGAGAGTAAGCTTGTTGCCATGGTGAGAAAGAAAACTTAAATAACCCTGAGAGAAAGGACGAAGAAGTGCAAGCGGGTAAGACATACTGGCTGCCTTAATCCCCCAGCTTCCTCAGTTTCAGGTTTAAATTTACAGAATGGAGACATCTGCAAAGCAGTGAGATCTTATAGCTGTGGTTTCTCTTGATTGTGTTTAAGTTTCCCCTTTTAATAGAGCTCGTCCAGGACATTTTGACAAATGATCTCCCCCATGACAACAAGTGCCCCCCAAAAATCCTGAAACTTGCTCTGACAAAGTGCCCTGACTATTCAAATCATTTGTCTATATTCCCACATCTTTAACATAACAAAAATCAGGGGGTGCTTTTAGCTCCAAATAATTCTATTTGAGAGAACAATGTGTACAGTTCTTTACCATAGTTATAAAATTACATACAAACCTGAAATAGAAAGTGGATATTTTTCCTCTCCCAGGCTTCTTTAGGTATGTGTGTATTTTAAGTATTTTAAATACTTCAGTGTGTTTTGATATTCTGCTATTTATTTTTTAAATCTGTTTTGTTTGAAATTTCATTATATATTTTGCTGTGGTGGTTCCATTATGGCAGAGTTTCCAAACTGTATGTTGTGACACATTAGTGTGTTGGCTGCAGTGTTTAGGTGTGTCTCAAATCTTCCATTCTTGGGCAAGATGATTGAGTGGGTGGTTGCTGAATGTGGACCATTTGGATCCCTTCCAATCAGATTCAGGTCTCATCTGGTTGATGATCTCCGGTGGGCTAGGGACAAAGGTGAAAGTTCTGCTAGATCTCTCAGTGGCTTTTGATACCATCGACCACGACATCCTTCTGGAACCGTCTAGAGGGGTTGGGAGCTGGGGGCACTGTTATACAGTGGTTCCGCTCCTTTCTCCTGGGCCGTGCCCAGAAAGTGGTGTTGGGGGTTGAGTGTTCAGAGCCCTGAGCTCTCACTTGTGGGGTGCCTCAGGGTTCTGTCCTCTCCCCCATGCTTTTTAACATCTATATGAAGCCGCTAGGAAAAAACATCCTGGGGTTTGGACTGGGTGTTCATCAGTATGCGGATGATACCCAGCTCTACCTGGGTGAGTGTCTGGAGGCAGTTGGATGGATGGCGGCTAACAGATAGAGGTTGAATCCTGACAAGACAGAAGTACTGTTTTTGGGAGATGGGTCAGGTGAGTGTGGAGGACTCCCTGGTCCTGAATGGGGTAACTGTGCCCCTGAAGGACCAGGTGTGCAGTCTGGGAGTCATTTTGGACTCACAGCTGTCCATGGAGGCGCAGGTCAATTCTGTGTCCAGGGCAGCTGTCTATCAGCTCCATCTGGTATGCAGGCTGAGACCCTACTTGCCCACGGACTGTCTTTCTAGAGTGGTGCATGCTCTGGTTATCTCCGGCTTGGACTACTGCAATGCGCTCTACGTGGGGTTACCTTTGAAGGTGACCTGGAAACTACAACTAATCCAGAATGTGGCAGCTAGGCTGGTAACTGGGAGTGGCCGCCAAGACCATATAACATTGGTCTTGAAAGACCTACATTGGCTCCCCGTACGTTTTCGAGCACAATTCAAAGTGTTGGTGCTGACCTTTAAAGCCCTAAACGGCCTCAGCCCAGTATACCTGAAGGAGCGTCTCCACCCAATCATGCAGCCCGGAAGCTGAGGTCCAGCTCCGAGGGGCTTCTGGCGGTTCTCTCACTGTGAGAAGCAAAGTTACAGGGAACCAGGCAGAGGGCCTTCCCGGTAGTGGCACCTGCCCTGTGGAATGCCCTCCCACCAGATGCCAAAGAGATAAACAACTACCAGACTTTTAGGAGACATCTGAAGGCAGCCCTGTTTAGGGAAGTTTTTAATGCCTGATGTTTTATTGTATTTTTAATTTCTATTACTGGGGAATGATCAGGAGCTCACCAAGTTAGTGGCTAAATATCTCTATTTGGGTTTTTTGTCGTCAAAATACATTGCAGACGTCTGATCTCCCTGGAGACCTAGAGATGTGACGATAGACTGCTCTGCCTCCTTTCTTTTAGCAAATGTTTTGTGCCACTGGGGAAGTGGTAATTCTGTATTGATTTGTTTTGGGTGTTTGTATGTGGCGCCAATAAAAGGTTTGGTGATGAATACTTTGTTGGAAGCTGCCCAGAGTGGCTGGAGAAACCCTCTGTGCCTTACTTGAGAGAGGATCTGAAGGGTCCCAAGTTCAGTTGAAAGATGAAGAACCATAAGAAGTGAGAGCAGGAGACTTGGAGGGTGCCCCTCAACAGTTCCCGACCATAGGCACACAGGTCACCTGGTCCCCACAGTCTTGCCCACCAAGGTGTGGCATGTTGTGCTTCTATGTAAATCTGTGGCCCTTCAGAAGTTGCTGAACACTTCTGACCAGTGTTTGTGGATAATGAGAGCTGTAGCCAGCAACATATAGAGAACCACAGGTTCCCCATCACTTATTTAAATTATAGTAATTATACATTTGAGGGCCTTTTATACTAAAAAGACTGCTTTCTTTTAGCTGTCCCCCATACGTTGTTTCCAAATCTTCACTTTAGCAAAGCACATTCTACTGGCTTAGAGGAGCACCTTCCTTCCCTTGGAAGCACACATAAAGCAGCCTGTGTCTCTGATGTTCCATCTACAGGTTTTTGATCGCAGAAGCCCCAAGAACGGCAGACATGTCCCAGTCCCAGCCCCAGACCTTGTACTGCCCCTGTTGGGATCCTTGGAGGATGGGATACAAAAGACTCATCAGAGTTAAGGCAGGCACGCTGTCTCAGAAGCCCAAGTAAGTGGGATAGTATGGCAACATTGGTGGAGAAGCAATAACATCACTCGGTTTAATAGCAAACTCAGCGTCTCTGTCCCATCAAAAATGGACATCCTTTTTATTTCACATTCATGAGGATCTCTGCTCATTAGGCTGTCGGGGCGGGTCATACACAATACGGTCAGCACCTGCAAAAGCTCTAAGGCCGCCACACTGCTTCGTCTCCCGTCAATGCATTTCCCATAACTCTCCGTGCCACAAATGTTCTGGTTAACTTAGTTGTGCATTTGTTGTTCTATAGCCCTTCTGGACAGCAATGATGTGATGGCATTGGTGAAGCATCGCAGAACAAACTGAAGCATAAAGAATCCACCACAAATGTTGACTGTCAGCGACGCTCCCAAGATTTCAGGCGGGAGTCTCCCCCATCCATTCCACAAGATGCTGGAAATGGAAACTAGGACTTCCTGCAGGCAAAAACTATGGTCTGCCATTGAGTTAAAACCCTTGTGGTGTTCCATGCCTTTTGGATTTTGGAATGATTTACTTGTTTGTTTGTTTGTTTGTTTTCTGTCCATCATCTTGCGTATCCTACAGAAAGACACTTAAGAAATGTTTTTAAAAATCAATCGGTACGTAAATATTAATTTGTCATTTATTCTTTGTTATTCCACCTGCTAGTCCTAATTTGCTAATGGGAATGTTGATGCTTTGACCTAGCTCACCGGAAGCCTTTTAGGCTGCTCTAAGGAGAGAGAAGGGTAGGCATAAACATCTCATCTCCTTTCCTTCTTGCTGCCTTAGGAACGTGTTCTTATGCTCACTCGTGTGTGGCTGGCGGAAGCTAGGAAGGTGCCAGTAATGTCACTATCATGCTGTCTTTTTAAATGTCACCGGAACAATGTTAAGGCGCCTTCAGCTTCTCCCCGCCAGGGAATTTTTCAGGGAAGGGAAGCCAGAAGTTGCCTTCCCCTCTTCTTCTCTCCCCCACTCCCGGGCACCCAGGCTCCCCACCCCGACCCCATTCTTGCTCCATTAGTCCCAGGTACATCTAGTTTGCCACTGCAAAAACAAGGTGCTAAATTGGCCCAACAGTGCTCTTCCTATGCTCTCATGTTATGTAGATGCCTCCATAATATAATTTATTTATATATTTTAATATCATTTATATCCTGCCTCTTCTGCCCAATTAGGGTGCTCCGTAGTGGTTTGGATAGGAACGCTAAAACCTTCGCGTGTGCACAAACTCAGTACAGCAAGGCAACACAAAAATGAAACCACATTTCCCCCAAACGACAGTTGTGAAATGCTACAAATGAGTGGATGTTGTGAGCAAGCTTCCAGGTATCTCTGGATTGCTTCCATTGTTGTTGTTTAGTCGTTTAGTCGTGTCCGACTCTTCGTGACCCCATGGACCATGGACCACGCCAGGCACTCCTGTCTTCCACTGCCTCCCACAGTTTGGTCAAACTCATGTTCATGGTTTCAAGAACACTGTCCAACCATCTCGTCCTCTGTCGTCCCCTTCTCCTTGTGCCCTCAATCTTTCCCAACATCAGGGTATTTTCCAGGGAGTCTTCTCTTCTCATGAGGTGGCCAAAGTATTGGAGCCTCAGTTTCAGGATCTGTCCTTCTAGTGAGCACTCAGGGCTGATTTCCTTCAGAATGGATAGGTTTGATCTTCTTGCAGTCCATGGGACTCTCAAGAGTCTCCTCCAGCACCATAATTCAAAAGCATCAATTCTTCGGCGATCAGCCTTCTTTATGGTCCAGCTCTCACTTCCATACATCACTACTGGGAGAACCATAGCTTTAACTATACGGACCTTCATCGGCAAGGTGATGTTTCTGCTTTTTAAGATGCTGTCTAGGTTTGTCATTGCTTTTCTCCCAAGCAAGTATTTTATAGTACAGTATTACAAACCAAACTATTCCAGTAGTCTCCTGTTGCACGTGCTTGCCATGAGAGAAGCAGAAGGAATCCTGTGTAATCCTGCTTAGATGAAGAACAGGTAACATCGATGAATTGCAACCGACAAGCAATACTATAGCTGTTCTGCAAAATGCAAAGCAATTATAAGCAAATGTCGAACAGAATCATTGTACAAACTGGCAGCTATTTATTTGAAAGAGGATGATGGATCAGTCAACCGAATTGCTACAAGGAAAATCCTTCAGACAACTCAGTTGTCAAGCTTGGGATGGGATAGAGAAAGGGATATTTTTACAAGTCGCGTCATTGTCTTGTTTCAGGCTGAAATATTGCAGACCTAACGCACAACCACTAAGAAGCAGGGAGCCTCGAGATGTGAGTAGAACAAAAAAATTATTCCCTTTTTAAATTTGCAATCTTCTTTCCTTCTTCTTTCCTTCCTCTTGTTAAATAAGAAAAATAAGTTTTGATTTTGGAGGAGTCTTCATAGGTCAAAGACCCCAAACTCTGTTTCTATACTTTTCAGTTATATTATATACAACTTATATTAATGTCTACTCAGGGTCCATTCTGTTTATAGTTGAGGAAGATATTTTAGATCCAAAATTCAGAGTGAATTTAACTCACTGTTGTCAGTGCCCATTAATGGGATTTTCAATGGGATCTTCCAGTAAAAAAGAAATTTTGCAGCTCTCTAAAATGTATTTGGGCCAGGCCTTAGATGGATTTCTAGAGGAAATGAGCCCAGCCTTGAAGTTATGGAAGTATCCTGAGGCTTAGAACTGCTTAACTGAAAAGTTTTGCTGCAATAAAATGCACCCAACTCCTTGTTTTGTGTACCTCCTTTGTGTAGCACAAACGCAACGCCCTTGAAAATATGGTGCTTTATTAAAAATAAATAAATGCATCTGTCAGTTTGAGAGGTACATAATTAGACTGGATTTTAAATTCTAGGATTCCACAGAGTGCAGTCACTTTTGTTTTAACCCCAGATATCAAAGGAGATTGAAGATGAGATCACTCCTGGCTTTATCGTGTCTCACAGTAAGGAACGTATCAGTGTCACTCTGGGCGAGGAATTCTTTGAGAAGAAAAAGCCTGACGAGGAACTTGCCAAGCCCCCTGTGCTCAGGTAATCTTACACAAGAGCAAGGAGCGTTCCTGTCTGTAACTAGCATTCTTCCTGACTTCTTGAGGACCGTGTGTTATATGATGCAGCAGTATTGGCTGGAGGTCAATGACATGTGGAGTCAATTAATTCCAGCTTTTTCTGCATCGTCCCTGCTGAGTTCAAGGGCTAAATGGAGGCCAAGACAAAGAAAGCTGGCAGCCAGGGCTACCCCCTAGACTGCTTGTAAGAAGGGGGGGGTATCGGCTGGCTAGCTGGCTGAGGGGCAGACTGAGGTTGGTGGGGCAGTGCCCACACCCCATCATGGACCAGCCTCCTCTGCTCCACAAGTGTGTGGAGAATCAATAGCAACAGGAACAACATTTATGTAAGGCAATTTTCACATTGTTCCTGCAGTTTGCAGATGTGTTGCATTTCCTGCAACCTAGCAAGGGAGTTAAATGTTTGCCTAGCGCGGGCAACAATCACATGAATATCTTCTCGTTCCCTTATGTGTGGAGGCATCATGTGGTGATACAGTCCCACCGGCTAATGCCTTTTGAGCCCACTACAAATGTCAACAAGTTTGTTAATAATGGTTTCTCTCGGTTCCTCGTTTTCTTCATGCGTTTTCCCCTAATAGAATGCATCGTTGTATCTTTATTTTCACTAACATATGCATTTATATGCACTTTCCCCTAATGTATGGCACTTTTTTCAGTTGTGTTTCAATTTGCATATTGTTTTAGGAAGTGTGAATTAAGTAGATAAGTATTAAAATGTGATCCAAACCAAATTTTTCATCCATCCTTGTTGGTGAGAATTGTGCCTTCACACACACACACACACACACACACACACACACACACACACACACACTGTCTTTGTATATGTGTCCAGAAAGTCTATTGAAGGTCCTCAGTTTAGCCACTTGAGGACACACATCACGATGCATTGTGTCCTGTGCAGCTCTTTGCTATCTTCATCACTGGGCTGCAGTGAATATAATTTCTGTGGTATCTGAAGAAGTGTGCATGCACACGAAAGCTCATACCAATGACAAACTTAGTTGGTCTCTAAGGTGCTACTGGAAGGATTTTTTAAAATAATTTCTGTGTACGCCATCTGCATCCAGACAGGTGACTGCAGGTCTTGCAAAGGCATTGGAATAAACAGAATTCAGTTTGTAACTCGCATATGCACACACAGTATTATGTAGATCAGGCATCCCCAAACTTCAGCCCTCCAGATGTTTTGGACTACAGTTCCCATCTTCCCTGACCACTGGTCCTGTTAGCTAGGGATCATGGGAGTTGTAGGTCAAAACATCTGGAAGGCAGCAATTTGGGGATGCCTGGTGTAGATCATTCCTTTGGCTTTGATACATCTACTTTGTAATGAGAATGTGTTTAGCTGACAGTAGTGGTGCCTTAACAGCATCTCTCTCTCTCTCTCTCTCTCTCTCTCTCCCTCTCTCCCTCTCTCCCTCTCTCCCTCTCTCCCTCTCTCCCTCTCTCCCTCTCTCCCTTTTAACCCTCTTTGCAGTTCTGTACTTAAGCCTGAAACGTAAGTACCAATATACCCGCCCCTCACACAACCCGCTCACCTCAGCTTCCTTTTTGTGCATTACAGTAACAATTCTTGCTTAGGATAATCCTCCTCCCCATTTTCTTCCCCCACTTCAATGCCATCCCTTTTTCCAGGATATTGCTTTGACAGGAACTTGCAAGATGTATTATGGCTCAGTAAGTCACTGCACATTGTTACCCTGACAACAGGAATGATTGTCAGGAGGAAGGTCTGAGGCCCTGTTCAATTTGACACTACTGGTTTAGCTCTATGCTAGTTTATCTCTCTCACGCACACACCCCTGCTCTGGAGTACTAATTGTCTGCAGTGGACTCTCTTTGGGGATGTCCAGTGTTTTCGCTTTTGCTCCCCTGTGTGGAGTATTTGACACATACTGGGAAGAAACTGTGCTTACCAGTCTGACAGCAAGCCTTAGATTTCTCCCTATTGGCAGAGCTTTGCAGGGTTTCATCACTGACTGCCCACATATAGCTTTGAAAAGAACGCTGAACATTGCAGTCCCCTAGTTTGATTCTAACTAAATTATTGTGCTGGAATTTTCCCTCACCCCCAAATCTGCTCTGGAGTGTTGGGGGGAACCCCAAATCAGATTTAGGGAGCATGCAGTGCAAGGAGAGGCAGAGAGCTTCCCCTTGCACATGGAGAAATCCTTGCGAGGACCTTAGTGCTTCATTGAATGCAGTTTGGTTTGCTTGGCACTTATTCTAGACTGGGATTCTTTCCCAATAAGGTTGTTTTTAGCCAAGCAATTATAGGACCATTGCATCGCCAGTTACTAATGTTGTGAATAGTTGTATATGTGTCCAGAAAGTCCATTGAAGGTCCTCAGTTTAGCCACTTGAGGACACACATCACGATGCATTGTGTCCTGTGCAGCTCTTTGCTATCTTCATCACTGGGCTGCAGTGAATATAATTTCTGTGGTATCTGAAGAAGTGTGCATGCACACGAAAGCTCATACCAATCACAAACTTAATTGGTCTCTAAGGTGCTACTGGAAGGAATTCTTTTATAATTTCTGTGTACGTCATCTGCATCCAGACAGGTGACTGCAGGTCTTGCAAAGGCATTGGAGTAAACAGAATTCAGTTTGTAACTTGCATATGCACACACAGTACTATGTAGATCAGGCATCCCCAAACTTCAGCCCTCCAGATGTTTTGGACTACAATTCCCATCTTCCATGACCACTGGTCCTGTTAGCTAGGGATTATGGGAGTTGTAGGCCAAAACATCTGGAGGGCCGCAGTTTGGGGATGCCTGGTGTAGATCGTTCCTTTGGCTTTGATACATCTATTTTGTAATGAGAATGTGTTTAGCTGACAGTAGTGGTGCCTTAACAGCATCTCTCTCTCTCTCTCTCTCTCTCTCTCTCTCTCTCTCTCTCTCTCTCTCTCTCTCCCTCTCTCTCCCTCTCTCCCTTTTAACCCTCTTTTCAGTTCTGTACTTAAGCCTGAAACGTAAGTACCAATATACCCTGTATATTGTTTCATGGCTTTTAGGCTCACTGTTAACAATGTATGTGTGCGCACGTGTTTTATAGGTAATAGTTACAGATAAATATTCATAAATATATATATATAAATTGCTGCCAACTCATGCAACCGATACCTTTAAATTTCTCGCAGCCCTGTGTCATATAAGCCAGTAATACCTGCTTAAATGTGAACATTCTGAATACCTATCCCATACATTTAAAGCACATTCAATGCACATTTAAAGCAGATGACAAATAATCCTGAGGGGAACTGTAGTTTTCCCTTCAGAGGACTACCATACCCAACACCCATAACAAACTACAGTTCCCATAATTCTTTTGCGGGGAAATCTTGGACTTCAAAAGTGTGTTGGGTGTGCTTTAAATATATGTGGTGTGGATCTGCTGCAGCAGCAGGAGAAGAGTGAGCTTGCTGAACATTTTGTTTGCCTGCTTGCTCCTTCCACCTTGAAACCCACACAAGCCTTGCCCAAGGCAGGAGCCAAAGGCCTCATAGCCAATAGCCTATTTGCTGGAGGAAAATGCTGCCCATTTGCATGCTTTGGTTTGATGCTTTGAACTTCTGTAGCATCGTTGCAATTAGGAAAGGATGAAGCTTAGCTTTGGTTTAAAATCTGAACTGAACAAAACTTCTCTGCCTTCCTTCACTGCGCTGACATAGAGTCCCGACAGCGCTGATCTCTTCCAGACAAAGAGAAGAGATTAGACTCATAGAAACCGCAAAATAGCATTTGCAGTCATATACAAAAGAGGGAGGGAAATGGCTCTTCCATTGTGAGCAAGGGAACCCTGTCTTTATATCTTTAAACTTCCTCCAGACTTACGATACTTCCTTCTCTCCCCACATAAGACAGAGGGTGTAGACACCAGTTTCTTTTCCCTCTCTGTTTTAACTTGGTGCAGACAGCAACCCCCTCGGCCCCACCACCTCCTCAACCCCAATGGCCAAACAGATAAGGGAATCCTATAAACTTTTTTAGTTGCAGTTCTTGATTTTCCTACCCTTGATCTATCCGACACGATGATATTTGCCAACCAGAAAATTTCGCTGTACAGATACGATGTTGGTCTTTCAGGGAGGACATTATAGGTGACTTGGTGGAACAGATTTCTGAGCTCACAGCTATAATGGAGCAATTGCGTCGAGACCACCAAACTAGCCACAAACAGGTGAGTCACTTCCATTTGGGGTCCTGCTGTTGGAAGCTTAGCAAATGTAGCCTTGTACTGGAATCCTCCATTAAGGACATAGGTTTTCGGAGAGTAGTCTCCTTTTCATCAGATGCATGAAGGATCCTCCTTAGTTGGAGCCTATATACTGTAATGAGATGGGATAATGGTTTGAATGATCTCTCAGGGTTTGACCATGGGTCGACATGGCCCTCAGCCTGAAGGATAGCAATTGCTGTGTTAAAGCATCAATGTATGTAAAATCGCTGTAATTTTTGTTGGTGCAAACAGAAAGAAACCAGAAAGTAGAATTCATTGGATGCCAAGATCCTAGTCAAGTACTATTTGGTGAGAGAACCCCAGCAGAGATTTAAAGTCACAAAATACATAGCAAAGTAAAGCATGGAAATATAGGTTATTAAATCTAAATTTTAGTATGCCCTTTCAAGTACGTTCCAAAATTTCCCTCTTTCCTCAGCATAGAAAAAGGCCACAAGTTTGGTAAGTCAAAATATTGGTTTACTTACAAACACTTCAAAGGTCTGGTACATGTGCTTTTCCATACATCAGGCAGAAAAGTAAAACGTAGCTTAGTTGCAAAGTTGTAAATGTTCCTAGATTCTTGGTAAAGGAACACAAGAGTGGCTGGTGAGAGCCATGCAATTTTGCAGGATCAACCAGCTCAAACCACTTCACACTGGGCTTCTCAGGTAGACTGGAGGGTGAACAATAGGCTAGATTGCCCGTTTCATCCCAAAGCAAGGGGATGTGTCATAGCTAAGCTGGCAGGACAACTGTGGTATTAATCATTTCATTCATTCATTAGACCCAAACATGTCGGTTATATGAGGCTAGGTAAAGGTAAAGGGGCCCCTGACCATCAGGTCCAGTTGTGTCCGACTCTGGGGTTGCGGCGCTCATCTCGCTCTATAGGCCGAGGGAGCCGGCGTTTGTCCGCAGACAGCTTCCAGGTCATGTGTCCAGCATGACTAAGCCGCTTCTGGTGAACCAGAGCAGCACACGAAAATACCGTTACCTTTCCGCCGGAGCGGTCCCTATTTATCTACTTGCACTTTGATGTGCTTTCGAACTGCTAGGTGGGCAGGAGCTGGGACCGAGCAACGGGAGCTCACCCTGTTGCAGGGATTCGAACCGCCGACCTTCTGATCAGCAAGCCTTGGGCAGTGTGGTTTAACCCACAGCCCCACCTGCGTCCCTTAAACTTAGTGGCAGTTTCATCCCAATTAGTTTTGAATCTTACAGGCTTAATTCTGTGGAAAGGCACAACCTCTGACAGCGCCACCTGGGTCCCATAATTTTCCCCATTTGCCTCCCTATTTTCTCTCTCTCTAAACCCATACCCAGCAACTTAGGATAGCACTTAATGCTTTGCATGCCAGACTATAAAAGATTCATGCAGGCAGGAGTAGCCTATGTGATTACAATTCCCATAACCCCCAGCTAGCATGGCCAGTGATCAGGGGTGATGGGAATTGCAGTCCAAAACATCTGGCGAGCAGCACATTGGCTAAGACTTCTTCTGAAAAGCAGTAACTGTCAAGCAGGTTGAAATAGATTTCTTATTTGGAATTTCTGGAGCAAAGGTGGCGTTGCTGTACGATTAATTGGCATGGAGGAATCAGGATGATGTGTGTGTTTGTGTTTGTGTTGAGCCTCTTGATCACAGAAACAAACTCTATGTGCTGTGAAAGTACCTGAAGGTACCTTGTAAAGGCAGCTCCCCTCGTGGACCTTTACACAGAGGTTATTGTCTCTTTCTTTTCCTAGTTGGAGAAAGAGATGGAAGACAAAAGGAATGAAATGCAAGAGGAACACGAAAACAAAATGAGGTATGGCTATTTCTGCGTGCAAGACGGATCCATTTATTTTGCAGCCGCTCTTCTGCATTTTGTTTTGGATAACCTCCCCTGTCCCAGGACACAGAAGGTGGGTAACAAAAAGAGCCATTTTTCTCAGGGCCAGCATAGATGAGGAAAGGATCAGCCCTGCCCACAACAGCCACTATTGGCATTTTAAAATCATTATTTTTTATAATCTTTTTTATTATTTTCAATGATATAAACATACAACATAAAACAGTACAAAATCCAAATATCGAGATTACTCTGAATCTCTTGACTTCCCCCCCCCCCCATCCCTTCTATGGGTCCTTTTAATTCTATTTTGAGCTGCATATCAGTACTTCTCCAATTTTTCATCTTCCTAAATTATCTATACGCTCTATTACATTACAAGTGTATCTAAAATCCTGCTAATGTTTTGACCTGTTTACAATGATTTTGTATATACAATATAAACATTTCCCATATTTTTTTAAAAAAATTCTTGTCTTCTTGATTCCTGAGATTCCCAGTTAATTTTGCCATAGTCCATCAACTTGTCTATTTCAGTGCATGAACACGAAAGCTCATACCAAAATAAAAAATTTAGTTGGTCTTTAAGGTGCTGCTGGGAGGAATTTTTTTATTTTGTTCCATCAACTTGATTTGCCATTCTATTGGCATTTTTTAAAAGCATGCATTCAATGCAAGGAAATATTTAACATAATGTCTAGTTTAACCTACAAAAAGGCAGACCATTCCCCTGCGGGCTCCTCCAGATATCCTATTGGTATTCATCACATTCATGATGATTTCCGCTTCCAGTGGTATCTGGGTGGTTACACACAATTTCTCTTTCAGTACCGTTCGTGCCTGCAAATGTTTTGGGGTGGACATCCTGCTCTGTTTCCAGTTGGCGCATGTTCTGTAGCTTCCAAATGAAATCCTGTAATTTTTTACGCTGCAGATGCTGTGGGTTCTGCTTTTGGTCCAACTTTTCTTCACTGTTATTGCAGGAGAGCTCCCTCCACAGGCGGAAATAATGTACGTAGTAACATTGGGGAAGACCAACCAAGTGGAATTGTGTACAGACAGAATTATGTACAGGCACCTACCACACCTATCAACCAATCACCCATTCCCACCACCCTTCTGAGTAATACCCCTCCCCACCTTCTCACTATAGATAAAGGTCTGGCGACTTCTGTTTAAGTGTATCTGAAGAAGTGTGCATGCACATGAAAGCTCATACCAAGAACAAACTTAGCTGGTCTCTAAGGTGCTACTATACAATTTTTTAATATATTTCTATGTACAGACAGTTCGGTATAAATCCACCACTGATGCATTAGGTTCATTATTATTTCATTAGATTTTATTAAAGTTTGAAAGAAAATATACAAAGGGTTAACATCAAATATCCAATTTTTAAATCAAAGATTTAAAAACCCCTAATTAAATAAAAACACAAACCAAAAGGAAGAAAAGAAAAAGAGAGAAAAGGAAGGAAGGAAGGAAAAATAGAACTTCTAATTCTTCATCTGTCATGTATATATAGAAAATTTTTCAAAACATTCACTCCATGATAAAGGTAAAGGTACCCCTGACCATTAGGTCCAGTCGTAGACGACTCTGAGTTGCGGCACTCATCTCGTTCTATAGGCCGAGGGAGCCGGCGCTTGTCCACAGACAGCTTCTGGGTCATGTGGCCAGCATGACTAAGCTGCTTCTGGCGAACTAGAGCAGCGCACGGAAACGCCGTTTACCTTCCCACCGGAGCGGTACCTATTTATCTACTTGCACTTTGACATGCTTTCGAACTGCTAGGTTGGCAGGAGCTGGGACTGAACAACGGGAGCTCACCCCGTCATGGGGATTTGAACTGCCGACCTTCTAATCGGCAAGCCCTAGGCTCTGTGGTTTAGACCAGTGGTCCTCAACCCCCGGGCCACAGACCGGTACCGGTCCGTGGATCAATTGGTACCGGGCCGCCCAAGGAACATTGAATACAATTAAATTAAAATTATTAAATCAAAACAATCTAAATAAAATATAAACAATCAATGTCCCCCCCCCTCAGCGGGCCGCAGTAAAATTATCAAACGTTGACTGGTCCGCGGTGATAAAAAGGTTGGGGAGCATTGGTTTAGACCACAGCGCCACCCACGTCCCTTCATGATAACATCCAACAATTCCACTTTCTATAAACCAGTATCTTCTTCAACCCTCAAACCCAGATACCATGCGTTTGTTTTCTTTTACCTGCAAAAAGTCTGCAAGGAGTTTCCAATCTTTAGTACCGTAAATATTGTCAGTTTTTTCCCTCTTCTTATTAAATTTGTCACCTTTGCCAGTCTTGGCTTAGCCCAATGATTTTAACAAACCATGCCTCCATGGAGGTAGGCAACGGTGAATCTTTCGATCTTTGTGCATACGAAAGTCTCACCACTGTAAGCGTGCACTGTTTATTGCATGAATGACATGTTGCAGAATATGCTCATAAAAGACTGCTGAAGTAACGATTGGACGATGTGACGCAGAAAGTTCTGTGGGAAGAACAATTAAATAAATAAACATGTTGGCTTTGCTCCTGTTGGTATAGGTGTTATTCTCAAAATACTGTGCAGCTGTAATATACAGTCATACCTCGGTTTAAGTACGCCTCGGTTTGAGTATTTTCAGTTTAAATACTCCGTGGACATGTCTGGAACAGATTAATCCACTTTCCATTACTTTCAATGGGAAAGTTCACTTCAGGTTAAGTACGCTTCAGGTTAAGTACGGACTTCCAGAACCAATTACACTCATACCTTGGGTTAAGTACGCTTCAGGTTGAGTACTCCGCAGACCTGTTTGGAACAGATTAATCCACTTTCAATGGGAAAGTTCGCTTCAGGTTAAGTACGCTTCAGTTTAAGTACTCCACGGACTGTCTGGAACGGATCGATCCACTTTCCTTTACTTTCAATGGCAAAGTTCGCTTCAGGTTAAGTACGCTTCAGTTTAAGTACTCCATGGACCGTCTGGAACGGATTAATCCACTTTCCATTACTTTCAATGGGGAAGTTCGCTTCAGGTTAAGTACAGACTTCCAGAACCAATTGCGTTTGTAAGCCGAGGTACCACTGTATATAAAAATAGATATTTTTAATAAGAATAAGTGGCAGTATTCTCAAAGCAGTTTAGAACTGAATAATAACACACCCACCCAAATAATAAATAGTGGTACTAGTAGTACATGGTTGATATTGGGCAGAATCCACAGTTACCTGATAAGATCCTCTCCTCCCCTATCCCCCATCTACTTCAGAGGGTCCTCCAACCAGCTGAGGCAGATGTGGACACTGCACAGAGGGCTGTAGCAAGAGAGGGGAAGCAGGTGAAGTCCCACTGCGGCAAGAGAAGGCTGTGCAAAAATAGCATCCCATACAACCCGTTGTTGTCTTTTAATCAAAGCAGCTTGCTGGATAATTATAATAGAAAGCTACGTTGTCTTTGCAGGGATATGCAGTCACGTCATGCAGCAGAGATGAACGCCTTGGAGGAGCAGTACAAGAAAGAGTTGCGAAATGAGAGGGCACACGCCCAGGAGAAGCTGGGTAGGACTCGGGGGGGCAAACTACCTGTTACACTGTACAGTAGTATTCCAGCAGTCCTACGGTAGTTGCAGTGGAGGCTGGTCCAACCTTAGCTAGACCTCAGCAAGCCTCCCAGCTACCTCCCTTATTTACAACCAGTCAAGACCAGCCCATCCATGAGGCTCACTGAGGTAGTTGCCTTAGGGTGGCAGGATCACAACAATGGGGATGAGCGGCAGTTCCAGGCCTGCAGGGAGACCGACAATGGGACCCCTGGCCGCCCGACAATGACAGCAACGCCTCTTCCTCTTCCCTGCCTTTGTAAAATCAAGAAGGCCACAGAGCAGCTTTTTAAAACATCTCAGCAGACAGGAGCTGAGGAGCATCCAATTTGGGATCATCTATCTGTTAAGCAGGAAGGATCATAGCTATCAAGTTCTCCCTTTTTTAAAGGGAAATTCCCTTATGCTGAATAGGCTTCCTCGTGAGAAAAGGGAAAACTTGACAGCTGTGGGAAGGATCTGAATGTTCTGTGCCTTCAAACAGAGAATAGGATAGGAGTTGATAATAAGCACGCAGAACCAATCAAAGGTATTATGATAAAAATTGCAGGCCAACAAGACCTATAACAAGGGACAAGATCCCCAACAGCATACAAATCAATCTGGCTAAACTGATTCAAAAATACACACTCGCACCCCGCTCACACACAAAAACAATTCTCACTACAGCCGACCAAAGAAAATCAACCACACCCTAAGCCACTCCCAACCTCTCACCACCAAGGAAATACAACAAGTGAATACAGTGGTACCTCGGGTTAAGAACTTAATTCGTTCTGGAGGTCCGTTCTTAACCTGAAACTGTTCTTAACCTGAGGTACCACTTTAGGTAATGGGGCCGCCGGCACGCGATTTCTGTTCTCATCCTGAAGCAAAGTTCTTAACCCGAGGTACTATTTCTGGGTTAGCGGAGTCTGTAACCTGAAGCGTCTGTAACTGGAAGCTTCTGTAACCCGAGGTACCACTGTAGTAAAAGAACCCATGCAAGTAACGCTGACACAACCCCTCTCACACACTAAGTTTATTTTCCTTCCTTCCTTCCTTCCTTCCTTCCTTCCTCCTCCTCCTTCTCTTCCCTTCCTTCCTATCTATGTTTAAACTAATTCATAAACCAATAACTCATATATTGACCACTAATAATGAAACGTGTTGTACATATTTTTCCACATTTATTATGCTATTTTTGTTTTAAAAACCTAATTAAAAAAAAACAGGGACAAGATATACAGGTCCTTGTCTGTTAATGCTAGAAGCCTCAAAGCTCAAAGTGGCAAATTATAATGCCCCCAGTTAGAAGTGAACACTGGGGGCAGCCATGTTTTTGCTGCGCAATTCCCTCTGAGGGTGGCAGAACATCACTGGTCCCTCAGGCTCTCTAGAGGTCTCGCTCTTCTCTTCAAAGAGTGTGTTGGCAAGAAGCCTTTGAGCACCAGCCGCTCCAGACTGAGAGTAGCCGGACATGGCAATTGTATTTCTAAGGCGGTGTTAATTTATGGGGAAGGCATGTTGTTGGCCAAGCAATCAATTCATTTCCCTTCAGGAAAACAACTGAGAAATAAAAGTTTAATTTCAGTAGTTCTGTGTGTGGAGAATTTTATTTTTCCCTCTCCCCCCGCTCAGCTGGGATGCAGAAGGAATACAAGTATCTGAAGAATGCGTTTCGTGTGTACCAGGTAAGATTTAAATTATACCACCCATCTGAGGTAATCCTAAACTCATACGAGTCTCCTGGCACTTTAAAGACCAACAGTTTGTTTGTTGCCTAAGATTTTGCAGGCGAGAGCCTGCTTTGTCAGGTGCACAGTGCACTGCCCCCTAGTGTTTGCGCATGCACAGTTGGTGCTCATGAAAGACTGCAGTCCAGTTGTCACAGACATCTTGCATTTTATGGCTGCTTGGTCTACGGCCAGAGCCAGTGTTGCTGCAGTCCCAGCCCAACTGGCTGGCTACCTCAGCAATGACAGGGAATCCAGAAGTGGCACTGAGCTGCAAAATTAATCTGCAACACCTGGAGTCTTCTGAATCCCGTACAGAAAAGGAAGGACGATCAGGCTGCCCCAGGTGCTCTAGCAGAGTTGCCACCCCTTCCCCGTTTTCTGATTCATAACCAGTGTTCCCCTGAAGTACTTTGAAGAATTGCGGCAGAAGAGGGTATAAAATTGCCACCTGGTTGCTGGCATCTGTCCTGAGAGACAATGGAGTGTGCCTCCAAGCCTGAAGTCGAACCGCTGCGTTAGCATCACCAAAGTGGCCTCCCCGGCACGCAAGTCTTGGCAGTGTTTATGGAGGTTCTGGGCTGCCCAGACGTCAGGACTCCCCTTTAAATTGGCACCTACATTTTTTAAAAAATCATTTCTCTCTCTCTCTTTAGGATAGCATTTCTGATGAAATGGAGGAAAAGTGGCTGAGAAGGCAAGCAGAATGGAAAAAGAGTGAGAGGACTGAACGAGAGAAGGCCTTGTTACAACAAAGTGAGTACAAGAGAGGGGTTGCGTCTTATTTGTATTGTGTGCTTGGGTATTTGGGTTGAAAGGGAAATGGAGTTTGCCCATGCAAATCAGTCTGGTGAATACGGTATTTGCTGCCTTTATTGCTTTCACTCTGCAGATGATACGTAACTGATTACTCCTCCCCTCCCCCACACTGACGTTGTGTTTCCTTTGGGTAGAATAACGTGATGGCATTACATTATTTCACCACTGCAGACAGCAAGACAGATAATGTACCTTTTGCCAGAAGACAAACTGCAGCAGCGTGGAAACACTGCTGCAAACGAAAAATGGAGGGCAGAACGGAAAAAGACACCTCCTTATTATCTCTGCATGTGTGCAACGATTTGAACCTCAGTTCTTTGCACCTACTTTTGACCTGAACTCTGTTCTCATTCATCTGAATTTACGAAGTTCCATGTGCTTTGGCTTGACTCATTCTGATAAATGTTCCTGTTCCCTGTGAAGTCAGATGGGTGGGTGAGCCTTTAATTACTGATATCCTCTCTGCAACAGGAGCAAATTGCTCATTAACTCTTTTTTTTTTCATTTGCAAGATCTCAATTAACGAGCATTTGCTTTGGCTGTGAAGAGGAAACTAATGATTAAGGGCCCACCTACACACCCATCTTGCAAACAGAACAGGAATTGCAATGAAGGGCCGATTCAGGAAGGTCATGGCCCTGTTAGTAGTAGAATAGAAGCCACATTAAAATAAAGGGGCAAGGAGGAGACAATAGGCCAGCTGTAGAGAAAAGCGGAACATTTTATGAAGAGGACATTTCTGCATAAATATACATTTTCCATCTAAGTGGGCACTGCTGGCTTTCTGTGGTGAAGACTGCTCCATATTAAGTGCCATATGGAACCATGATTTTAATTCTGCATAAAAGTAATGCCTCTGGGCACTAAAGATCCCTAATGTAAAAGCAGAGGATACCACTGGATAAATATCCCACAGCTGGCAAATGACGGCCAATGTTTCAAGCACATCAACTTTATCACTAAGAAATATATAATTTTGATGACACACATGGTTAATGCATACCTAAAAATCTAATCTTATCCACAGAGCAGTCGTTGACAAAAAAGTTTGAGCAGGCGATAGAGGAACAGAAGACTATAATTCAGAATAACAGTTTTTTAATAGGCAAAGTTTATGAAAAAGAAAGAGAAGTAAGTGGTGTTTATTATTAAGCACTGTGGGGCTACTGTTCCTTTAACAGAAAACTCTCCCCTTACAAATCCTGCCCCTTCTAATGCTCCCTATTGACATGGCCTTGGAATTAGTGGTACATTGTCCCTTAATTAGCCAGCTCTTATTCTCTTCAGTGCCTGGCTGAAAGTACTGGTTCCTTTACTCCTGTTATATTGCAATAGTTTGAAGATGCACTTTACACTATTCCTTACTGTAACTTTTATCGCTTTTTTCTTTTCCAGGAGTTCCAAAAGCAGCAACAGGAAGCCCTAGATAAAATTGAGGAATTAAACAAACATATTGAGGCAAGTATGGTAAATACTTTTGAACACCACCCTGTGTTCTCCCATCCAGACAAGTAAGAGGCCTTATCAATGGCACAATCCAGCCAGGCAAAAACATTCAAGGATGGTGTGAAGCAAGGCCCATGACAGGTATGACTCACAGAAAGGGGGTGTGGTCTGGCAAGAGTCCTGGGGACTAGACAGAGAAGCTTGGAGGGCTGCGTTTGGCCCCTTGGCCTCAAGTTCTCCACCCCTGCCCATAAAGGTTAATTCATCAATGAAAAGCTCTAGAAGTCTATGAACTTAGGTACTAAAAATGGAAAACAAAACAATGCAGTCAAGGTTATTATTTTGCTGTTGCTGGACCGATTTGAAACACCTATAAAATTACATTTAGAAAATAGCCAGCAGGGCTTTTACAGCGTCCGGGTTTTGTGGAATGAACTTTTCCAGGCATTCAGCAGTAATCCTTAGGCGCCATGTAAAAAGTACCAGTATCCCAAAAGACCTTTGTTTGGGAATGTGCTTTGGCTCCAGAGGTGTTTTAGGTAGGGCTTACTTTTTTTAGTTTATTTCATTGTACAGTTCTTATATTGCCGTTGTGTTGCTCTGCACAGTGGTGGATATGCAGAACATAAGCATCTTAAAATAATTTGTTCCATCCAATAAAAGGGTTTGAATATGGAAATTAAGGAGAAGAATGAGACTTTGGATGCTATTGCAGCCACCCTTCACAAGACAGAGACTGAACTCCGGAATGAGGTGAGAACTGGGGAATAGATTACCAAGCATTTTTAAAACATTGATACCAGAGTCTCACCCCAGGGGTGATGGGATGTGGCATGTGTGTGGTTTTCAACATTTAACTTGGGCTTTCTACAGCCAATCTATGATGGAATATTGCAACCTGTGCTCTGATAGACTGACACAGGTATATTCCTAAAGGACTGATAGTGTATCTTTCCCAGCTTTCGTGGCCTCCAGATATTGGACTACAACTCCCATCATCCATGACTATTTGCCATGCCGGATTGGGCTGATGGGATTTGGAGTACCCAAACAAATTGAAGTGCATGATCAAGCAATTGTAAAATTGTCAACAACTCCCTGTCGGGGAAAGAGGTGGCTTAAAAGTAAATATTTAATAATATACTAATGCCCAGGTCTCAGTGGGTGGTGATGGGAAACTGAACACTTTGATCTATAGGTAATCTTGCAGTTGCTGGAGAGTGTGATTAATAGCTCTGCATTGCAGTGGTTTAGTGCAATAATTAAGCTCAGATTAGCCCTACGGAGAGATTGGTTCAAATCCTGCCTTCCCCATGCCTAATCATCTCCCTTTTAAAGGGATCACAGGCAGTTGTGCTGTCAAAGCCTCCTCTAACTGTCAGGAAAGAGAGAACAATATAGGGCTAGATTTGACTAACACCCAACATGGATGATATCGGGCAACTTCGTATGTTTCGTCTTCTTTCTGCTCTCATTCATACCTTTCCTTCCTCTTTACAGAAAGCCGCCTTGGTGGAAATGGAGAAAAGTATCCAGCAAAAAATTGTAGCCATGGAAGACAGATATCGAATTAACGCCACTACTTTGGTAGAAGAAAATGCCATGCTCAGGTAAGGGGCTAAAATCTCTCCCAAGTCCACAGAGTCAGCCAAATATTTACCTTTGAGCTTTTTAGAGCGATTTACTGCAGAATTCCTTGTGAAGCAAATTATTGATTTATATTGCAACAGAGGTTAGCACATTCCTCGGGAAAAAAATAATTTGGCTTTGTCTGTAACTAGACATATTGTTCACCTGTCACCACAGCTGGGTGGGTGCTGATAATGCCAAGGTTTCAGGTTCGATCCCCATAAGGAATAGCTGCATATGCCTGCATTGCAGGGGGTTGGACTAGATGATCCTCAGGGTCCCTTCCAAATCCATGATTCACAATCTATGATTCTACTACACCCCTTTGAATATTCATTTACTGCAACTGACATGTTCTCAAAATTTAGATTTACTTATGTCACCTCATTTGTTATGTTTAAAGCTTCCAAAGTGATTTTAACAGAAGAAGCAGTAAGCACATTCCAGGAGAGCTTGCTTTTCCCTCTCTCCCTCTCTCCCTCCCTCCTCCTGCAAGCCAAGCTGAAGTCAAAGGGTTGCAAATGCTCTGCCTGCACAATGGAACATTTCTCTCCCCACTTTTGGAGCAGATTCTTGTTAGGATTCTTGCTCCGTGTTTGCAGTCATGGGATTGTTTTCTATCACATGGCGGTGTATGTTTTCATTCCACAGAGTGGGAAGTGACGGAGACAGGATGTTTTTGTTACTGTGTATTTGCATATACAGGTGCAGAAAGATTGTCTAATGCTACTAATCTCCTCCCCCAGGCGCAGGCTCATTGAAAAGAATGAAGAGATCTATAATCAACGGGCCCAGCGATCGGGCAGCTATGACGCATATGACTAGGGCTGTTAAGTGAAAAAGCAACAAAGGTTTGACTATGACACGCTGCCAGAAGGCTGAATTTAAAGCCACATATGAATTCTGTAGTCAGAAAGGGAGATTATTTGTTGTTTACTTCAACCTTGTATCGTGTTTTGTTTATATTTGCATGCTGCTCTTCAGCTGAAGATCAGAGGGGTTCACAACATTGAAAATACAAAATGAGAACAGAAGATGCAAACCAATAATCATTCCCTCCTGCAAATTTCCCCTTTGGCTCAGGGCGCAACACGGAAGCCAGGCAGTCTGGAACCTTGTGGCCTAAGCCAGAGTCTCAAGAGGTAGTAAGCATCCACAACTCCTTATTATCCCACCAGTCTGGGTCAGGAGTTCCCCAGACCTTAATGGATGTCCCTTGAAATTCAGAAAGACAAGAGCGAAAAAGCGCACACCAACCTCTGAACCAGGAGCATGCTTACCAGCAGGCCAAGAAAACTGGAATCAGATGTTGTGCCATAAAGCCCACCTAAAACATGGGAGGTAGTTAATTGCAATTATATAAAAATAGTAGCTTGAAAGATCAAGTACTCAGTACAAATAGAATACTGCTATAAAGTTGGAAATGGGGAAAATAAGATAGACCACGTTGCCTAGCTTTCTTTGATTCTAATACAAACCTAAGGGATACCTGACACACATAACCCAGGAACAACTAGTGGACACATGCACAGACTTTTTTGGGGGGGGGAGGGGGAATACTCAGCAAAGGAAAAACCCACTTCCTAGGAAATCAAACGTAATCAGAATTTACCAAGCCAAGCTCTTCTGACTGGAACTTTCCAGTACTTGAGTACATGTGATCTCACATTTGAACTGTTCCTTTTAATTAAGTAAGGCACCGTAACAGAACTTGAGCTAAAAGCCACAGGTAGATAATGCAGACATTCTTAGTACAGTGATACCTTGGTTTAAGAACGCTGCAAACCCTGAAGTAGGTGTTTTGGTTTGTGAACTTTGCCTTGGAAGCAGAGCATGAGTGTGTCCCATTTGTAAATTGAGTCGCCCACTGCTATGGGAAAGCACGCCTTGGTTGAAGAACGGACTTCTGGAACAGATTAAGTTTGTAAACCAAGGTACCACTGTATGTGATCTCATCTCAATTAATTAATCAGATGGATTGGTGCAGCATATAACCCCCCCTCCCAGATGACCAAACTTGGCAAAACGTAACATCCAAGCTACTTTGATTTAAATTTGAGAGAGCCAAGCAGAAATTTTGGGACACAGGTGGCACTGTGGGTTAAACCAGAGCCTAGGGCTTGCTGACCAGAAGGTCGGCAGTTCGAATCCCTGTGACGGGGTGAGCTCCCGTTGCTCGGTCCCAGCTCCTGCCAACCTAGCAGTTCGAAAGCACGTTAAAATGCAAGTAGATAAATAGGTATAGCTACAGCGGGAAGGTAAGCGGCGTTTCCGTGCGCTGCTCTGGTTCGCCAGAAGCGGCTTTGTCATGCTGGCCACATGACCTGGAAGCTGTATGCCGGCTCCCTCAGCCAATAACGCGGGATGAGCGCCACAACCCCAGAGTCGGTCACGACCGGGCCTAATGGTCAGGGGTCCCTTTACCTTTAAGCAGAAATTTTAGCATCAATGGGATGCTGCACCCTTGAGCACAAGGTCATGTCCAGAGTTATGCGCTATCTACATAATAATTAAGTCATATTTGCATATTTCATGCCTTGTCATAGAACAGAGATTCAACTCACTGAGTTTTTCTGAACTAGCTTTCATTTCTGCTAAGTAGCAATGGCTGGCTGTGTAACTGTTAGCTGTCCTATTATCACAGCTTTTCAGTTGCTATGAATATCCAATGTGGATGCAGTCTACAGAGAAAGACAGATCAGAAACAATTTCATTTATTCTGGCAACAAGTATGTAAACAAGTAATGAGGCTTTACCAATTATAAAATAAGCCCTTAAAGGTATGCCAAATCAAGTATTTTCCCTATTTTCTTTTTAGTGGAGGTCATTCTCCCTTTTAAAATTTTCAACAGTAGTACTGTTGCATATCCTGTTCTGTACAATGGTGATATGCGACTTATTTCCAAAAACTTATAGATTAGAACACATACTTTCTAACCTATTCCCTAAAGGACCTGCCTATATTTGCACTTGGGTAGAACTTTAGTGTCTGTTTCCACAACTACCTTTTTTTGGTGAGACACCCTTTCCTTCTTTGTGCTGCACAACCCCCACTTTTTGGAACCTGGCAACTGGAGAACCAGGTCTTCGTGCTCAACTAGCGGTCCCCTTTTGGCTTCTAAAATTAAATTCCAAGCTTTCAATCTTGTATGGATATGCTGGCTTTTCACCGGTTCCATAAGCTTGTTTCCCCAAAAGAAAAGCACAGCCATTTTCCTGTTGCTTTCTCATAAGAAAAAGCTGGTAACTATTTTATCAGGCAGTTGTTATTAAGACAGGATTGAGGCCACACCGGCTGAAAGGATCCCTCTGTGGCGGCAGTTGTAGAAGCAGACAAAGATCTCTTTAGTTCAGAGTTGCCGAAACCTGCAGGGTTCTTTGAGGGCGGGGTCATGTATACATGATGACGATGCCATTCGCACACACTTATCTAAAAATGCACTAATATGGTACATGGGCAGCTGAAGTACAAATCTGCACTTCCATTGATGGAAGGTGGAGAGAACATGAGATGACTTCTTGTTCACTATTCCCACGTACATTCCAGGCGTCAGTTGAAATATTTGGGATGCTCAAAGCATGGGGAAGATGATTTGAAATGCAGAGGTGTGCTTTCTTTACTCTTTCAAAAACTAAGAGTGCTTGTCCAGCACTCAACGACCACAACAAAAATCTTACAGAAAAACAACAACAAAAATAAAGTAAAAAACGCTACAGCTGTTTTGACATGGGAGGAGGATCCCTAGGCACTGGGAATATTACTTTCTTCCTGAGAGTGTAAGCTGGTTGTGGCATCTGCTTCTTTTGTCCATTTTTGTCTGAAAGTTTGCTCACGTCAGCATTGACTGCCGTAAGAATGGACAAGATATCTTCCCTCCTGCAGAGAGAATGAGAAGGCAAATATATTAGAATGCAGTATTGTTACAGTTAAAGAGGGAACGCACAAGACCTGTTGCAGTCCCTGGACTAGAGGCTTTTCTTTAGGATAGCCTGAAATCCCTTAAGCCTAACAATAATTTTTAGCTGCATCTGTCTAGTCTTAAGGGAAAAAAGTTAGTGGTCCTCACCCCTTTTTCCTACTCAACCTATCAAACTTTAAAAGGCAAAACCACTTGCATCTTCAATACAGCTCCTAATGAAAGACTCAGCCTTTAACTGAGGAGCAGACAAAATGCAGCACCCTTAAAGGTGCCTTATCCTACTAGATCAGGGATAGCTTGGGGTCTGGATCCTACCCTGCTCATTATATTATGGCTGCCTCACCTTGGCTGAGGATAGCCTGTGACCTGATGAGTCAGCAGCTCGAACATCAGTAGTGTCCAAAAAGATGCTTGTCTCATGTCACGCAGGGTGCCAGTTTCCAACTTGTGGAAAACAAAGCCAGCACCACAAACATATCTGGTTTTGCTTCATGAAAGACATTGGGCCAAGCTGGTTGGCTAACCCAGACAGCACCATTCCCCAAGTAGATGTTTGTAGAGGTGCGCCAGTCTGACCTGCCACTTTTAACCTGGGTGGCATGAGCCCTGTAGCTTGCCAGCTGGGCACGCCCTCCCTTGATGTTGTACATAAAGGAGAAATTAGCTTTCCCCAAAGAAACTGCAGCATCTCTCTCTAGCAGCACCATGCAACATTAACTAATGTCTATACAGTCGTACCTTGGTTCTCAAACAGAATGCGTTCCAGGAGTCCGTTCGACTCCTGGAACCATTCGAAAACCAAGGCACAGCTTCCGAGTGGCTGCAGGAGGAAATTCCTGCAACCACTCGGAAGCTGCGCCGGACATTCAGCTTCCAAAAATTGTTCGAAACCTGGAACACATTTGGAACCGAAACGTATGACTGCATTTCAAAACGTTTCAATGGATTAGCCAATGTGAAGCCTTATGTAAAGTTAACCAAAATTGACCCACTGGAATCAGCTAACTTAACTCTGTTGTTTTCAATGGGTCTGCTAAGAGTATGACTTATTTACATACAATCCAAAGTATTTTATCCAAAATGCCAGGTTAAAGCAGAGGAAAGACTGTTGCATATAATAAGCAAAAGTATCACCTTGGTACCAGCTCCCACAGCTTCTTGCAGAGGGCCTGAATGAACCATGTGCCATGTTGCACATCACGGAAAGAAAAATAACCATCCACTGTGGCCATGCCAAGGAGGAAGTCTGCTTCTTCTGGGATGCTTGAGGTCACCTGCTGTTGTGTAGCAATAAATCCTGAAGTCTGAGCATCCGCTCCAGGGGAGCCTGGCTCATGACTGTCTGCTTCAAGGTAAACAGGCTGGTGCACCTTCTGGCCTTGACACGCCTGGATGAAAAAGAGTTTGGGCTTCTTAGCCAGTAAAGGACATCGTTTGGCTGTGAAGAAAGATGTGATGGTATTGATGGGGATGAGACCGCCATCCGTCCCATAAATTTTTCCAGATTCACCGTGAGACAGAATGCAGCACACAAGACAATCACTGTCTTTCCAGCATTCAGAAGACTGCCAGTCCTGTAGAAGTTTGTCGAGTTCGGCTGATGTCTTGTCATCATATTTTTTCACTTCGAACCCAAGCCATTTAAACACACTTTCCAGTTCCACTTTCAGAGAGAAGGGGGGTGGACAGAGATTAGTGCAAAGAGATGGCAGTAACACCAACAAAACAGGTGTGCCAATTTAATGGGAAAAAGTTTGATGCATCAGTTAAACCCTGATCCCATAAAGGCAGCTTCCAGTTATACCTTTTATAATCAGGATTTCTATTCTTATCATTAGGGTAAAACAGATTTGATACAATCACTGATAAAAGTGCTTAATTTACAAACTGTTTTGCTTTCCATCAGTAATCACAACTACATTGACTATCCCAAGGCTAGCATATCCCAGTAAGGTGCAGAATGAGGAAAACTGCATTGTGAAGAGGTTTGTAAAAAGCAATGAAAGCCTGTTCAGGATTAACCCAAATGTGCCCCGTTTCTATACCAAACATCTTCATCAAGCCACCCATTTCCTGGCATACAGCTTCCAGTAAACAAGTAGTGGTTGTTTTAGGAGTTTTCTCCAAGCTCTCAGACCCCATACGTTTCTTCAGCACTTAAGAGTAGCAAAAAGTCTAAGGACCTTTTCTGGACACCTACATAAACACAGAAAGGTTTCTGTACCCTGAAACCACATAATGCTTGCAAACCAACAATGACTTCCTTGCTACATATATACAAACACTTATTTTGAAAGGTAATAAAGGGAGACAAGACACATGCTTTTCCTTTCAAGTCACTTACCGGCATCTTTTTGAGATCCATTTCTGGGTCTGAAAGGTTCCTTGAAATGGACATTATTAAAAATAAGGCAATATCCTCTGTGAGGCCCGTTCATTTTATAGAGAGCAGACTCCTGTGGAATAAGGGGAAGTCAGACTTCATCATCTTATCCAATCCGTTTTATCTATCTCATATAATCTCAGGCAGTGATACTGTTAGGTAGACTTTGTATTTATAGGGAACCCCCTCTTTATACGCCAGTGTGCCTTATGTTGCTTGCTTAAAAACACTGCTCGTTATGGCAAACTGTACTCTGGATCTCTGCTCCAAAGACCTAACCCTAACAGCACCACTGATCTTAAACATAGATTGAAGGCTGGAGGTGAGTTTAAATACCTGTGGGATTCCTCAAGAAAATAAATCCTTTCTGCAAAAAACAACATCCAGCTGTTTGTGCACAAGCATGTACAATGCTAGGATAGATACGGCTCCTTAGCAAGGGTGGCTTACTCCACACCAATTTCCTTGGGAAGGAAGTCAACACTGTGCTGTTGGAAGTCCCTTAGCAGTACAGTGGTACCTTGGTTCTCAAACTTAATCCGTTCCAGAAGTCCGTTCCAAAACCAAGGTGCGCTTTCCCATAGGAAGTAATGCAAAATGGATTAATCTGTTCCAGACTTTTAAAAACAACCCCTTAAACAGCAATTTAACATGATTTTTTTTATCTAGCGAGACCATTGAACCATAAAGTGAAAGCAATAAACAATGTACTGCAGTCACATAATCAATCAGTAGCTGAACTGGGTTCCACAAAGTCACAAAAACAAAAAATAGCCACAAAAACGCAAACAGCAAAAACAGACAGACCTCAGCGTAACACTCAAATCGGAAGTGTGGCACTCAAAACGTAGCATGTTTGGCTTCTGAAAAAAGTTTGCAAACTTTGTTTTTTTTTTTTTAATTTTTTTTTTTTGATTGTAAAAAGCATCTTTATTAGGTTTCATAAAACATAACAATTTAAAATCGTAAAGCCATAATATTGAATATGAATCATATAATACTATAATACACATATAATACTATATACACATATTCCTAATCAAAAGAAAAAAAAAAAGAATAAACAGAAAAAAGAAAAAAGGAAAGATAAAAGAATTACCTTCCGAGTCATTTCCCACCGCTTACCTTCTGAATATATTTTAAAATTGCGTTACTTTCATTTGTTATAACTGTCTCAATTTTGATTTATTTTATTTTATCATATTATTGTTTTCCAAATTCTAATTTTCCTCATGACAATCTAATTTAAACAGATCATCAACTCTGTTTTAACACCAATTCTTTTAAAATATTCCTCTACCACTCCCCATTCCAATTTAGATTTCTGTTTAGAGGTATTTCGAATTGCTGCTGTCATTCTCTCTAGATTCATGAATTCAATTAGCTTTAATTGCCATTCTTGGATTGTGGGTAGATCTTCTTTCCTCCATTTTCGAGCAATCACTAATCTTGCTGCCACACTCGCATATAAGAATATATTTCTCTTATTCTCAGGAATATTATCTGGGATAATGCTCAATAATAAATACTCTGGTTTTTTTCTAAAAGTCAACCTCAACATTTTTTTCATTTCTTCATAGATTTCGTCCCACCATTTACGCATTTTTCCACAGGCCCACCAACAATGGAAAAAATTTCCTCCTTTTCCACCACATTTCCAGCAATTATCTAAATCATTCCTATAAATTTTGGCTAATTTACTGGGGGTCAAATGCCATCTATAGACGAGTTTTAATATATTTTCTTTTATATTCGTACTAGCTGTGAATCGCATTGAAACTTTCCATATACCCTCCCATTGTGCCGCATAGATCGGCCTCCCTAAATCTTGTGCCCACTTCGTCATTACCTCTTTAACTACTTCATCTTTTAGCTCCCATTCTAA
The DNA here is from genome assembly GCF_963506605.1 of Zootoca vivipara. Lineage (NCBI taxonomy): Eukaryota > Metazoa > Chordata > Lepidosauria > Squamata > Lacertidae > Zootoca > Zootoca vivipara. Next base: position 124,871,692 of record NC_083276.1, on the reverse strand, counting down.
CAAAAATTTATATATTTTTGATAATGGCTTCTCCTTATTTTCTATTAATAATTCTTGTAATTTTGACTTTCCAATTGTGAATCCTATTTTTTTATGTTCCTGAAAAAGACTTTGAATCTGCATGTACTGCAACCAACTGTTGCAGTATTGCTTTATCTCTTCGTATGGTTTTAGTTTCCATTGTCCCTCTTCACTCACCAAAATCTCTTGGTACGTCAACCAACTTCCTTTTTTCCACCTTCTCCCTAGGGCTGTCATCTCGAAAGGTGAGGCCCACCACGGTATCTTTGGTTCCATTAAATTTTTAAATTCCTTCCAAATCTTGAATACTGATTTTTTAATCACATGATTACTAAATTGTTTATTTTTCCCTTTCTCTGTTTCTAATAAATATGTATGCCAACCCCCAACATTTCTAAATCCTTCCACCTCTAATAATTCTTCATCTTCTAATATTAGCCAATCTTTGAGCCAGCACATACACGACGATGCGTAATAAAGTCTCAAATCTGGGACCCCCCACCCCCCTCTATCTTTAACATCCGTGAGTAGTTTGTACTGAATCCTTGGTTTCTTATCCAACCATATAAACTTACTTAAATCTCTCCTCCATTCTTCAAAAATCTTCTTTTCCCCTAATATAGGTAACATTTGGAATAAAAATAGAATTTTTGGTAGAATTGCCATCTTTATTGTTGCTATCCTACCTGAGAAGGAGAGATTTAAACCCCTCCATCTCGCCAAATCTTTCTTTATCTCCCTCCATAATTTTCCATAATTATTCTCATATAAATCTATATTATTTGTGCTAATTGTAATACCCAAATATTTAAATTTATTCACAATTTCCCAATTTGAAATTTGTTGTAATTTGCTCTTGTCCAATTGTCCCATATTTTTCAGCATCATTTTTGTCTTTTTTTCATTAATCTTTAATCCTGATATTTCTTCAAAAAGATTTAATATCTCCTCTAATTTTTTGATTGAAATCTCTGGTTCTTCTAACATTACAATCATATCATCCGCGAAAGCTTTTGTCTTCAAATTTTTATCTTTCACACTAATTCCTTCAATTTCCTCCTCATTTTTGATATCCACCAATAAAAATTCTATTGACAATATAAATAACAACGGGGATAAAGGGCAGCCCTGTCTTGTTCCCCTCTTTATTGCAAAATCCTCTAATACCTCTCCATTCAAAATCAATTTAGCCGTTTGGTTATCATATATTGAATTAATTCCTCTCATAAATTTATCTTCGATTCCAATTTCTTTTAATGATCTTTTCATAAATTTCCAAGATAAAGAATCAAATGCTTTTTCTATATCTAGAAAGACAAAGGCTGCCCTCTTCCCCGGAAACCAATCCAGATATTCCAATAGATCCAGTACCACTCTCACATTTTTTGCCAATTTTCTTCCCGGTAGGAATCCTTGTTGGTCTTGCCCTATAATCCTAATTAATATTTTTTTCAATCTAGCCGCTAAAATATCCGTAAATATTTTATAATCAACATTAAGTAACGAAATTGGCCTAAAATCCCCTACCTGTCTTTCCTCTTGCTCTCCTTTCGGGATTAATACTATATAACCTTCTTGCCATGACTTAGGTATGGCTCCCTTCTCTAAAATGTCATTCATCACTTTTTGTAAAATTTCTCCTAATTCTTCTCTGAACACTTTATAATGTCGGCTCGACAAGCCATCTGTTCCAGGTGACTTCCCCACTTTTAATTTATTTATGGCCTCATATATCTCTTGCTTTGACACTGATTTATTTAATATTTCTCTCTCTTCTTCTGTTATTTTATCTTTCCTCCTTTTTGAAAAATATTCCTCTAATTTCCCCTTATCTATTTTCTTTTCCTCATATAAATTCTTATAAAAATGATTGAGGCATTTCTGTATTTCCTCTTGTCTTCTCAATTTTTTCCCTTTGTATCTTATTTCCGTAATTAATCTCTCTTTTTGATTTTCCCTTAATTTCCATGCTAATAATTTTCCTACTTTATCTCCCCATTCAAACGTTTTTTGTTTAAGCCATCTTATTTTATTCTCAATTTCTTGTCCAACCAATATAGACAATTCCTTTTGTAATACCTTCACTCTCATTTTCAAATTCTCATTTTTTGGATTATCCGCCAATTCCCTTTCCTTTTCCTTAATTTCCCTTTGTAATTTTTCCATATTATGTTCCCTTTCTTTTTTTACTCTGCTTTTTTGCTGTATATATAATCCCCTTATGAAGGCTTTACCCGCATCCCAAGTTGTCTTTAGCTCTACTTCCTCCGATATATTTTTCTCATAAAATTCCTTTAATAATTTTTTGACTTTCTTTATAAAATCTTCATCATTTAATATCCTTTCATCCATTCTCCACCTACTGTTTTTTATATCTTTCCCTTTGATTTTCACCATTGTTGGATTGTGGTCTGTGATTGATTTGGTCAGGATTTCGGTTTTCCCCATCATCTGTACCAATTTCGGTGAGAGCCATATCATGTCAATCCTAGAGGCTGATTTTTTTGCCCCAGAATAATAAGTAAACTTTTTCTCATTTGGATTTTCTTTTCTCCATACATCTTCTAGATTATAATTCTGTACCAAATTTCGAAAAACCTCTGGCAATCTTCCCCTGTTCCCCCTCCTCCCCCCTGTTCTGTCCACCTCCCCTTGCATAACCCCATTAAAGTCTCCTAAGAGTACTATTTCTTCATCTGTTATACAGTCCCCCATTTTCTCTCCCAATTTCCTAAAGAATTCCTTTTTGCATCCATTAGGTGCATAGATATTTACAATACATACATTTCCTTTTGGTAAGTACAGACGCACCCCAACCATTCTCCCCTCTTCATCCTGAAATAACTTTTCTGCCTTAATTTTTTGTTTAACGTAAATTATTACTCCCTTCTTCTTCTTTTTGTTTGATGATATGAATTCATTTCCCATTCTCTTGTTTATCAATACCCTTTCATGATTTTGTGATACATGAGATAAGTTTGCAAACTTTGGAACACACACTTCGGGGTTTGCAGTGTTTGGGTTCCAAGTTGTTTGAGTACCAAGGCATTTGAGAACCAGGGTACCACTGTACAGTATATTATATTAGTGCTAGCAGAATGGCATGCGCAAGAGAAGGGCAGCTAGCCAGAATGGTTTTACTTTTCTTTACATTTATTTACAAAGTAATAATCATAAATAAGAATAAAAATATGCACCCCACCACCGAGACCATTCCATTGTGTAACTATCCAACCTCCCAAAATTTGAACACCTCTTGCAATGGTTTGACCCCTTTCCGTTTTAACAGTACAAATTCTACAAGCACCCTCCATATGTCCTCAAAATCATTTCTCCCGCATATTCCCCGTTTTAACTTAATGGCACATGTTAATTTATCGTTAATAGCTATATCCCACACCTCTTTATACCATTCTTCCATTTTATAGTCTGCTTGCCCCTTCTACTTCCTAGCTATAATAATTCGTGCAGCTGTCAATAAATTTGTGAGCAAGTCCTTCACAGCCTGCAAACCTTCCACCCCATTGTAAATTGAGAATCATGCTACCTCTGGACTTTTGGTCAACCCAGTGAATTCTGTTATCTCCTTAAACACCCTTTGCCATTTTTTTTTAAAAAAACATATTTACATCCCCACCACATGTGAATATATTTCCCTGTTTCCTGGCATCCCAGGAAACATAATACCGAATATTCCTTGTTTATTTGATTTAATCTGACTGGTGTTAAATACCATCTCCAAATTAATTTATAATATTTTTCTTTTTTATAGACAACATTTTCAAAGTACTATTCTCCCATATTTTCCCCCAGCTTTGACTATCTATCTGCCACACCCTTTTTAATTTGTATTCTTGATGTTCCATTTCTACCAGTATTTTATAAATTTCACTGGTTTCCCCTTTTATAACTGTATTTTCTTCTTTATCTCCCCTTTTTATAACCATTTTTTTAAATAAAAATTTTGTGTATTCTTTGCAGTTCTTGTTTTCCCATGACCACTTCTTTGTCCATGGCTCCAGTTGTACACAGTTAAACCAAGTTATTTTACTTGCTGATAAAACTTATCTTATTTGTTCTTTGCTTCTCATTTTCTCCACCCAGTCCTTTATTGTACTGGTAAGTATTTTATTCTCTTTCACTTTCCTTTTAAAAAATTTACTAGGAAGTCTAGTGGGGAATTTTTTCTGGTATCAATTTTCCTTTATATTTCACCCATATCTCAATGATATTTCTAAATAAGGGATATTAAATATTCTGCCACCTTTGCCTATTTGGTTTGATAAAAAAATCTATTCACTAACTTCTCCCTCATTTCCTGTGTACCACTCTCTAACCCAGTGTTTTCCAACCTTGTGCCTCCAGCTGTTTTCGGACTACAATTCCCATCATTCCTGACCACTGGTCTTGCTAGCTAGAGATGATGGGAGTTGTAGTCCCAAAGCATCTGGAGGCACAAGGTTGGGAAACACTGCTCTAACCACAGAATGGTTCTTATGGCAGGTTGCACAACACACTGCTTCAAAGCCGATATTTCCTGTTGCACAATCTTTTGCCAGTGCAACTGTTGCGCTGGAAGTCATTTGGTGCCACCATTATTCTTTTGTTTTTTTAATTTGCATTTTCAAAAACAGGAACGGAGAGCATATTTAACCCACCTCTCCCTGTCCCACTTACAACTTTGTCCCACATACAGCATGTGTACCATATGACTTGCCTTCCACTCTTTTCCTGGTTCCTTTGCTTTTCTTCTACTCCGCGTAATCTACATCTCTGTGGATTTGCTCAAGACCTGCCAAGCTATGCATTTGTCTATCCTGGTTCTCAAAAATATTCAACAAACATTGTCCATTCCTCCTTGTATCCCTCATCTTCGTTTTCTCTGGTTCATCAGACCAGCCAGTTCAGCGTATTCGAACATTTTACACTGCTGTTCTTCCTTAAGTGGGTAGTATACTTATTCTCCACCTTTGTGCCAATATAGTTCTAGCTGCAGCGGTGGCATATAGTAATAAACTTTTGTTTTTTGGGGACCTCCATTGTTACCATTCCCAAGAGGAAAATATCTGGTGTTTTGGGGAAAGTTTTTTAAAGTATCTTTTAAAATTCATTATATATAGTTTCCCAATGGTCCCTAATTATTTTACAGGACCACCACATGTGAAAAAAAGACCCCTCATTTTCATTACACTTCCAACATGTCTAAAAAAGAAAAAAGGTGCTTGTTGGTGCCACCGTTTTTCTTGCTCTTATGTTAAGTCTGACAGTCCTTGTGCTGGTAGTCAAAGGGCACTGAATCTGGGCCACTGCTGAATTCCAGACTAAAGGTCTAGCTAGGTCACATTCTGTTTCCAATAGTGAACACTGCTGGCAAGTAATAGCCCTCCCATTGTCTGTTTCCAGCATGCAGTATTCAAAAACGGGGATTGAGTTTAGCATCACGACTTGCAAACGGGACTATTATTCTGGGGCCGGCTCTACCATTAAGCAGAGTGAAGTAACCACCACAGACAGCAGGTTTGGGGTGTCACGAAAGGACAGCAACCTGTTAGTTATTTCACCTGTTGTTTTGATAGGCTTAGTGGGAGGGAGCAGGAGAGGCACTTGTGGGATTTTCTGCAGCACAAAGGAAAATTTATTGGCTGGCTGGCCCAGATTAGTTTCAAGGACAGGAAGTCCTCCTGTGTCACTGGGGACCACACCTACCCAACCCTGGGATTGTGGCCTTCAGGTGTTATGGGACTCTCATCTCCCACGACCCTTGTCTCAGCTGGCTGGGGCTGATGGGAGTTCACTAGCAGAAGACCAAGAGTTCTCCATCCTTGTCTGGCAAACTTTTCCAGAAGATCAGCACAAAGCTTTCCTGGTGACCCCTGGCTGTCCTAAGCTCCACTGGGAGGAAGGTTGGGGTATAAATCCAATGAAAGGTATTGCCTCTTCTATCTTAAGGCATCTCTTTTTATGAACAGATGCCAATTTTATATTTTGACCCATGTGTTTTTGTATTCTCAATATGCCAATAAAGCTGACCGATTTGCGGGGGGAGGAAGATACCTAAGTTCAAGGTTTTTGGTCTCAAGCTCTACTGCTACTACCACGATTAAAGCACATGAACAGAATGAGGCTGGAAGGGGTTATTTACAGACTTAAGGACGGGCCAGTTGTATTCAGTAAACCCTTCAGAACATGCCAAACCTCCGCTGCAGGTTTCAGTCGATCCTGTCCCACAGGCTGTTGCAAGCTCGGCTCTTGCACATTTCCAGCTTTTAAATCTGCAAGGCAAATACACTTGGGTTCAGATTTTGGTTAGAACACTGCCTAAAAAAATAAAAAAGGGTGACAAAAATAACCCATTAAAAATGCAAAATAATTTTCTCTGTGCCTGCATTTAGACAACCAAATCTCCACTTAACAAGCCAAGATATGAATAAGCCTCGTGCTCCCAGGCATACCTGCTTCATTCCCTGTTTTGCACAGGCAAACTCTAGTTTCCTGCAACGTTCAAACAGGGAAACTACGGCTCATGGCTTCTGAACACGACAGTATGTGAAGCTATGCTTTAAAGACGGTTTCTTCAGTTGCAGATCAGTCTCCCCTGTTCAGATCTCAATGGGAAACTAGTCAAAGACTTCCCAGCTTGTTTCTAACTCAAACAAAGAGTTGAATGAAGCAGCTCGTGGCATTGAGAGCACAAGGCTGCTTAGTATTGAGACTTGTTAAGCTGATATACAGGCCACATTCAGTCGATCATCTCTCTTTTCCTTTGTGCACATTCAATCACAGACAGCTACAAAGATAACACCTTAGAATAACAAAAAAGCAAGAACCTACGAGCCATCTCACCTTGACTTGCAGCAAAGGAGTGCAGACTTCCAGCATACTCTCTCATGCTCCCAGATTCTTCGGTGTAGGGATCTGTGTGGAAGGAAAAGATGTCGACATAAGCATGCCATTAACTTTCACAACAGCTGTAAATGACCACCTCAAACCGGACACGGTGTCAACTGTTGAGCAAACAGTTACTAAAAATCAGAATTATAACTTCCGTTTTCCTATCTTGGGAGAACGACGCCTGACCCATGATCCCTAGCTAATTGGACCAGTGGTCAGTGATGATGGGAATTGTAGTCCCAAAACATCTGGAGGGCCGAGTTAGGAGATGCCTGCTCTAGAGTCTAGGAAGTCAACTATCAACAAACAGGACAGAATGGAAGGCTTTTGCACAGCCTGTCTCCAATTAGCTTCAGATGTTGTTGGTCTCTCAACTTGCACCAGACTCAGCCAGCATGGCCAACGTTGCTGGACTGCAACTCCCAACACCACTAGTTTAGTTGAGATTCCTGTTCTGAAGGACATGTTCCTAGTCATCCCCGCCCCTAGCCATAGCACAGATGATAGGTATTTGATTTACCCTAAACACAAGAGCATTATTATTCCTGTTTTACATACAAAGAAGCGAGACAGATAGCCGAGTGATCTTGAGCAAGTCGCCCAAACTACAGGGCATTCATCTCAACCCCATGTTCGTTTTAACATTCACATCTCACATGGATGAGAAGCTCTCATGTTAGAAAGTCAGTGGAAAACCAGGAGCAAGTTAGGAATGAGTTCAAGATTTCTAAAGGCAGATTAAACGAAAAGGAAATGTATCCCATGATTAAAACAAACAAAAGAAACAAATTGGGATCAGAAAAAGTGAATGACAAAACACTGATTTGTACATTTAAAACACAGGTGTAAATGTGAAAAGTAACCAATGAATTTGCCAACCCAGCTATAGAGGGGTTTTTTTTAAAGAAGGGGGTTAACTTCCCCCCTTCTAAAAGGGAGGAAAGTGTGTTGTGCTTTTCTCCCCGATCCCCCTTGTTGTTATAAAAACTTAGCCCTCTTCTACCCCACTTTACAGCGAACCTGGCAAGGCCAAATCTAACACATACCCATTTTTAGATTGCCATTATCAACCTACAGGAGACAATGCCAGTAGCTACTGTTTGATAATATAAGAGGAACAACTATGCTCATTTTGGTCAACTTATAAGGAGATGATCTACTCAAAATTATAGACACCTTGTCTTTCTTTATAGGCTGCCAGTATTTTCAGAAGTTCGGGCGATATCTTCCGACAGGTTTCTTCCAGAAGAGAGATATTGGTCTCTGATATAAAGCACTGCTTCTCCAGGTTAATCAACAGTTCCAGAGCAGACTAGGAGAAAAAGTAAACACAACAGCTGAAACCTTGCTTATATCTCACCCCCCAGCCTGGAGTCACCAAGTCTTTCTTCATCTTAAGAGAAGTGTTTCTCAGCAAGAAGGAACTCCCATGTGTTTCCTGTGCACCCCAACCAAAGTGATGAAATTATTCTGAAAGCCAACACAGAACAGGCCAAGTCAACCCCTGCAATTTTACAGACCTAGGAATTTTTTAACATTTGCAATAGTTGTTATTGACCCAGTATACCTGAAGGAGCATCTCCACTCCCATTGTTCAGCTGGGACACCAAGGTCCAGCTCCGAGGGCCTTCTGGCGGTTCCCTCCCTGTGAGAAGTGAGGTTGCAGGGAACCAGGCAGAGGCGCCTGCCCTGTGGAAGGCCCTCACATCAGATGTCAAGGAAATAAACAACTATCTGACTTTCAGAAGGCATCTGAAGGGAAGTTTTTTAATGTTTGATGTTTGATCATGTTTTTAAATTCTATACAATATTCTATGCAATATTTTAATGTTTTATTTATTGCTTTGTGAGCCACCCAGATAACTTCCATTATGGGGTAACTATATAAACATAAAAATAATATAAATATGTGCAAGTTGCCATGTTTCACACAGCGAGTTTATCCCATAATGAACAAGTTCTCCATGACAGAGAAGCAATGCACATGCTCAAATGGGCTTCTTCTTTATCTTTACTTGGATTACTTGGTGACATGATCCAAAGCTTACCCGAATGCCCTCCAGATGTTACAGACTACAACCCCCGGCAGCTGCCCCCAGAACATCTGGAGGGCACCAGGTTGGGGAAGGCTGCCCTACCGCCCCTTTCCTTAACTCTGGCCATCACAGTACAGTCACAAACTTTCTGGCCATTTCCCCCAGCCCACTAGAATGGAACCATTTTTAAAAGCCATTATGCTCTTGAGAGTCCCATGGACTGCAAGAAGATCAAACCTATCCATTCTTAAGGAAATCAGCCCTGAGTGCTCACTGGAAGGACAGATCGTGAAGCTGAGGCTCCAATACTTTGGCCACCTCATGAGAAGAGAAGACTCCCTGGAAAAGACCCTGATGTTGGGAAAGATTGAGGGCACTAGGAGAAGGGGACGACAGAGGACGAGATGGTTGGACAGTGTTCTCGAAGCTACGAACATGAGTTTGACCAAACTGCGGGAGGCAGTGGAAGACAGGAGTGCCTGGCGTGCTATGGTCCATGGGGTCACGAAGAGTCGGACACGACTAAACGACTAAACAACAACAATGCTTTACTTACATCAGTGGATAGCTTCTTTGGGATATGGTCCCTCAGATAGAACAAGGCAGCCTTCACTTCTTCCTTAGTGAGCCCTTCTGACAAATCATACAGCATCTGCCTGTGTGACAAAAGTTTGGTGAGGCAAGTTAGTGATTACTATCTAAGCCACGGGTAGTCAACCTTTTTATACCTACCGACTGCTAAATGCATATTTCTTTATGGTAAAATTTCCTTACCGCCCACCAGTGCTCGATGGAAAGAGGATTCAGCTTGTGCCGTAGAACCTCCTACCGCCCACCTAGAATCCTGAAACGCTCACTAGTGGGCTGTAGGGACCAGGTTGACAACCCCTGATCTAAGCCTTAGAAACCTGGCTTCCCAACCACCACCACCCAACCAACCAACCCAAACATCCACAGAACCAGAAGTCTCTAGTGGCAGCCGTCTCCCCACCAAACAGCTAGCAAAATAAAAATGTTATGATGCCCACCAGAAGGAAGGGAACAGATCAACCAATGTTTTTCAAGCAGAATGGTATGTTCAGAAATAGAAGACTCACCGGTATTCAGATACCCTCCCTCTCCGAGGCAGATCTTTTTCGACTGCATCTTTGGTATAGCCAAACCTTGTGAGCAGGCTGATACTCTTAATTCTGTAAAGAATTTCTGCTACTATAAAGTTGTCCTCCTCATTTAGTATGTCTTCGTTTATGAGATACTGGAAAATATTGTGTGCTGACTCCACGGTTTCCAACTTCTTCAAGGGGATAAGGTCAATGCAGAAAAATTTAAAAGCCTCCAAATCTTCGCTTCCCATGTTGTTATCAATGTCCAGAAGACTGCAGGCAAACTTTCTACTGTCGCTGTTAATCATGATGGCGGCTTTTGTCAGGCACTAAGATTTCTAACAAGGGAGAGAAAAGCACGCAAGGAGTTGGTGCTGAAGAAGAAACCACTGAGCAGCCACCTATGCAACATCAAACAACAGCAAGAAGTACTGGGAATTAAGAAAAAACAGGCATCTAAACTGTGCCAATGGAAATTGCAGCAGCTATTTCCGTTAGATATAACAAACACTTCTTGTGTACTTGTATATTGTTGTTTTTTTAGAATAAATGCTTATAGCTTATGAAGCAATATCCTGTTCTTAAATCCCCCCTCTCTCTCGCACACACAAACCCTGTGAATAACTTTGCAAATGCTATAAATATGTCAACCAATTCTACATCAATTGGGGCATCAAGTCATTTTTTGATAGGATGCCTGAAGCAAATTCTGTTAAAATGCAATAGATAGACCTCTGCTTGAGAATCAATGGGTCACCGTATCAAGTTAATCTGGGCATGTAGGCCGCCACACCAAAAACATTGGGCCTTTTGAAAAAGAAACTAACGCACAACAATAAGTAAAAAAGAAACCAACGAAGAATTAAGTTGTAAGGCATGAATAAGAAACAACTGTTGGTTTTCGGTCTGGAGATTAAAGTCCAATAAAAAATTCACCAGTACTCTAATGCAGCAGAATCAAGGTGGGAAAGAAACAACCAGGCCAGAGAAAATACTTGGCAGTCCTACCCACCCCCACCCCCCCAACAACAACACAGTCCTCAACAAGCTTACATCCCTATGCATACGGCAGGCCAATACCTGGCTTTGCAGGTCCATGAATTGCAGGGGTTGGACTAGGGGACAACTATACCATTCTATCGTTCTAATGCTGCAATCCTACTCGCAAATGTTTAGGAATATGTCCCTTTGAACTCAGTAGGACTTGCCTTTGAGTAAACTTGTAAGAGGTTGGGCTCCAGGGTGAGGGGCACCTGTCACTTCCTATGAAGGTGCTCAGAAAATGCTAGGGCCACAAACTTTAGCTCCAGGGGTGTGTTCAGTGTGGGCCCACTCCCCTGGCATCTCCCAAGGCCTCTTATGCCCCCTGATTTTTGCAAATTTTAAAAGTTCAGTGTTTTGTTTTTGTTTTAACTTTTCAGCTGCAAGCTCTAGCTTCCTATCTTACTTTCTTCTTCCCGAAATGTGATTGGGCCCAGCGGGGGGGGGGGGGGGGAATTGGAGCCGATGCTTTGGTGTATGCTCAGCCAAAGGACAGTATTTTGTGTGGTTTGGTTTGGGTTTTTTAAAAAAAAAAGCAGGGAAATGCATGTTAAGTGAGTTTGGGGGAAGTATTTAGGAGGCCTGCATGTGTGATTCTTTCGAAGGGCTGGGTGTACTTGTTTGGGAAGGAAGGTTTGAAATGTTTCCTGTGCGAGTTTGGGGGCCGGGTTTGTGTTTTTGCTTTTAAGAGATCCGTTGCCTGAGCGGGCTTGTGTGGGTGAACATATTAGGAGAAAACATGCCCGTTTCGAAATGTGAAATTTCCCGCTTTAGCAAACAACACTTCCGGGCAACTTTTTTTTAATTTTAAAAAAAGCCTGCTCCTGATAAGCCAGACAGCACATTATAATCGGTAGATTAATAATTTTCTGTAGAAAGAAAAACCGGAAGAGGGGAGTTGCCATCTTAGCCGTCTGAGAAAAAAATGCCTCTTCTAAGATGCCACTTTCTAAAGTGCCACCAGATTATAAAAATAATGCTCTCCCCCCCAAAAAACAACAACAACACCCAATCTATGTTTTTTGTAGATGCAAATGTAGGCAGATTTTGGATGAACTAAGGTTCTTATTTTTATTAGGTGGTAACAGCCCTACAAAAGGGAAGCCTGGCCAACGGGGCACAACTTGGTGTAGCCCTTCGTTGGCCGCCTTCTAACTCCACTTACCTGGGAGTAAGTCCCCCTGAAGTAAACAGAACTTAACTTCTGAGAAGTCACGGCCAGGCTATTCTAGTTTCGCTTTGCTATGCCTGGTGGATGGGAAAGCGAGTTAACAGCGGGCTGATTTCCTGGAAAAGGAGCGCAAGCCATTTACTGCTTAAATTTGGACACATCACACATTTACACACACACTTCACCCGTAGATCTCCTGGCAGTTCGCAGCGCAACCCCCCCCCAAAAAAAACCCCACTTACTTTATTTCTAAAGAAGACGCCCAGCCAGGCGTTCCGATCTTTCAACATGAGTTTCTGGGCTTTGAGACCTTATAAAGTTCAGGTGCCGGAGAAAGGAAAACTTGTGATCGCGTCCCCCGCGAGCAAAACAAAGCGCGGGATCAGAACGGCGGAGGAGACTTCGCCCAACTCCGATCCGATTCCCACGGAGTTTAGCAAAGAGGAATCGCGCAGACGCCGCTACACGCTCGCTCCTCGTTGCCTTCTGCAATTTTTTTGAATTTCCTGGTCCGATCATCCCTTCCTTTCGTCGTCTTGCCTTGCGCGACTCGACGTAGACAGGGAAGCGCCACCCACTCAACCCTTACGGCCCTAAAAAAATAAATAAAGTTAAGTTAATTCCGCCTGCTTTACTGGAGTTCCAAGAAATCCGCAGCTGCAAGTTGCAACATATCCAGGGCATTCCCCGCACAGAAGGGCAGCGGGGGCTTTGCTGCTAGTTTGGGTTTCCCTTTAAAGAAATCGCCTCCTTCTCTTTATTTTGTAATAAGACACGGAAGGACGGGGCGGAGCCCCCTTTGATTGCTTCCTTGCTCCTGGGAGTTTCGCAAAACGTGGATTTAAAACGCGCTCAGCACTGGAAACGTAAAGCATTCTTTGTTGTTCTTGGGTTGTGAGATTTATGTTTAAGAGCTGGCCACTTTTAAGCGTGCAGTTCTAACATTGCTAGGGAGTCGCCAGTCTTTTGTTGGGGGGCACATGCTTGAAAAGTTGGGGAACTCTCACTGGTGCAATTTGCATTTCCCCTAAAACCAAAACATGCCCGGGCAAGCTTCCCAAACCACCCTCCCTCCCAGCAAAATCCTTCTGAGATAAAGGTAAAAAGTCAAATCTACGGATGATGTTGTTGTGAGAGTTTTAAAGGTTTTTTTCCAGTTCTCTCTCTCTCTCTCTCTCTCTCTCTCTCTATATATATATATATATATATAAATTAAAAGTTCATACATGTACCAAGCAAACGTGCAAGAGGGCAGTCCTGTAGCCATTTTGACTCTCCCAGGCTTGACTCTTTGAAAGGAGGGAGGAAATGGGAAAAAACCTCCCTATTGTCTCTCTGCTCACAGATCCTGCCTTAAGGGCACATTTAAGGTGTGAATAGGGGAGCTTGTCACCTGGCTCAGGAACTCAGTAATTATCATTACAAAAAGACTGACCAGGCTCCCCACTGTGATCCAACATTAACAAAAAAATTCCTTCAGTATGCACACGAAAGCTCATACCAAAATAAAAACTTAGTTGGTCTTTAAGGTGCTACTGAAGGATTTTTTTTATTTTACTTCGACCCAGACCAACACGGCTACCTACCTGTAACCAACATTAACAAGTAAACTTGGCAGATTTCTCAAACCTCTTCTTTGATGTAGGTGTGACGTGGGGTGGGGGGTGGGCTACACCCTTTCTGTGATGTATGAATGATGTTTCTGGGGGTGGGCTGGACTGGGAAGGAGGGAATTTTTCAAAGTTCTATATATGGGGAGGGAGGCCCTTTGTTCTGGCTCCTTCTCTTCTCCTGTGCTAGAGAGAACACCTTGCTGCAGCAGTTTGTTTTATTTTCTTGGCAAATAAACCGCGGGCAACTAGCCTTGCTTTCCTCTACCTTGGGTTGGGCTCTGTTTTGAACTATCGAAGAGGGGTAATTAATTTCGCCCGATCTCTTCAGAGGTTCGGACTCCCTACCAGGGTAGGACCTTTTTAAACAGGCAAGAAAGCCTTTTAAAATTCTTATAACAATGTCCTTGAATTCGCACGATTTCCACGGGGTGTGTGTGTCCCCTAAACGTCCTATCAAATCATGCATCAATTGGTTTCCTTCCACCAACGGAACAGTAAAAATGGATTTGGGGCACTAGGGTGCAAAAACCTGGCCAAGATGCAGTTTCTGATTATTTTAACGAAGATCTTGCATTTTAGGCTGCTACCTAATATTTGCACATGGACTTTGTAATACTGCTGCCTGGTTTTATAGAACCGCAGACTTTAAAGGTACCCCGAGGGTTATCTAGTTCAACCCCCCTGGCAAAGCAGGGATCTTTTGCCCCCAACCATCCCTGGATGGGCCAGAACTGCCAACCTTCTGGTTCACAGCCAGAAACTCAGACCCACTGAACTGATGCAGCCATTGGTCTTGTTGGTTGAGAAGGAAAATTCAGAGCCTTTTCAGTCAATTTGTCATGGGAATTGAAGTCTTTCTGAGGTGGAATAGGCATGCCAAGTTGGGGGGGGGCACCAAGAATGAGCAGTCAGGGCCTTGACAAAATAATGTTCCTCGGTGACACTGCAAATCTCCCAAGTGGTTTCTTGTTTGCCACCAGGGTATGGCTGGACACACCTGCCTTCATAGGGTAGCAGCTTCTGGAACTCAGGAGATGGCTTCCAGCCTTTTTTTAGTCTTGGGATACAGAAACATGAGGGTTCTGCTTGATCCGGCCAACAGCTAGTGTAGTCCAGCATGTTTTCATACAAAGTTCCCCAAAGAGCTACAATTCTCAAGAGTAATTTAATAACCAATCCCAGGGAATTTGGGGAACTGTAGCTCTCAGAGATGAACGGAGGTCTCCTAACAATTGTCAGTCAACACCCTTAACTACAGCTCCTGGGATTCTTTGGAGGAAGCCAGATCTGTTTAAAGTGGTATGATAATGCTCTAAATCTATAGTGCGGATGGGGCACAACATTCAGCAGCAAACAGTTGCCAATCACGGAGGCAGATTATCGCCCCCACAAACATTACTTCCATCATGGCTAGAAGCTATTGAAAGGTTTTATCTTCCGATAGGAGTGATGTTGGGGTTGCTAGGTTCTTATGCCATTGAACATCTGGTGACTTCTGTTTCAGTGTATCTGAAGAAGTGTGCATGCACACGAAAGCTCATACCTATGCCAAACTTAGTTGGTCTCTAAGGTGCTGCTGGAAGGAATTTTTTTATTTTGTTTTAAAAATGTAGTATAAGCACCAACAATTGGGAAACGCTTGCCTGCGAGCGCTCCAATTGAAGAATGGCCTTTACCAAAGGTGCCATTGGCTTTGAAGACACTTGAACTCAGGACGCTTGGGAGAAACGTGCCAATAGGAGGGCACGCTTAGCAAACCCTCACCGTGATCAACTCCTGCCAATGTCCCCACTGTGGAAGGATGAAAGCGAGATGAGCGCTGGAACCCCATTGTCATCTTTGACTGGAGTCCTTTAACTTTTACCTTTTTTTTTACTGCAGCCCTTGTGTGCGTATGGTGGTAGTGGGGAGATTCTCCCCCTCGTTGTTAAAAACCAACAAGAAAATGAATAAGGAAAAGGATTGGTTTACAGATGTTGTTGCCTTAATATAAAAAATCATTCAACCCAATATTATGTACATTCATAAACAATTCCCACTAATTTCAGTGGGGATTACTTCTAGGTATCTGGACAGGTTCTCAGCCTTACAGTATGATCCCACATGAGTTATTTTTCAGCTGTACTATTGCTTGCTGCAGCAAAAAGAACGGAAAGTCTTGTGGCACCCTACAGATGAACATATTTATTATTTTAGTCCTTAAGGTGGCACAACAAGCTTAGCTCTTCCTAGAGAGTTCAGCATGCTTAAGACCCACCCTCCCTAATCTATATATAAAAAAATGTAAAAATCTTGAAATTGACGGCCGCTATGTTCTCCGTAACCGCTTGACCGATCGTCCTGAAATTTTGACACAGCGATCCAGGCCACTCCCCGAGGGTTGTAGGGGACATGAAAAACCTCAAATCAAACACATCGGCAGGATTTGACCCGCTTTTCCACCAAGTCAAACAGCGCCCTCAAGTGGAATTCCTCCCACAGTACACCCCCTCCCTTCCTGAGAAATCTAAGCCACACCCACAAACCAAATGACATCATCATCAACCAAGCAACTTAAACCACACAGGCGGCCATTAAGGATGAAACCTGCCCTCTCCACAATATCTCACCTCGGCTTTGCAGACTAGGCCGCTTTCCAGACTAGGCCAAGTGGAGGTAAGGGGGGGGGGCAATAGAGGGCAGGGGTACGTAATGGGTCAGAACGGGGGGGGGGAGACACAGGGATGAAACCTGCCCTCTCCACAGTGTCTCGCCTCAACTCAGGGGGACTCTGAGGCTCAGGGGGATCTGAAGGGGGGCTATTACCCTCCATTTCACAGACTAACGCACAGCAACGCGTGCAGGGCCAGCTAGTTCCACATAAAAATTAAGGAACCAACATATTACTAGAAGAGGTACCCAAGAGATCCTGTGACACTGAAGTACTGTCAAGTGACCAAAACGGGAAAAATTCTAGCCTTTTAAGGCATGTTAAGAGAGCAGGTTATTATTTAACAATGAGTCCCTTAAGACAAGATTCAATTTAATATCTGAAATACTTAATACAATACCGGAAATATAATAATTTAATATTGGTTATAGGAGAATAAGCCAACATTGACTCCCCCTTCCTCTCCAGCCCCTGCTCCTCCTACCCCAGTCCTTGCTCTCTCCCCAAAACTGCTCTAGAGGATTCTCAAACCCTCGAGAGCAGATATTGAGAATGTATGAAGGATCTAGGAATGGGGTGGGGTGGGGTGGGGGCGCATCCCATTGCACCAGCAGAAGTCTGATGGGCTGGTAGATATTCACAGCTGGATATCACTTATAAAAGAACATAATTTTCAGAATGTTTGCAAATATTTATTAGAAATCTCCAAACTTCAATCAAGTGGAAAACAATGAAACAAGACATTTGCACACCCCTAACATCTAGTTGCATTCCCCATTTGGTCTTTGCCATGTTTCCCCGTGAACCATCATTTGGCAACTAATCCACAAACGACATTAAATGTTTTGTGCTACATCACAGAATGCCTACTCAGAAACACTGGATTCAATGGGGCTTAGCCCCCCCCTAAATATGTGTTATTAAGACACCGTCCAAGTTATGCAGAATCAAGGTACTGTATACTTAAGTCCCTTGAAATCAATGGGACTGAAAAAGGCACTAACTCTGCAAAGGATGTACACCTGGAGCCCCTTTGGTGCATAAATGGAGTCGTTCCCATATCAAGGATGTGGACCCCCAGATGTTGGGACTTCAATTCCCATCAGCCCCAGCCAACACAGGCTACACTCAGGGATGATGGGAGTTATAGTCCAGCAACATCTGGAAGGCTACAGGTTTTCTAAATGAACAATGGGTAATGTAAGAGCCATTTTAAAATAATTAAAAGGTTCTAGTCATCTCAGCCCTATTTTGCCCATGCTTATTGAGTAGCAAATTCTACTGAGTTCAGCAAAACTTATTCCCAAGTAAGGGCATGTACTGTTTTAGTCTTAGACTGTGCTTAAGTGTGAGATGAAAAGAGTACCAAAAAACCCTGATCATTGGTTTTGCTCAACTTCCTACATTGAAGTCTCTCATTTTTTTAAAGAGAACTGCTCGAGAGAAATAAATAAATAAATAAATGATAAGATACTGAATTATACTAAAATTCATTTTGAAAGCTACAATGTTAGAAGCCAATTTGATTGTTATTTTAATAGAAAAATAGAATACACATATTAAATAAACTTAAATGAATTAATGTAAGAGAGTATTCAAGCAGTCATTTAGAAAAATTGGGCTTCTTTAGATCCGATTAGAAGGAACTTTTCAAACAGAAACAAATTATCAGGGAATAATGATCGAAAGGAATCTTTAAAAAAACAGCAACAATCAAACGTGTAGGTGAAATATACATATCTGAACAAAATAACAAATATAAATAAATATATTAATAGTACGTGTTCTGCCAAGTTTCTTTTCCCCTGGAGGATTTATACCAGATTCTTCTGACCATGCAGTAGTGCTCGCTTCCATCTACGTGGCTCAACTGAGCCACATCCTCCGTTTATTGTAGCTGCCCGTTACTCTCCACCTGTGAGTTCAGACACATCTCTAGTGCTTAAGGTCTGCACCCCTCCTTTCCACTGACATCGCACCTACCCCCAAGTGGAGAACAGGGCAGAAGGAAACCCTCAAAAGGGTTGTGAGAAAGAAGTTTAAAAATGAAGAGGTGTGATCAGTGACGTCTAATAATCTGCTATGTTACGTTTGATTATATTGTCCTTTAACCCAGCATCTATCTATCTGAACTTTGGATGCCTGGCAGCTCAAAGAAGGGACAAAATCCTACCATAGCTGGTGATTCTTGACCTTACAGGGGGAACCAGTGGGTGGCATTCAAAGGGATGTCCCCCTAGGGCACACCTGCTGTGAGTTAGGCTTTGAGTATTTAGGTCTCAGAGAGGAAAAGCTTTTTCCTTAGGGTATGCTTCAACATGACAAAATACTGTTCCATAGGGTGAGTCCTGTTCCGCGAATAAACTCTGTTGTTCAGCTCCAACAGGATATCCAGCAGATGCAACTTCCTGCAGGGGAAGAAAAAAAGGGGGGGAGTGAAAGTTGTAAATAGCCACATAGCAATCTGTAAAAAAGTAATTTCCAGATGAACAGCTCTTGACTTTGCCATAATATTTTGGCATCTGGACATAGTGATCACAATTTAAGATGGTGGGCAGGTAGCTGGAGTCTCACCTGCACTGTGCTTTGCAATATGCTCCATAAGCAAAGCGGGGGGGGGGGGGAAGAGAGAAAAGGAGTTTGTTTTTAAAAATGAGGAAGAGAGGCAGGAGCTCAGAGCTCCCTTAGATCACCCCTTTAGAATGCTCCTGGTTCTTCTGTCCAGTGCTATAATGGTTAGAACCTTGGCTTTTTAAGTGAAAGTAGTTCCTTAGGTGCCGAAATTCCAACAGATCAGAAGACACTATTTATGTCAGGTATAGGCAACCTTGGCTCTCCAGATGTTTTGGAACTACAACTCCCATGATCCCTGACCACTGGCCCTGTTAGCTAGGGATCGTGGGACTTGTAGTTCCAAAACATCTGGAGAGCCAAGGTTGCCTATGCCTGATTTATGTACTGCTGCTCGGATGTTACTAGCCCAGAGATGGGAAGATGACAGAGTCCCTACCAGAGAAGAATGGCAGATTAAGTTGATGGATTGTGCCAAAATGGCAAAAATGACCGGAAGAATCAGAAATCAGGAAGACCAAAATTTTAATAAGGAATGGGGAAAATATAGAATTTACCTTAAAAACCATTGTAAACAATCAAAACCACTAGCAGGATTGGAATAACACTTGTAGTTCAGTGTTGAATTTGGGGTCTAAACTATGCTCTTTTAAATGTGCATTTTATATTTGACTTCACTTAGCAATGTTTTATTTTGAAATGTTTTAAGATTCTTTTCGTGAACTTTGCTTGTGTTAAATATGCATTCTGTAGTTGACCTCCTTTGTAATGTTTTATTTTGAAACCTTTAAGGTAATATTCTAGTTTCCTGTTCATTATATTGGACTTTCTTCAGAAATATTTGATTCTGGATTGTTTTTACTGATGTTTAATATGTTGTAAAGCGCTTTGAGATTTTTCTTAAAAATATAAGGCGGTATAGAAATGAAATTATTATTATTATTATTATTAATCTAAAAGATTTGGATTAATAGAAAAGATGCAGGAGGAAAAGGTTAATACAAGGGCCCACAAAGGGGAGGAGGGAAGTTCAGGAGATTCTTTGGAATTCTCTGTTTATGTTGGTTGTTGGATAATCAATTGTAAATTTCTAAAATATGAAAAACTACATAAAATTATATATATATATATAGTGAAAGCAGTTCCTCAGAGGGTTAAGTTCTGCAACCATTCCCATATTTCCATCCATTTTCTGCACTCTTACAAAAGTGCAAAGTACACACAAGAACCACCCATAGGAAAAGTGGAATTGTTACTTTGCTGTTGTTCATGTTGAGGAAAAAGCCTTCTCCCCCCCCCCAACTTTCTACCTTTTGTGCGGCTCAGTCAGAAGCTCAGCTAGAACAGACAAGTAGTAAGAGGATGCACTCTGCAATCTCTCCAAGTGCGATGCATCCAGCATACACTGGCTCCAGAGAATGTCTGCTCCTTGCGGGATGGTATACCGATCTCCTCCATCGGTCTCTATTAAGCTGGTATTTTCCTGCCTGTTTCCGGGCTCAACGTAGTTCTGGACGAAGAACAGCTTTGGTTTCCCCGAGAGATAAACACACGCATCGCCAGTAAAGAAATTCTTCACCCTCTCCAGGGAGAACGCAGGAAGACTGTGGTCAGTGCAGAAGATGCCTTGTTCGTCCCCTCGACTGACGAGGATGCAAACGAAGCAGTCGTAGTCCTTGTGCTGCTTCAGCCTCGCGACTTCGAACAGCTCACGCACCAAAGAGTCCACGCTCGGGAACAGGCAACAGCGGACTTCGAAGGACAGGGCTCGGAAGGCTTCTGCCAACATACCTGGAGAAAGAAAAGCGCCCCCCCAAAAAAAGAAATTACGGAAGTGTCTTGCCAAATGCAAGGTGGTTCTTTTAAAATGATATTCAGAGGCAATACAAAACACAGGTGAGTGAGAAGATTTAAGATTTTATTCTCAACAGGAAGCCATATATATATATATTGCCAAGCAAGCCCTTCAATCTGCCACTTGGAAGCTCTCAAAAAGTGGCGAAGGGAATCTCCAGGTATCCTTGTGTTTGCACATCCCTGCAATTGATCAGTCCATGCATGAGCTTCTCAGAACTCGGCGCAAAATCATCTGATTTATAGCTAGCTAGCCTCTTCGCCTACGTGGCTTGCCTGACAGGCTACGTGCTATTAGCTATGTGCAGATTACCATATTTTTCCGTGTATAAGACAAGGGTTTTTATTTTAAAATTATGTTAAAAATTGGTGGTGGTCTTATACACTGATAGTGAATAGGGGGGCGTGGGATCGGTTGTTGCCACAAGCCTATGATTTTCAGCGGCTATTTGGCGAGTTACTGGTTGCTGCAGCAAGGGCTGGTGTTGATTTGCTGCCGCTGCGGTAATTGGGCGGGTGATAGGACGGTAGTGGCGATAGGTGGCTTACGCTCAACAACTCTGGGCAATCTCCCCCCATTTTCCTAATTTGGAGTCCCCAAAAATAGGGGGCGTCTTATACACGGAAAAACACGGTATTCATTAGCCACCTCTCCCAGTGCCTCACTTTCTTCAAACAATGTCCAACATCAAAAGAAGGTACCCAGCAATATCACTTCCTTCCAAAAGATTAGGACTAGGACATTGAAGGCTGTTCTCAGCCATGAAAGAGTTTAACAAAAGATAGGTCAAAAGGAAGGAACAGGGGGCAGGAAGAAGGCAATCGAGTTAGATCACCAACTCATCGAAATACTTCCGCATAGGTTGCCCATACAGGAAGTTGGACAGCCATGTCGCTTGTTGACGCTCATTACCTGGGTGCAGGCATACAACCTGAACTCCCCATGAAAGACCAAGTCCATAGCCTAGTGGGTGCTCCTGAAATCTTAATACAAAAGAGCCCTGCCGGATCAGGCCCAAGTCCCATGTAGCCCAACATCCTGAGTTCTAGTGATATGAGAGGCAACGTCCAACAGCTGCTTCTAGCAGCTTCAGCCACGCCTGGAGAAATCAAATCTGGTCTCAGGAGCACATGCCTTAGTCCAGGGATGCAGAACTAGCAGCCCTCTGGATGTTGGTAGAATCCTGACTCCATCCCTGACCGCGTTGCTGGATGGGACCGAGATTCCCCGCACCTGCCTTAGCTGCATCCAGGTGGGATTACAGCAACGCTTTCTACGTCGAGTAGCCTTTGAAGGCGGTTTGGAAACGGCATCTGAGACAGCATAGGGCTGCAAGACCATTGCTGAATGCTCAAAGATCTGAGCATGTTACGGAGACTTTACATTAATTACACAGGCTGCCTATATATTTCCAGGCCCAATTTAAGGTGCTGATATTTACCTTTAAAGCCCTGAGCCCTGAGTTCAGGGATTCCACCAAGCATGCCCTCCCACACCAGGAAATCATTCATTCCACTACCCCCTTCCATTTTCTTCTTCTTCTTCTTCTTCTTCTTCTTCTTCTTCTTCTTCTTCTTCTTCTTCTTCTTCTTCTTCTTCTTCTTCTTCTTCTTCTTCTTCTTCTTCTTCTTCTTCTTCTTCTTCTCTCAGCAAGCGAACAGCCACCTTTCTACAACTACTGAGTATGGTCAGACCTCCCTAAGCTGTTTTAGAGGAAGTGATTCGATTCATTCCTTCATAAACACTAATATCCAGATACAGAGATCTTGGCTGTAGTTCTACCACATCCTTACAACAATTAACCTGCATACATTTAATTTTGGCGAGACGTGTTAAGCTGTGCATAAAACTGCCTCGTCTCCCGAGATGGTTGCTGATGAGAAACAGGAGAGAAAAGGTTACTGTTCCTTTTCTTCCTCTGTTCTCATCCCCCCCTAAAGGCACAAAACGGCCTTGACTGCACTCATTTGTGCTATTTTTAGCCACTTGTGTGTTCCAGTAGCATGTATCAAGCCCTCAAGAGATTTTTATTTTTACTTATGTAAGGGGGGTGGGGTTTCCAAAAACTAAATAAATGGCTGGAGGTGAAGAAGGGTTAGCCTGGGCATCCCTTTTAAAAAATGTTGCAGTATCATTAAAAAAAAATCAAAAGAAAACAAATATATATTTTTGTGCTGTTTCATGGGGGGGGAAGCAACACACAAAAATGCTTTAAAGCTTGTAGAAAAAGATGGTTATGGACAGAATAGGAGAATAGACAATAGTTTTACAATGAGAATAGATTAGATTCTAAGTAAAACTAAGGCGAAATATTGTTTTGAAAGCATGAATTAGGCACCTCTGCTTTTTCTCATGATAATGTATTCCTAGGCATGGTTAGATCCACCCCCGAAAATTCATTAATGGATCCAATTGCGAGTGCAGCAGAGGGAGATTAGAGGTGTGAAGGAGCAATTGATCCCAGAGAGTTCAGGTAAACTTATCTAAGATGAGTTTCCCATCCAGGTTTGTAAGCGGTTCTGATTTCACAATTTTTCTCCTGGTTATGTTAAGAGACTGTCGTCCCCGTTCCCAACCACTTCGAGCTCAATTCTGGCTGATTACTTCCAGAATAGGAAATCTACAATCTTTTAGAGAAGGGAAGGCAAATTCTGCAAACAACTGGCACCATGTCATCAAGCCAAGCTCTGATCAGACCCCAGAAGGCCATTCAGCACCTTGCAGATTTCAGCAATGATCAGACGAAGGGTCTTGCCTGGCCTACACACATACTTTAAGAAAGAGGAGGGGGATACCACTTCTGAATCTCCTCATAGATTAAGAAGATCAAACCTATCCATTCTGAAGGAAACCAGCCCTGAGTGCTCACTGGAAGGATAGATCCTGAAGCTGAGGCTCCAATACTTTGGCCACCTCATGAGAAGAGAAGACTCCCTGGAAAAGACCCTGATCTTGGGGAAAATGGAGGGCACAAGGAGAAGGGGACGACAGAGGACGAGATGGTTGGACAGTGTTCTCGAAGCTACTAACATGAGTTTGACCAAACTGCGGGAGGCAGTGCAAGACAGGAGTGCCTGGCGTGCTCTGGTCCATGGGGTCACGAAGAGTCGGACACGACTAAACGACTAAACAACAACAAACAACAAAACCACTGCAGCATTTTTATTCATCTGGTTTTCTCACAGCTACATCCCAACTTTTCTCCAAGCAGCTCATAGTGGGCTTGCAGGGTTTTCCTCCCTATCCCATTTTATTTGCACAGCCACCCTATGAAATAATGGATTAGATGAGCAGAGTGGCTCGTGGTCACCCAGGGGGCTTCATGGTAAGGGTTGTCTGAGGATCTGAATCTGGATCCCCCAGCTTTTAGTCTAATACGTTAACCGCTGTGCTGTGCTGGCTACCGTCTCATTGTGCTGCATGTGTAGACTGGGACTAGCCCTTGAAATCGAAAGGACGTGGAGGAAAAAGCGTAAATTTCCCTTCTCAGATCAAAAGTGGGTGCAGGGTTCAAGACGAAAAGGAAACACAAAGTGATACATGCAAGTCCATTTCCAGGCAAAGTTTTCCGCACAAAAACAGGAAAGAAAATGCTTATAAAATGTAAGTTCCCCCACCCCAACTGTCCTTTTACTACTGGATGGAATGAGCGTTGCAGGAACCTACAAGTTATGCCTTTGATTATGCCTCCCCAACTGCATGCTATCTTGACTGTGCTTTTTCAATTTCTTTTTAAACATATAGCATCCATATTGTCTTATTTGGATTGTTCTGGGTATTATTGAATCAAAAGTTATCATCTCCCACCTGCTTCCCTTTTGCTCTTTTTTATTACAAAACGGCAACAAATTGTAAGGGACTAGTTTATACAATGTAGTGCCAAGCGGGAAACAGCACTTTCAGACTTCGTACACGCTATACCTTTAAAGTACTGTACCTTTAAAGTAACTTTAACCTTTAAAGTTAACCACATTCTTTGCCTCAAAGAATTCTGGGCCCTGTAGTTTACTCCTCACAGGGTAACCATCCCCAGCAATTCTTAACAAACTACAGTACCCAGAATTCTGTAGGGAGCAGGGAATGTGCTTTAAAGGTATAGCGTATATACACAGTCTTAGCAAAGTCTTTAAACCTATCACATAATCTAGGGCAAATTAAAACTTTGGGTGATCTGTTAATCTAGGGACCGCCTCCCTTCCCCTCCCTGGAAGACTTTTTTTTGCGACAAATCTACAAAATACAGTTTGCAGAGAACTTCGACCACTTCAGGGCGCTATACCAATGCCACGTACCTAATTATCAACTTGAGCTTTCAGTCACTGTTGATTTACAAGCAAAGAAAAACTGGGAGCCTGAGCCCATCTCATCAAATCTGAGCTATTAAAAGATTACGCAAGTTGCAGACTCAAGCAGTTAAGGAGGAATTCACTTTTTCCTAGCACTTACTTGTATCATTGCCAATGCAGTCTATAATCAAGCATACTCCCAAGGGATTGCTCCGCATTCTGTATTTGTTAAGGACCTGCGTTGAAGGACAAAATGTAATTATTTAGATCCTATCTCCAATACATGGACCTTCTCCTCATTCCCTTTTCCAAGGTTTTGGTTTTCTTGCCAGGCCTAGTGTAGTTCTAAGGATACCCCTAGATGTCCTTTTTACTGTGCATTCATGATGATTAGTGCTCATTGGGGTATCGGAAGCGGGTTAAGAATAATCCCACTTCCCGTACTGTTTGTGCCTGCAAAAATCTCAGGGCAGACATCATCCTTTGCTTCCAATTGGTGCATGCCCCGTAACTTCCTGCTAAAATCCGGCGACTTCTTTTTTCTTTACTACAAATGTTGCGGTTTATCCAACACACTCTGCACCTGGCACACTATTTTGTTGTAGCATAGTGCCCCCAGGATGGCAATAATGTTGGGGAACATCTAATAAAGCGGAATGATGTATGGATTAGTACAATGCATATCTACCTCTAATGCACTTTTATTGTACAGAATACACCTGCAATAAATTCCTAGTTGAGCGGGGCCCTGAACCGAGTGAAAGTAGACCTTAGATAACAGAGGCGTTGGCAGTGATAGTTTTTTTTTTAAGAGACAATGGTTCTCACCTAGGTCTGGGAGAGGTCTATGGGTTGGATCTAGACTACGGCTGCAATCCTAACTCTACTAACCTGGGAGTAACTCCCACTGAACTCAATGGGCAGGCATGATTAGTACTGTAGTCTAAAGTTAGTTGGACCTAGTTCCCAGGACTCTGACAGCAGCTCCCCCCCCCCCAGTCTCAAGCTGAGCAGAGAAATGCTGGCGACAAGACGGCAAGAGTCAATTAGCCCTCAGCTTTTGTTTAAAGCTCAAGTACTTGAGTCCTCACGCACAATTTCCTTTATCTGTAGCGTTCTAAAGGGCAGATCGTGTTGTGATTTTCTTGTGTGTCTGGCCCAGGGGCCATGAAAATCTCACAGTCATGAAAATAAGGTGGCAGGCAAAGCAGAAGAATTTAAAGAGGAAGGACTTGTCCCCCCTCACTTGCCTTCCAAATGCAATGCATGCAACAGCTCTAAATAAGGCACAGGAGAAAGAACAGCCAGGTTTAAAAGCACCAATCCATTACTTAATTAATTCATTACTTTCTAAAATTACAACCCTTTTCTGCACTGAAAGAAATGGGTCTGAATGGTAACTAGGAAAGACACATGCACCCATATATTGTACAATACCTGTGCTTGGGCTCCTCCTGTTTCTGGTATTGATATGTTAACTTTTGCTGCTGCAAATGCAAAAATTCAATATTGTTATTTATGGAAGATCTGTATTTTCCCACAAGGTCATGTTTATTTTTTTAAAAAAACAACAACACATAAAGACACATACACACATAAACAGCTGTGACATTAT
The DNA here is from genome assembly GCF_963506605.1 of Zootoca vivipara. Taxonomy (NCBI): domain Eukaryota; kingdom Metazoa; phylum Chordata; class Lepidosauria; order Squamata; family Lacertidae; genus Zootoca; species Zootoca vivipara. The sequence goes on along the minus strand of NC_083276.1, from coordinate 124,844,839 downwards.
AGCAGGGATAGGAAAAAGGCTGACCTCCAGAAATTCTTGGGTTACAATTCCCATCATCCCTGAACATTGGCTATGCTAGCTGGGGGTGATGGGAGTTGAAGTCTAACAAGACCTCGAGGACACTGTGTTGCCAACCCCTGATGGTACATTTCACCAGGCCAAAAACATCATCATCATTGTCGGGGGTTCTTGCGACTACTCTAGAGTAACGACGCGCCGCATGCTTGTCTTTAAACAGTTTTTATTAGTGCAGTCTATTTACAGTGAGACAGGTGTGTAAAAACATGTCTGCTCATTCCGATGCAGAATCCGGCACTGCCCCCCCCCCCACGCGATCTCCTCCAACATAGGAGTCTCGGGACAGTGAATCTCCTCCTTTTCTTTCTCCTGCGTAATTCCGGAACCGGAGGAAAGGGTCTATGCTCCATGCTTTCCTTTTCCCCATTCTCTCCCTCCCTTTCCTCCATCCTGTGTAGCCGGGGCTCTCCCATGCTGCTGGAGCCCTGGCCCTCTCTCTCCACTTCCTGACTGGCCTCCTCAGAGCCCTCACTTCCATCACCGCTTGGGGAGGAGCTACTTCTGATGCAAGGGGGAGGTTCTCTGTACTTTCTTCCCCTTACATCCATCTACCCCAGCTGAGACACAAAAAAACCCCACCCTGCTGCTACATATACGGTAGGCACTTGGGCTAGCCTACTCAACCCAGGTGAAGCTAATTAAAAGCAATCACTACCTTCTTTAACTAGTTCCTGGCTGCTCTGCTACTGTGCTGTGCCTGCAAATTCAATACACAACACCAGCATTATAACTTTTCACCCGGCCAAAATATTTATTATTATTATTATTATTATTATTATTATTATTATTATTATTATTATTATTCCCTGCCCATCTGGCTGGGTTTCTCCGGCTGCTCTGGGCTGCGTACAGCACATATTAAAAATCGTAAAACATCAGACATAATTCCCCCCCCCCCAATATAGGGAAACTCACAATGCTATTTAATGTCAATTTGATTAAACAAATTGCATAGGGGATCCAGAAGTGTGTTCAAGATCTGTGGCTGTTGAAATATGACTGTTAAAAACACATTAAAACAAATGGGGAGGGTTTGGTGCATATTCCTGCATAAAGAGATCCAGATGCCCGAGCATAAGACAGGCACTGACGTACAGTGGTTAGAGCGTCAGGTTTGGATATGGAAGATCCCAGTTCAAACCTTTGATCCGTCTTTCCCAGCACTCAAAAGAATGTTGGATGTTTTCTTTACAAAACTACATTTCTGGACTGACAGTCTGAACAGCTCCACCCTATACAGTACGTGTCTACTCAGAAATAAGTTCCACTGAGCTCCAAGGGGCTCACTTCCAAGTCAGTGGGTACAGGATTGCAGCACAAGGCTACTAATGATTAACAGGCCTTACTTACCCTGAAAGGCACACTCTCCATTTGACAGCCTTCCTTGGTTCGCAACCTGCAAATGAAACCAACAACTCATCACATTTCACTTCTTGTTAAAAATTCCACCCTGGAAATTCTTAGGAAAGGGAGAGACAATATAGGAAGGCAAGTATTACGACAATATCTGGGTAAAGGTCATCAAGTTCCCCTCCCTATTCTAGAGCTTAGGCCGCAGGGGTCAGCAAACTTTTTCAGTAGGGGGCCGGTCCACTGTCTCTCAGACTTTGTGGGAGGCTGGACTGTATTTTTTTGGGGTGGGGGTGAATGAACAAATTCCTATGCCCCACAAATAACCCAGAGATGCATTTTAAATAAAAGCACACATTCTACTCATGTAAAAACACCAGGCAGGCCCCATAAATAACCCAGAGATGCATTTTAAATAAAAGGGCATTCTACTCATGTAAAAACACACTGATTCCCGGACCGTCCGTGGGCCGGATTTAAAAGGTGATTGGGCCGGATCTGCCCCCCCCCCCGGCCTTAGTTTGCCTACCCATGGCTTAGGGCCACGCAGTGGATGCAATCTGTAGTAGATCCAGGACTTACAAAAGGAAATCCTTCTCCCAGAAAGACACTATTTGTGATGGGATCTGCTGCTACAAGCAATACGTGAAGGACTTTTTTCCTTGTGTCCTAAAGACCACTCTTCTTAAACAACTTGTGGCTTTTTGAAAATATTTTGGATTCTCTTTTCAAAGGGCTGTTCGTGTTGCCATTTTTAACTTCCCAGAATGTGTTCAGCTAAAGCTCTTGTAAGCTAACTGTCACGTGGACATTGGAAATTTTGAAGACACTGTTGAAACAAGGATACTAAAAGTCTGGTTTTTCAGTCTTCTACATGGATCTATTGGTTGGCTTTACATGTTCAGAAGAGCAGTGAGGAGTTAGATGCGTAAGTGACTTATAATTCTGGTAATTTGCAAAGGGTGTGTGTGCATATCGCTGTTGCATATGGAGTATCTTTAAAAATGATTTATTTATTTTTTTAAAAGTGGATTAAACACATTCACAGAGGATAGAACTATGGCCATACCTTCGCCATATACCTAAAGCACCATTATACCATTTTAATAGTCATGGCTTCCTCAAAGAATTGTGCAGACTGTCGTTTATTAAGGGTGTGGAGAGTTGTGAGGAGACCGCCTCACAGATCTACAATTCCTAGAGCGGTTTAACAATCAATCTCTCTTCCCGGGGAAACTCTGGGAGTTGTAGCTGTGTGGAGGGGAACAGGGGGGTCTCCTAATAGCACCCTTAACAAAGTAGCCCCTAGGGTTGTTTGAGGCAAAGTCACGACTGTTTAAAGTGGTATAACAATGCTCTAAACGTGTGGCCCAAAATGGAACCTCCACCAGCAGTCGCAGAAGCAAAGCACGACACGGAGAATAGCTGCTGTCTTCATGCCCTGCTTTAAGCTTCGCGAGCATCTGGCCACTAACTGTTGAAAACAATATTCTGGGATGTAGGACCTGACTCTGCAGGGTTAGTCTTATGTTCTTCAATTGGAGCACTTGTTCACTTAAAAAAGGGGTGCGTGCTTACGTGCCAAGATTTACAGTAGCGTTAACCAGATATGATTTATGGCATTGTGGGTTTGCATGCACACACAGCAGAATGTGGTAAGATTCTAGATTGGTGGCTGCTGGCTGTGAGGGACCTTTGTATCCATTTCCTGCAGCTTCCTGGCATTTCTGGGGAGACACAAATGCTTGCCCCTTTGTGTGAGTAGGGCAAGTAAATATCCCTTGCTCGGTAAGGGACTCCTGTTGCTGATTAATTAACTCTCAGAACTTATTTGGAACTAGTGTATTTCAGCCCGTTCAATAACGGGCGCTAGAACATCCTGGGGTTTGGAGAAGCGCTTGCGCAGCGCTTCTCCGAACCCTGGGACCTGTCCTTGCTGTCGGCGGCAGGGGGACAGGAACGGAGGAGGAGAAAGCGCTGCTTTCTCCTCCTCCGTTCCTCTCTCCCAGCCGCCGACAGCAAGGAGACATCCTGGGGTTTGGAGAAGCGCTTGCGCAGCGCTTCTCCGAACCCTGGGACCTGTCCTTACTGTCGGCGGCAGGGGGACAGGAACGGAGGAGAAAGCGCTGCTTTCTCCTCCTCCGTTCCTCTCTCCCAGCCGCCGACAGCAAGGAGACATCCTGGGGTTTGGAGAAGCGCTTGCGCAGCGCTTCTCCGAACCCTGGGACCTGTCCTTACTGTCGGCGGCAGGGGGACAGGAACGGAGGAGGAGAAAGCACTGCTTTCTCCTCCTCCGTTCCTCTCTCCCAGCCGCCGACAGCAAGGAGACATCCTGGGGTTCGGAGAAGCGCTTGCGCAGCGCTTCTCCGAACCCTGGGACCTGTCCTTACTGTCGGCGGCAGGAGGACAGGAATGAAGAAGGAGAAAGCGCTGCTTTCTCCTCCTCCGTTCCTCTCTCCCAGCCGCCGACAGCAAGGAGACATCCTGGGGTTTGGAGAAGCGCTTGCGCAGCGCTTCTCCGAACCCTGGGACCTGTCCTTACTGTCGGCGGCAGGGGGACAGGAACGGAGGAGGAGAAAGCACTGCTTTCTCCTCCTCCGTTCCTCTCTCCCAGCCGCCGACAGCAAGGAGACATCCTGGGGTTCGGAGAAGCGCTTGGGCAGCGCTTCTCCGAACCCTGGGACCTGTCCTTACTGTCGGCGGCAGGAGGACAGGAATGAAGAAGGAGAAAGCGCTGCTTTCTTCTCCTCCGTTCCTCTCCCGCAGCCGCCGACAGCAAGGAGACATCCTGGGGTTCGGAGAAGCGCTTGCGCAGCGCTTCTCCGAACCCTGGGACCTGTCCTTGTTGTCGCCGGCAGGACAGGAACGAAGGAGGAGAAAGCGCTGCTTTCTCCTCCTTCCTTCCTCTCCCGCAGCCGCCGACAGGAAGGACGCGGGACACAAACCCCTACTTCGTCGCCGCTGCTTCGTGGCCTCCTGCCGCTCCTCTCACGGGCCAGGGAGGGTTGTGAGGAGGAGGTCTCCGCCGGCCTCCACCCTCGCTTCCCTGACGTTCTGGCCAGGAGCGGCGGTTGGAGGAGGCAGGGGGGGGGGGAGAGAGTGCGCGCGTGCAGTCTCTGCTGTCCAATCCCTGTGTCGCTGGGGCACATGCGCAGTGACCCAGGGACACACGGGACAGCTTGGACGCAGGGACAACTTGCAAATTATTATATAGGATGAGCTATCATTCTGTGCTGGATAATAGCCCTTTCGCTACAGAGAAAGCAGTTGCTATCCTTTTATTTTGATGGATTACTTTAATTTAATTTCCGCTTTAAACGTGCATGCAAACCCACAAGCCTTCCTCCTTATTATTGTGGGGCGAGAGAGCAATCCAGACACTTCTGCTCTTCATCTCTTTGGCAGAGCAAAGACACTGGGGGAGATGTGCAAGCAGGTGAATCAGGATCACAATCAGTGTAGATGTGCTTTTAAAAATTCAGTTGAATGGATATTATGCACACACACACACACACACACACACTGCATGAACAAGGCCACCAGGTAATTGTGGCTATTATAATAATTTGTAATCCACTTTTTCCGGGGGGGGGGGGGGGATCAGCAGCAGACTCTAAATCAGTGTTTCTCAACCTTTTTTGGGCCACGGCACACTTGTTCCGTGAAAAAAATCACGAGGCACACCACCATTAAAAAAGTTAAAAAATTTAACTCTGTGCCGCCCTATATTATAATTATGACTGTAAGAAACACTTGCCAAATATTGCTTTCCGGCGGGTTAGTGTTGTGTATTGGCGGCCACCAGGCTCGTTTGCACTGAGCTTTGGGAAAGAGGAGAGAAATATTGCTTTCCGGTGGGTCAGCGCTGGTTATTGGCGGCCGCCAGGCACGTGACAATGCAAATCGCCCTTCTCGTCGCCGCACGTCGCGGCACACCAGCCAGCGTCTCGCGGCACACTAGCGTGCCGCGGAACAGTGGTTGAGAAACGCTGCTCTAAATTACATTTATGATAAAATAAACATGCAAATAAATGAACAGCAGGCTCAGATCTCAAAATGGCAATGAAATACAGTATATATTCCTCTCTCCTCCCCGCACAACCTTTGGGTATGAAGTGTTAGGATCGTGGGTTCCCACTTAATTTTATTTTGATTTTAAATGTGACTCGAATTGTATTTTAAACTAATCGTTTGATTTTGTGTTTTTAACGTATTATTATATTTGGTGTTAGCTGCCCTGAGTCCAGTCTCGGCCAGGGAGGGCAGGGTATAAATAATAATAATAATAATAATAATAATAATTGTTGTTGTTGCTGCTGCTGCTGCACCATCCTTTCTCCCAAAAGCATGACTTGACAACCATTTCAGTGCATTGGGTTCATTCACACTTACCCCTGGAGGATCAGCAATAGACAGCTCAGGAAATGATGCCTGAAGTCTGTTAGCACATACAGATGAAGAGCCAAGGGGATGCTCTGGAGCTGAAAATTGAACACAGGCTCTCACAAATGCTATAAACAGTCATAATTCCCTAGCAGCGTAATTTTCTACTCCAGCCCCATCCATTGCTTGATTTAATTTTTTAGTTGTTTGCTTTAACGAAACACACATCCCTCTCTGAACAACAGGCATGTGGTACGTCCTTGCAGTTGATTTCTATTTTGCTCCATAATCACCGAACAATTAGTTCTGAATCTGCAGTGTAGCTGCAATGGTTCCCTATAACCTAGTTGTGCTTTGTCTCTTCATAGTTTTAAGTGTGGAGCTTAAAACTCATTGGGACTTAATTTTGAGAAAACACATTTTACGATTAGGTCATTTGTGGCCCTGGGCCATGGCCTATCGTGAACACATGCTGCTAAAACTGTGCCCCCGCCTTCCTCCCAGAAGGAGAGGAGGAAAAAACACCCGCCTTCCCTTTACAGAATTGTGGGTCCTTGCACCCTTTCCATAAAATGTAAAATGCTCAGGTATGGCACAATCAGGGAAGACCTTGCATTAAAAGAATAAATAAAGTGCCCTTCATTCCTTCCCCACTTCTGAACTGGTAAACAACACTATGCGCGACTCATTTATACTCAGAACGCCTCTCCCAAATTGAACAGGCCCAAACCCTGTGTTAATATTATGAGTGCCCCCTCTGGTAGGAGATTTGGAGGGCAGTAACTGAGAAAATCAGTAGGCCTTACATTTAAACAGCACCTCTCTCCTCAATAATCCTGGGAACTGTTAACAGTGATGGTGTCAGGGACTGGCAGAACAAGTGTACACCAGGGGAAAGGAGGCTGGAGTCTGACTTGGAAGACAGAGGCAGTGATTTGTGGCGACCTGTACGAGCCAGGAGGCAAGAATCAGAGGCAGGGGAAGCTTCAGAGCTGAAGGAAGAGGAGGAAGAGGCAAGCTAGGCAAGAGAAGGGTTGGGTGCTTCCACACCCTCTTCTGCACCACTGTCTCCCAGAACCATGAGAGATGTGAAGAGAGGAGAGCAGCAGCAGCAGATTCTATGCAGGTGTAGTCTTCGGAAACGTTCACACAGCCCGTCGGAAGGTACATAAACTGGTGAAGGGGGAGTGCTTCCCAGTTGCAGGCCTGGGAGTAGCTGCCGCAACACTACATTGGTGTGCTTAGGTATCCAGAGCTGTAGAGGCGACTGTGTTACTCTTTGACAAGAGTAACACTCATCATTCAGCCTGGACAGTGAGGTCCAGCTCTGAGGGCTTTCTGGCGGTTCCCTCACGGTGAGGTGAGGTTACAGGGAACCAGGCAGAGGGCCTTCTCGGTAGTGGCGCCCGCTCTGTGGAACGCCCTCCCATCAGATGTCAAGGAAACAAACAACTACCAGACTTTTAGAAGACATATGAAGACAGCCCTCTTTAGGGAAGTTTTTAATGTCTGATGTTTTATTGTATTTTTAATATTTTGTTGGAAGCCACCCAGAGTGGCAGGGGAAACCCAACCAGAAGGGCAGGGCATAAATAAATAGAGTTAACTCTCTGCCGTGGTCATTCCATTGGCTGGGAAACAGCCTTGGCAGGTGGGGAGTGTAGCTCTGCGCGCTAAACTACCCAGGATTCTTTGCAAGGGATTGTTGTTGTTGGAATGCCTACTTGGGGGTACCCAAGTGAGACGCTTTTCCACACAAAGCAAGTGCTCAACCACTGAGTAACCGCTCCTACCAAGAACGTCATGTTCAATTTCTCTTTAATACTCTATTCAACGTTAATGTTATTTCACAGCCTTACCTTCCTGCTTGAACTTCTGGATCCTCTTCACCAAGTCTCTCCTGCACATGTGCAAGAAGCAATCTTCCAGAAAATCTAGGCGGCTAGGAGACACCAGGTCTAGGTTCTCAAGGTCAGTTATAATTGTCAGGAAAGTCTATGAGAGATTAGAACAAATGTATAAGACAGCAGACCAAGCAGTATGCATCCAACTTGCAAGTAGGCCAGAGAAACAAAATGAGGAACAATATGCTTTATTTTAATATTTCAGAGGGCATAAATATTTTTTCTTTTTCTTTTTGGTTGATGTGTACAACCAACACTGGCGCTAGCGTTTCCTACATAAGCTACCTTGCGAGTAAGCACAAAGTATTACTCTACCCATCTGAAAACACTGCAAAGCAGATTTTCCCATTTTACAGATGAGGAACTGAGTCCAAGACACGGTGGCATGAGCACAAAGCTGCCAACACTGTGAGTTTACTGCTGAGCAGAATTTGAGCCTGCATCTTATATGGAAAGCCCTAGACTTTTATTTACAGCAGGGGTGGGGAAACATTTTCAGTTCAAAGGCTACTTGGCTTTCTGGACAACTTTCCAGAGGCCACATTCATTTGTTCAGTAAGCTAGCACAGTTCAGTATTTACAGTAAGCTTGTTTCTACAAAAATTCACAACACCCAGGCAAACAAGAGGCGTCATAAGGGTTATAAGGGAAATATTCCAGCCCAGCAAAAGCGCTCAAGGACTTTGTGGCAAAGGACCAGTAAGGGGTGTGGGCATGTGAAAGAGTCTCATGGACCAGATATGGAAGCTTAAGAGAGCCACATTCAGCCCTGGGCCCAAGGTTCCCTTTATCCACTGGGTCAAATTGCAGAAGTGTTGTTACCTATCACATCGAGAGCTGAAAGAGAGCCTGAAGCTCTTGCAAGACCAACCAAAATAAGTTCTCAGATGAATGATTTGCATTTCTTTCCCCTGCTCAGTCAACTACAGAACTCTTGACTCATACCTAAGACATATCTCATATACGTATGAGACATAATTTCTAACTACTGTAAATACAGTACTGATATTCCCCTTGTGAGACACAGATCAATACTTTCAAAATTCCTATGCAGGAACAACTGCACCATTAACAGCACCCTTGGGTGGGGGTGGGGGCGGATGGAAAGAGAAAGAGAAAGAGGAACAGAAAACTTTCTTTTCTCTACGCAGTCATTTAGAGTTTGAATTTGCTTTGCTCCAATTCCTCAGAGCATGTAACAGAAAACATCCAACTGAAAACCAGCTTTAGAAAGAAGGAAATCAGAGTTGTTGCTTTTACAGGTGTATTATTACATGGAATGCCTATGGAAAGGTGCTTACATTTTTTGTGAAATTCCAGGAAGGCAAAAAAACCAAAACTAAAAACTCATGAGTTGACAAGGCAGCCACCCAATGCCTTTCCACATTGCCCTTCGCTGTCTGGATTTGGTACCCGGTTGGAATGACAGAACGATGCTCTCTGCTGAATTTAACATGATGGGCTATGCTACCTTTGGGACACGCCGAGCCAAAAGCTGTTTACAGCAACGTCCGACCAAACCCGTTAATATATTTGACTTTTGTGGGAACAGATTCTTCCACCCACACATCTGAAAGGGCATTATAGTACTACCGGTAGCCCCATCGCTTTATATCCTGATCTTTCCGTTCCACTGCGTTTATTCATTTTGCCCTGATCATCAAAGTAGAAAACCTTATTCAGCCCGAGGGCGACATTGCCAATGGTGGATGGGACCAGGCAGAACAGCAGCTGCAACTCTTACGTTGGCAGAGAACTCTACATTCCAGCTGTGCAAAAGTCAGAAGGTTTTTGACACAGCCATGTCTCTTCATCAGCCAAGCAAGAGGCACGATCACAGTTGCAACCCGACATTTCAGTCTGGCAAAACCACTTGAGGGCAATGTGTACCAGGATTGATGGCAGTGCCAAGGGCCAGGGAGAGGCCTGGAGGGCCACACTGAACTATGCTTTGCTTCAGGGTTTCCCAAACTTGGGTCTCCAGCTGTTTGTGGACTACAACTCCCATCATCCCTAGCTAGCAGGACAAGGGTGATGGTAACTGTAGTCCAAAAACAGATGGAGACCCAAGTTTGGGAAACACTGCTTGAGGTCCCCCCACTCTCAAACTTCCTTCTGCATATCTGCTCTCCTTCCATTAAAAGGAAGCACACGGCTTTTCACACAAAGGGGGCTTAACAGCTTCACAGTTTAGTGAAGCTCCAGGATTTCAGAAAGAGGAAACAAACCTTCTCTTTTGCTGTCTTCCCATGGGATGTATCGTTCATCATGAGGAACATAAAGGAACGCAGATCTTCTTCATCCAGTTCCTTGCTGATTTCTGCCATTAGCACCCTGTGCACCAACACACAGAGATTTGCCATTTGAAATTAATTCATAATCCCATTTCTCTTGATTGGGTCAGCCAGTACTTTGCATACCTCAACCCACAATGCTTTCCTGAACCAATTTTTTGAACACACACAAACATACCCTGCTTTTTTACACTACAGTATTTATGCTCATGGAGTGGAACAACCATTCTCCACCTGCTGTCCCAAAAACACTTAACTAGGGGTATTAAACACAATGGGTTATGATCCTCCACTCATGGAAGTCTCTTGGATGCAGTGAGTGGAATTGGAAGAGAGTGGTTAGGTTGGGTCTCTCTCCTCTCCTGAGCTACTCTTGATCCTTTGAAACAGTTTAAGAGGTTGCAGGAAAAAGGGGAAGTTTGCTTTAAAAAAAAGCACCTGTCTTCCCCTTTCTGTTCATGGAAAGCTCAGCTGGAGGAAACAACCTTCTGCAAGTAGAGCAGTGATGGCGAACCTATGACACGCGTGTCAGACGTGACACGCAGAGCCCTCACTACTGGCATGCGCCCCATCGGCCCGTTCACGCTGTCGTTGTTGTCCCCCCCCCATTTGTTCTCCCTCCTCCTACAGCTTGTCTCCACTGTTGCTGGTAGGGTGTATTATTCGTCATCTATTTCTGTTCTCTTTCCCCCCCAAAAAAGCGCAGCAGCTTTGGGGCACCCCCCCAAAAAAAAGCAAAGCAACTTTTGCACCCCCAAAGAAACCCTCCAAAACTTTGGTTAACAGCTCCCCCAAAAAAGCTCAACACTCTGGGCACTTTGTGATAAATAAGGTTTTTTTGGCTTGGTTTGGTTAAATAATTAGTTTTTGGTTTATTAATACAGTTATATATTACAATTATACATTTTTCTTATTTAAACTATAAATATCGCAAAATTATGGTTTTTTTTCTTGGAAGTGACACACCACCCAAGTTATGCTCACTTTTTGGCAAATATTGACACACCAAGCTCAAAAGGTTGCCCATCACTGAAGTAGAGGGACACAACCGGGCTTATTTCCTAGGAGGAAAATGCACAGGACTGCACTGTGAATTGCAAGGAATGAATGAATACTTATAGGCTGCTGTCAGTCCATGGTACCCACTCTGAGAGTGGATTTCTGCTGTATTTATGCACTGAACATGACAGGAGCGTTCCATCACTGCCAATGCAGACTTCCAGCAGAATCTCTCACCTCTGAAGGAAGTTGACCTATCTTGTATCTGCATAAGAAGCTGCTTTGATACTAAACAGAAGGCATGGTAAAGTCCAGATCAGTGTACACAATACAGAGCCTACATTGGCTCCCACTACGTTTCCGAGCACAATTCAAAGTGTTGGTGCTGACCTTTAAAGCCCTAAACGGCCTCGGTCCAGTATACCTGAAGGAGCGTCTCCACCCCCATCGTTCTGCCCGGACACTGAGTTCCAGCGCCAAGGGCCTTCTGGCGGTTCCCTCGCTGCGAGAAGCCAAGTTACAGGGAACCAGGCAGAGGGCCTTCTCGGTAGTGGCACCCGCCCTGTGGAACACCCTCCCACCAGATGTCAAAGAGGAAAAAACAACTACCAGACTTTTAGAAGACATCTGAAGGCAGCCCTGTTTAGGGAAGCTTTGAATGTTTAACAGACTATTGTATTTTAATATTTTGTTGGAAGCTGCCCAGAGTGGCTGGGGAAACCCAGCCAGATGGGTGGGGTATAAATACATTTTTAATATTATTATCATTATTATTATTATTAATGCTCTGACTCAGCAGAAGGCATTCTTTCCCCCCTCTCAGCGGTCTGGTTTACACCAACACATTAAAACTATAGTTTGAAACAAACCAAGGCACACTGCTCAAAAGCTCCTGCAACCTTCCTGCTGCAGCGCTGCTGACATAAGCCAGAGTCTGGCGAGTCAGGTTATCCGAATCCTGATTTGTGGTTTGTTTCCTGGCAGGCATTGGGCGGGGGGGGGGGGTGACACTGGACGCGGGGACAGAACCCACTTGCCCCTTCTTTGCATTTCATGCCCACACGGAGTTGGAAAGCATGGAGCTGATCTGATTTACTTTCTTGATTTAATTTGGATCTTTTCCTTTGGAGGGAGAAAAGGAAAGAATGCTGAACCGCAAAATATATGCTGAAGCCCTACCAAAAATACCGCCACCTGATCTTTCTTGATGTTTAAATATGAAACAGCCAAGTGAATGTGGTTACCTTTAAATCACTAGCTTTGGAGGAAACCAATGCACTCAACTCACCTGTACTTTGGTATCAATGGGGGATACCGGGACAAATTGGCTTCCACAGCTGCCTTCCCAGTCCCCAGGACTTTCCTCAGCAAGTCAAATCTCTTCAATCTGTACAGGAGTTCAGACAAGGTGCTAGGCGTCAGTATCTCCCTCTCGTTCAAAGCCACAAAGAGTTTCCGGGTCTCTGAAGCAGGTACGTCAGGAACAAGATCTCTGCACAAATACTGCATGGTTTCCCTTTCCTCCGCGTCCAGTTCCTGTTCAATTCGGTGAAGGAGGGCAGCTGGCACTTGGGGAACTGTCATCACAAGCCACTGTCCCTTTAAAAAGTCGTGTGTGTTTCCTAAACAGGAAAGCCAAGTCATCAGCCTTTTTCTTCTGAACACAATATCCTCCTCCTTCCCCCTTGATCTCCAGCAGCCAGGCTTTGCTTTCGGGTCTTTAATGTGAAAAATAAAAGCTGTATGAAGAGAAGAAGAGAGAGTAAAATAAGACCAAGAGATACACAATGTACCCAACATGCACTTAAGTTTGTTGTCTCATCCGCTGCAATCCTTAGGTCAAGCTTGGCCCTTGAACTGCTGAGGAGCTGTGAAAGCCTGCTCTTTTCTTGGTTGCATAAGACTCAGACTGAATGTAAAAATGGAATGCCCAGTTCAGACCAAAAATTCTATCAATCACACGGATTGGAAAACCCAAGAGGAAGCAAACTGGTCAAAAAACACATGCTGAAACAGAGAAGTCACATTCCGATAAACTACTCCCACACAGTTGAAGTCATTTTTTTTATTATTCTAAGGGGCGGGGAGGGCTAAGGTTGAGAGAAAGCGGCTTCCTTAAGGCTATGGCAGCTCAGTCTTTTACAGAGCAATCCTATACAGGACCCCCCCCCCAAAAAAAGTCTTATTCCCAGGTAAAGTGGGTAAAGGATTGCAATAAAAAGAACTTACTGGAGAGGAAACCCCATTAAACACAATGAGACTTACTTTGGAGTAAGCACACATAAGATTGCTATTTACATTTTGCCATGTCTTCTGGAGGGGAAAAAAGAGTTTTCATCCAGCTGAACACTAAACCACCAGCAATATGGAAATATTATTTTCAAAGCTTTTCATGCTATCACTCGGCACTCCAAATGACCCTAATTGCTATCGTCCAGCCCCGGACACTGAGGTCCAGTGCCAAGGGCCTTCTGGCGGTCCCCACCCCCTGAGAGAAATGAAGTTACAGGGAACCAGGCAGAGGGCCTTCTCGGTAGTGGCGCCCACCCTGTGGAACGCCCTCCCAGCTGATGTCAAGGAAATAAACAACTACCTGACTTTTAGAAGGCACTTGAAGGCAGCCCTGTTTAGGGAAGTTTTTTAATGTTTTGACGTATTTATCGTGGTTTTTAATATTCTATGGGGAGTCGCCCAGTGTGGCTGGGGAAACCCAGCCAGATGGACGGGATATTATAATAATAATAATAATAATAATAATAATAATAATAATAATAATAATAATAGGTGCAGTGCCTTCCAACTGAAAGCTTATAAAAATTATGGAGGGGAAGACAAGAGGACTTGTTGAATTCAGTGGCAGCTACTATAGCTTAAACCAGGCATAGGCAAACCTCAGCCCTCCAGATGTTTTGAAACAACAATTCCCACCATCCCTAGCTAACAGGGCCAGTGGTCAGGGATGATGAGAATTGTAGTCTCAAAACATCTGGAGGACCAGTTTGCCTTTGCCTGGCTTAAACCCATTCCCTGCCAATCCATCACAAAAGACTTTCGTGCTTGTGCACTTATGACATTTCCCTAGGTTCGAAGCAGAAAGAATTCAAAGAGACAATAAAGAAGAATGCCAAGGATCAAAATACACTTCTACCTGGAATGACTGCCTGGTACACAAGAGAACTGCTAGGAAAGGTTTGAGAGAGAAGCGGACACGGAGCAATGGATTCAAACTACAAGAAAGAAGATTCCACCTAAACATTAGGAAGAACTTCCTGACAGTAAGAGCTGTTGGGCAGTGGAATTTGCTACCAAGGAGTGTGGTGGAGTCTCCTTCTTTGAAGATCTTTAAGCAGAGGCTTGACAGGCATAGGTCAAGAATGCTTTGATGGTGTCTCCTGCTTGGCAGGGGGTTGGACTGGGTGGCCCTCGTGGTCTCTTCCAACTCTCTGATTCTATGATTTGATGGGAGTCTTAAAGGGACAGACTCTCTTTTCCCCAAATAATATCAACAAATAAGACTTTTGGGTTGCACTAGTTTGGTAAGGTTCAAATCCGCAAGGGTGGCCGTGAGGGGAAAGGAGGGGGGGGTACTCTGCCTTAAATTCCTTAAAGAAGGGCAGGATCAAAATAAAACAAAACAAAAAGTATGCTCTTCCCAGGCTGAAAAGGAGTATGGTGAAGACCTACTCCGAAGGAGAATTTCAGAAAATTTCAAATAAAACAACCATGAGCCTAAGGTTGCAAAATTATGTGGGAGGAAGCTCCACTGAATACATTTCTGAATAAAGTACTGAATAGGATTTATGCAGGCTACAGAGGTTTTGATCAGAGAACCGTTGTCTCTGCCATTAAATGTGCGCTCCCACTACTAGTAGACAGCATAAAATCTGCAGTCCATATCTATCTTGCCATTTATTACGAAATACAGTACGGCATTTCCCCCCCAAACCAGCATTGTTCCTAATTGAGAAAAAGGAACCTAACTGCATTTTAAGCTTGTAATGCATACACAGCCAGAAAGACACCCAGCCTTGTCCCAATAATGACCTAGGAAGCTCTGAAGACCAGGTTAAGCCCAATATTAGGATACAAATCACCAAAAGAATATTAACTTCTTGGAAATTTCAGCAAAGACACGACAAATCAAACCTACCTAGAAATTAAAACTGCCTGTTCATAAGCCGGCTAGATCCTTCTCCTCATGGGCAAAAGTCTTGAGAAATTACAAGCCTTCTATTTCTGCTGTCCAGATAACGTTTTTCAGTCCTGGAATTACAAGCCTTCTATTTCTGCTGTCCAGATAACGTTTTTCAGTCCTGGAATTAGCTCCTGGGGGACCAATGATGACAGAGGAAGTGGGCTCTCCATTATCTGACCAGAAACATTCATCCTTGAAATACTACAGGAAATACCACTCTTCACACCCAGATAAGAAAAAAGTCATGTCTCCGACATTCCACACATCACATGCATACTTTTAAAAATCAGTCATCCCCCTTGATGTATTTTCTTGCAAAACAAAGTAAGGAAGCCAAGTCAATTTGAAGCACTGAAGAGCACATATACATTTCTCCGTCTCTCAAACAAACATTCACACACCCAGCATACTTGACCACCCCCGCCATTCAGAAAAGCCCCTCTATCCATGAAGGAAGCTCCTGCCATTTAAAAACAACAGTGCTTAAATTTCCAAATTCCCGTTTTTAAAAAATAAAATAAAATAAATGCACAAGGGCCTAGCGCCCACAGATGCCAAGTTGGGGATTACTGTCTTATTCTGTGACATTTATAGTATTCCTGCTGTGTGACGATTTGTTTTAAGACATCTATAACTAATTCTTCCACAATTGTGTAGCTCCGGGTTCCTTGCTGAGTCTAGATATCAAAACATAAGAGGAACTTAAACTGTCACGGGACTAGTTCACCTGACAGGATAAACCAATCTATGGCATGAGGAGACTGCTTTATTGCACGGAGCTAACACAAAGTTTGGCTTAGTGTGTTGTGTGAAGTGGGATTCATGGTTAAGCGCCTCCCTCACGAGCTACAAAATTATCTCAAGGTGGCGGTAAAAAGGATTATGAAGGAATAAAGTCCCAGCAAGCTCCTCCATGGGAGCCTACATGTTTATGCAGGATTGGAAAAACATAGTTTGGCTTGCTGTGTAGTGCATATCAGGTTCACACACTCTCGGAATAAAAGCATAAACAATTAACGAGTAGTAATAATTCCAGATTAGTAGCCATGATCTCCTGTTGAAACTTACTGGTTTCTCTCTCCTCCACCTCATCCTGCTTTAATTTAAAGTAATATGATCTTGGTCATGTTGTTCAGATGCCAAAGCAACTACTCTCTTCCGAATTTAAAAATGGAAAGCATAATGCTGGTGGTCAACAAAAGAGGTTTAAAGACTCTCTCAAGGCAAATCTTTTAAAATGTAGTATAAACGCCGACAACTGGGAAACACTGGCCTGCGAGCGCTCCAGTTGGAGAACAGCCTTTACCAAAGATGTCATGGGCTTTGAAGATGCTCAAACTCAGATGAAAGGGAGA
This sequence comes from Zootoca vivipara, assembly GCF_963506605.1. Taxonomy (NCBI): domain Eukaryota; kingdom Metazoa; phylum Chordata; class Lepidosauria; order Squamata; family Lacertidae; genus Zootoca; species Zootoca vivipara. The sequence continues at coordinate 124,828,281 of NC_083276.1, read as the reverse complement.
AACGTGCTAGAAGGAAGGCACGCTTGGCAAACCCTCACCGTGATCAACTCCCACCCGGAAACCAATGTCCCCACTGTGGAAGGATGTGCGGATCCAGAATTGGCTTCCACAATCACTTACAGACTCACTGTTAAGACCGTATTCATTGTTGATGATCTACTGCAAATCACACAACTCCTGACTGAGCTGCATTTTCCCCCTCCTCAGTCATGTACACATTTGTTGTTGTGTCCGACTCTTCGTGACCCCCTGGACCAGACCACGCCAGCCTCCCGCAGTTTGGTCAAACTCATGTTCGTAGCTTCGAGAATACTGTCCAACCATCTCATCCTCTGTTGTCCCCTTCTCCTAGTGCCCTCCATCTTTCCCAACATCAGGGTCTTTTCCAGGGAGTCTTCTCTTCTCATGAGGCGGCCAAAGTATTGGAGCCTCAGCTTCAGGATCTGTCCTTCCAGTGAGAACTCAGGGCTGATTTCCTTCAGAATGGGTAGGTTTGATCTTCTTGCAGTCCATGGGACTCTCAAGAGTCTCCTCCAGCACCATAATTCAAAAGCATCAATTCTTCGGCAATCAGCCTTCTTTATGGTCCAGCTCTCACTTCCATACATCACTACTGGGAAAACCACAGCTTTAACTATACAGACCTTTGTCAGCAAGGTGATGTCTCTGCTTTTTAAGATGCTGTCTAGGTTTGTCATTGCTTTTCTCCCAAGAAGCAGGCGTCTCTTAATTTCGTGACTGTTGTCACCATCTGCAGTGATCATGGAACCCAAGAAAGTAAAATCTCTCACTGCCTCCATTTCTTCCCCTTCTATTTGCCAGGAGGTGATGGGACCAGTGGCCATGATCTTAGTTTTTTGATGTTGAGCTTCAGACCATATTTTGCGCTCTCCTCTTTCACCCTCATTAAAAGGTTCTTTAATTCCTCCTCACTTTCTGCCATCGAGGTTGTGTCAACAGCATATCTGACGTAACCTATGTACACATTATACATTTAAAGCACACACACACACACCTTAAAAACAACAACAACATTGGGAACTGTAGGTTGTGAAAGGTGCTGTGAATGGTAGCTCTGTAAGGGGGGAAACTACAATTCACATGATTTTTTTTTGGGGAGGGAATGCTGTGATGTACATAGAACTCTACTGTCACTAATTAGGATGTGGGGCTTTTCTCTGGGAAACTCACAAGAACTCCGTCCAGGCTAAAGGGGAAATAACTAATAATTCAAAATGACGCATGTAATCACATGCCCTTTCAAGATTGTGAATGAGAATTTCTCTTGCTAGGGGAAAACACTTGCTTTTGAATATAATTATGATTCAAACAGAAAACTCCAAATAGGAATACAATGCCACTTATATGACACCTGTATGATAGGAAATAAACCTCCATCCATACCTAAATCCTTTAAATGTGGGGGATTTTTTGCCTACCTACTTGTTCCAATCATTCATTACTGCAATCTAAGCTGATAAAGGATGCTATCAGAAATAGGATTAATTGTAAATAACTGGATTTTTGTGCCTTTTTAAAAAACCACTTCAAGTTAATGAATCTGGAATAAGGGTTCCAGGCTGTTATGTCGCTTTGCTATGCATTCCTGCCATTGCATCGCTATTGTTGTGTTGAAATTGGCTCTTGGCATATTTATGTGGGAGTTTTCCTAAAACCCATTAAAGTGACCAGAACAACTGTTCACGCTGAAATCATGCGCTCGCTTACAAGGGATCTGTTACTTTCCAACAAAACCACTGGGGTAAAGCTATCAACAGGATAGGGCTCTCACTGAGCTCATGTAAGAAGTTTTTAAAAAATGTCTATGACTTTCTTCTCTTGGGGAAGGCAGGCAAAGGGCCGAAAGGTTAAGCCATTCTCGTCACAGCCTTGGATGTTCCCTTTTCATTAAAGAATAACCTTTAAAATAAGAATAATGCTGGCGGAAATAGGGCAACGCGTAACGCCCTTCTAATGCGTACTTTGGCCCAGAAGCAAAACCGAAACGGCGTCCTTGGCGCACAAAGCGCGCATATCCTGTTATCACCCGATGCAGTTCTTTTTTTAAAAAAAAAGCTGTTTATGTCGCAGCTCAGACGTTAACCCTCTAAGTAACCTCTTCTTACAAGCCGACTCCCTTTAAAAATAAAATAAAAATCTTTATTCAGAAGTATCCCCAACGTTTAATGGGGTCGAGAGCAGAGGCCCCGCAGTCTGAGCTTGTACACGTCGCAAAGAGGAGAGACGCGCCGCGCAAACTCTCAAGCGCGCGATTCGGCGGGGCTTACTTCAGAGTAAACCTGCATGGGCTCGCGAAAAATGGGCGCCGATCCCTCCTCCCATCCGGTTCACACGACTTAGGAGTTATTCCAAGCCGCACTCTCAGAAGCAGCCCGGTTTTAGCTGCGGTTCCTTTTTCTCACCGCCATACAAAGCGCGCCATCCCGGCGACACCGCTCCTTACCTCTAAGCAAGCCCTACTCGCACTACCCCACCTCTCGATCCGGGCTCCCCGGTGGCTTCCGCTTCTCAATACGGCAGTCTCCAAACTTCGGCGTCCGCCATTGCCCGCTGATACAAACAACTGCCTTGTTGGCTAGCCTCCCTTTTGGGGGAGTGGCGCCGAGCGGCGCGCAGTTCCTCCGCGGACCAGAAGAGCGAGTCAGCTTCCTTCCTACGCGCGAGGAAGCCCCGACGGTGCGTACCGGGTCGGACTGCAAGTGGTTAGCAAAAAAATAAAAAGGGAAACAAATGCTGCAGAGCTTCCTCTACAACAAATAGGACGATTTCCTCCTTCCCCCGCCAATACTGAATGGAAGAGTCATTCAAAAGCAGTGGTTCCCAAAGTGGGTGGTGCCACAGGGGGTGGCAATGGGATTCCCTAGAGGGGTGCAGAAGGTATAAATGACTGACTTTTCAAAGCTGGTATCCTTGGATCAAGTTCAGCCATTTTGTTGAATTATTTAACGTTTTAATTGGATTTTGAACAAATGGGCAGTTCCGATTTTGCGTTTTTATGTACCGTGTTGCAAACTTCCTTAGTGGGTTGCGCAAATCACTCTTCTGAAAAATGCTTTTAATGGGATAAGGGGCACTGGATCAAGGGGTCTGGGCGGCGTGCCCGGAAAATTAGGGAACCACTGTTCAAGCATTGAGAGGCTGGGGAGGTTAGTACGTACAGTAGTTACATTACATTTGTGGTTGGGGAAGGGTTATGCTTGGGACAATGACGTTTATGGTGCAACGTTTATGTACGTGCGAGAATATATAACCTCCTTTGGGAGGTACGGTATTAGATTTGTATTTGCCGGTTTAGATAGATTCCGCCTCGCGCCTGAAACCACAACGGAAGTCAAATTAAAGCGAAAGAGGAGAGGCCGCAAACCAGGAACCGAAAACATCAATGGACTCGAAGCACTTTACATGGTGAAACGCAGCCAAACATCTGGAGGGCCGAAGTTTGGGGGTGCCTGGTCTGTTGTAAGCTATGTTTTACCTTAAAGACAGAGAAATATATTGTGGGATGACTTTTCCCACCCATTCTAGAAAATTCATATGGCAGAATGTAAACTTTTGCTACTACAAGTTAATTTATTCAAGTATAAATTGAATAAATTTGGGAGACAACATTTGTCTGACAAGTGGGATAAACATCTAATAAAGTACATATTGGAGAGTTTTAGTTTGATTCTTATTCTCAATTTTAAAATTGTTTTAAAGGAACCTCCAGACAAATCCATCTGTTAATCACTTCTCACACCATATTAATGCAAAATAGGTTTTTGTTTCACAAAGTTTAAACAGTAATAGTAGTAGTAGTAGTAGTAGTAGTAGTAATTTATTATTTATACCCTGCCCATCTGGCTGGGTTTCCCCAGCCATTCTGGGCAGCTCCCAACAAAATAATAATAATAAAGTGATTAAACATCAACTATTAAAACTTTTAAATATTAAACAGGGCTGTCTTCAGATCTCATATAAAAGTCAGATAGTTGTTTGTTTCCTTGACATCTGATGGGAGGGCGTTCCACAGGGCAGGCACCACTACCAAGAAGGCCCTCTGCCTGGTTCCCCTGTAACCTCCCGTCCCACAGTGAATTTGGACTTTAGTCATGGATCTCAATGTGACCTTAAATTGCTACCTGTTGTTTGGTTTCCTTTGTTCCTTGTTTAAACCCTACTTGCAAGTATTTACACATATAAGCAATCATTAGCTATTTCAGTACTCTACAGTCTCAATGATAAATTAACCAGTCAGTGCCCACCTAGCAGTTCGAAAGCACGTCAAACTGCAAATAAATAGGTACCGCTTCAAGCGGGAAGGTAAATGGCGTTTCCGTGTGCTGCTCTGGTTCGCCAGAAGCAGTTTTGTCATGCTGGCCACATGACCCGGAAGCTGTCTGCGAACAAACACCGGCTCCTTTGGCCAATAACGCGAGATGAGCGCCGCAACCCCAGAGTTGGTCACGACTGGACCTAATGGTCAGGGGTCCCTTTACCTAAGCACCATTGTATTTGACAGAGCTTACTCACGGGCATGAGTGCATAGAACTGGTCTAATAATTTAGATGTAAGGTGATTTCCTCCAACTTTACTGCAGAATGGCACTGACATAACTGACAGTGCAATGCTATAGCAAGTCTACTCGGGAGAAAATCCCATTGAGTTCAGGGGGGCTTACTTCCACTTAAGCTGCTATAAGACTGAATCTAAATTGACTTAAAGTTGATTGCTTAGACTTAATTATGTTAGGTCTTGCACTGTAAATCCAGTGTATGGTAATTTTAGAGCACAATTAAGTACTTGTTACTAGCCACTGTCCTCTGCAATGGATCCATTTTGGATTTCTTTCTATAAATCTAATAATGCAATGGGATGAGATCAAGGAGCCACCTAGTGCAGCACTGTGTTTCTAATGGTGCCTCAGAGAAGCCCACAAGCAGGCTGAATATGCCTCTGAATATCGTGCTTCTACTGTATTTAGAAATTATGGTTTGTAGCTGTTCAGACCATCAGTGAGAGAGGAAGCAGCTGTCAGACGTCATCATTCCTGGATATAGCCTCCTGCCTGCCAGCTATCAACTGCCATCACAGAGAGGAAGCAGCAGCTTTTCCATTGTTCCTTGATCTGCTGAATTTCTTCCTGGGGAATTTTGTAAATAATAACTAATCCCTGAGGTTTCCCCCCCCCCTCCTTCCCAATCCATTTTCCTTTCATGCTGCCTTTCGAGACTGTAAGCATGAGGGTGGGGACTGTTTTATTTCTGATCTTTGTAAGCAGCCCAGGGAGTGTTGTAACTTGAAGAGTGAGGCAAAAATGCTGTTTAGGGGGGGGGAACAAGCCTAGCCCCCATTCATTTTGTGTAATGGCAATTGCCCCATCTTGCACCAGTTTATTTCAAAAGAATGCGTTGTTTTTTTTTATGAAGTACTGTATATTCCTGCATATAAGACTACTTTTTAACCCAGGAAACGGGGGTCGTCTTATACGCCAGGTCGTATTTCTTATACGGCGAGTATATCCCAAACTCTATATTTTAACTGGAAAAGTTGGGGGTCGTCTTATACGCCCAGTCGTTTTATACGCCGGAATATATGGTACTGTACTTCTTTTTCTCAGTCCTAAACTTACTCTCTGTCTGTATTATTATGTGACCCTGCGTTGTAGAATAATAATTATTATTATTATAATTATAATAATTTATTACTTATACCCCGCCCATCTGGCTGAGCCACCCCAGCCACTCTGGGCAGCTTCCAACAGGATATTAAAAACACAATAAAACATCAAACATTAACAACTTCCCTAAACAGGGCTGCCTTCAGATGTTACAATAGATAACTGGCTCATCGTGGTTATACTTCTGTATAAAAATCTGTTACATCAAACACAGTCCTGCTCCACCTTAGGCATATATATCTGGCAGGTATCTGGACATCCTTTGACATGTAAACTTAGGCAGCAACCATTTTAGACGTGTTAAACTGACGTGGGTCCTTTTGGACCCGGGAAAAGGCAGGATGGGGTCAGGGCGAGCTTATATGCTCTCTGCCAAGGCATGGGGGAGGCAGGAATGGAAACCCCACACAAATTGGCTGCCGGCGATACAGCAGAAGTAAAGAAGTTTATTGATGAGCCCATGCAAGTTGCACGCGGGCGCTGTTATGCTCAATGCGTGAAACAAGGGGCAGCAGGCAGGGTGTATCCACGAGAAATGTGAGGCGAAGAAGCAAGTCAGCGGCTGATGTCGAGGAACGACAAACTGCCGTTTATCTTTCTAATTCACTGATATCATTACTTTCTAATGTTTTATGTTTCCATGGTAATGTTTTATTCCCAATAGGATAGGTTTTACCATAGCTGCCAAGTTTTCCCTTTTCTCGCGAGGAAGCCTATTCAGCATAAGGGAAAATCCCTTTAAAAAAGGGATACCTTGGCAGCTATGGTTTTACGCAGAGAAACTAAAATTGTCCAGTCACAAAAAAGTGTTGCCCAGTCACAAAACGAATAAGTTTGAATTCCTCACACTCAAAAACATATTTGTAAGATCCCCTCAACTGATGAAATTTTCAAAAATTAAGTTTCGCCGTTTAAAATGACACACCCTAATTATTACGTTTGTACATTGCACTCGGATTGTGTCTCAGGGCTTTTTCCCAATTCTAACCTAAAGCAAATAAAACAGGATGAACTGAAGCGTACTTAACCTGAAGCGAACTTTCCCATTGAAAGTAATGGAAAGTGGATTAATCCGTTCCAGACGGTCCGCGGAGTACTTAAACTGAAGCGTTCATAAACTGAAGCGAACTTTCCCATTGAAAGTAATGGAAAGTGGATTAATCCGTTCCAGACGGGTCCGCGGAGTACCCAACCTGAAGCGTACTTAACCCAAAGCATGGGTGTAATTGGTTCCGGAAGTCTGTTCATAAACTGAAGCGTTCATAAACTGAAGCGAACTTTCCCATTGAAAGTAGTGGAAAGTGAATTAATCCGTTCCAGGTGGGTCCACGGCGTTTGTAAACCGAAAATTCGTAAACCGAGGTGTTCATAAACCGAGGTTCCACTGTAATTCAGGGAGCAAGAAAACAGCAGTTTACAAAACATAAAAACCGTTACATAAGTTGCCACACAGTGGCTTAAAATTGGCAAAGCAGCAGTCATGATTTACTGCCTCGTGCCTTAAAACTGCCTCCAGGGAAAGTGGTTATCGTAAAAGCTTCCTCACCAATAATGAAACTGCTGGCAAAGGAAAATATGCTTCTGCAAAAAAATGAAAAAATAAGAACTGTGTTGCAAACAGTCCAGCATGCGAGAGCCCCTATCTGAGGTCAAATTTAATATCTGTCCATCCATTTGTTTCCAATTCCCAACGTTCATGCTGCCAGAAAACAGGAAAGCAGGACCAGGAAACCAGAAGCGAGCAAAAGTGGAGAGCCTCTGTTTATGGAGCGAGGTTCTTTTTGCATGAGTAGCATTGTTAGTGAGCTGGAGCAATATCTCTGCGCAGAGAAGCCCATTTCACCATCCTGCAGCTGGCTGGCCAGTGCAAGAGGAGCTGAGCAGCGTGCCAAGTCCTTAAGTGCTACTTCATCATCTCAGTGCTCCCTGCAGTCACTGGAAGCCGGCTTCCCTTTTTGTGAGTGCAGCCAAGAAGAAATTTCCCTTAAAAAAATAATTATGGAAAGAGAGTTATATGAGAGTAGGCCTTCCATAGCAGGTGTTGCCAACCTTTTTGGACATTTCAGATTTTGAGAGGGTGCTGTCAAGAAATAGCTGCTAAGTGGTGTTGTACACAAAATCTGCCCTTATTCCCCTATGGGGGTACACAGGAGCCCTTAGAGAGTCCTTTGTAGGTTCTCCATCAGTAGGAGAAAATGACAGAGGCCAACCAGAGAATACTGAGAAGCAAAGCAGCTAGTAAGCATGATCTTTATTAAACTGTTGCAACGGTGCTCCCCCCACACGCAGGAGAGAGGAGGACCACGAACCATGTGTGTCTGCCTTTATATAGCCATTTTGAAATTCTCTGCCCTGGAGCTCAAGACCACCCCTCCATACATCACAGAAGGGGTGTAGCCCAAGACCACCCCCCAGATACATCATACCTACATCACAGAAAAGGCGGTCTACAACAGAAATTTGAATGTTGTTGTTTTTCCTGTCTGCCAGGTTGTATGATAATACCTTATCTTATTGCCTTTTCTGGCATTCTGGCTATTCCTTTGAGATGGTAATTACTTAATTCCTGAGACAATGGGAAAGTTTTTTCATGTCCTCCCTCCTTGCGGAGAAGCATTTGGTCAGTTTGGGAGTTAAAATGGTTTCAGGACTCTCTTCCTGTGCTGCTTCAGACATGTGGTTTATATATTTATGTACGTATTTGCTTGGTACATTTATGAACATTTATTTTATATATATAAGACCTTAAAATTCTTATTGCAGTGGGGATGTGGAATAACACAAAATGGCTGCCATAGGGAGTGTGGCCTAGCACAAAATTTAGAGAGGCCGCTCACCCTTCATAGCCTTTTGCTTAGGGGAAGTCAGCTATATCCTGTTGGACCTGATTGTGGAGAACATACAATATTGATTTTCCACACAAACTCTGATGCTTTCTAATAGCAGGGAGCCTTCCTCAGTAACCAGGCAAAATATGCTATGTGACCATACCACACAGACCCTAATTTCACAGAATTTGCTTAGAAGTTACCTGTACGCTTTGCACCATGACCTTCTAGTGGGGCTAGAGACTTGTTTCTTAGTTGTTTTTTAACAAAAGGTCAAAAGTCTGAGGCACCTCTCTATGACACCATTGAAAGTGTTGCACAAACTATCAAGCCCATGGTTGCTCCATAGACTGTCATGGCTGTGACACTGGTGGTTTGCTGGGATTCAGCATTACCAGCAACCTAGATTGGCATTTCAAATCATCAGGTATCGTTCCCTGTTCTACTAGTAGAAATGCTCAAAGAAGTGCCTTTTAACGTGTCACAGGGGTTGCAATTTCAACCATCCTGCTCTATCCAGACAAGGCATTCTCCAGGCTCTACATTTTCAGGTTGAGAGTGATTGGGGTTTATAAATGTTGCATTGCTCTTAATCTTAATACCAATTATTTTGTTGAAAACAACGTCTGCTGAAGGACAATCATGAGAGGGATCAAACGGGGTGGCCTTTGAGATAGGGGTCTAAGTAGTCTAATAGAAAGCACAAATGATGTTTCACAGAATATCCATGCTCAATTGTTAATGCCTCCTTTGCAAGCGTACAAATAATGCACCACATTGTTCAGATGCAGTTGTCTCAGCCCATAGTATACTTACTGAGGAATAAACCTCATTGAACTAAATGGGTATATTTCCAGGGCATATACTCAATGAGGAATGTTTGAACATTCCTATTGAACAAATGCGTAACAGAGAAACTATTGGTTCATTATAGAAACTTAAATCGCCATCTGCTGGCTTCACTATGTCAGGTGCTCCAGGGCATTGTGGGAAATCTAATATGGTGGGGGTGTTACCTGTGGGGTAGATGGGTGGTTGGGGGTCGGCTTGCTAAGCCCCCCCCCATCCAGCTGTACTGATTGTCTGCTTCTGGGGTCAGTTCTAAATGCTGGCCTTAATCGTTAAGGCTACTCTGAAAACGATTGAAAAGGTACAAATAAAACGAAATGGTCTGGGACCACGTTATCTTAAGAATATTTCAAAATATATAAAAACACACCATTGTCCTGAGTTGGCTACATCACTGGCCAGAGATAAGATTAAAATAACCTATGTAATGTAAGCAGAGTGTGTATCTTACCAGCCTTCTGCTTAGATCAGCCAGCCAGTTCTGACTGACGTCCACTCTATTTTTAGACCCTTGTGTCTGGCACAAGCTCTCATGTTGTTGTGCTCCGTTGCCAACATGTGAGATCTCTAGATCCCTGTAGCTATCGGTGTTTGTGAACCCTGATCTGTACAGTGATCACGTTCCTGCTTGTGTGACAGCTGTTTTCATTTGCAGGGCAGTTGCTGCTTATAGGCTAACAGGCAGCTAAATTTCTTCAAGAATCGATAGTTCAAAATAAAGCAACATTTTAAAAAACCAGCCTTAAACTTAAAATCTGCAATAGAGCATTGTATGCATGCTGGGAGGGACGCCAGCATTTTTGTAAGGTTGCGAGCTGTTTAATATGCCTCGTTTCATATGCTTTTCAGCCTTTGCTTAACTATGCGTGCTTCTTAGAGGAAGTGCTCTGAATATGAATAGCATTAATGCAGTATATTGCAAGTAATGGAAGTGTTTAAATGTACGCTATCTCAGAATCCTTTCCAAAAAGGTATACGGCAGGTCACATTTTCTCCAAACAGCAGATGTTGGGACTGAGGATGCATTAATAGAGGAGAGGGCCTATTATAAGAAAGTAGCAGCTGATTGGAATGGGTTTGCAAGGCGAGGTAAAGTTTCACAATAGAAGTACAGCTGAAAGTATGGTGTAGTCTGTAGTGGTTACAAAGTTGGTTTAGGACAGGCATCCCCAAACTGCGGCCCTCCAGATGTTTTGGCATACAACTCCCATGATCCCTAGCTAACAGGACCAGTGGTCGGGGAAGATGGGAACTGTAGTCCAAAACATCTGGAGGGCCGAAGTTTGGGGGTGCCTGGTTTAGGACTTGAAAGACCTGGATTCAAATATTCAGTCAACCATTAAGCCTACTGTGTGTTACTGGGCCAGATACATTCCATCAGCCTAAGCAACTTCACAGGGTGGTTGTGATGAAAAAAAGGGAGGGAAGAACATTTTGTACACCACCTTGGAGGCAATGTATAAACGGAATAATAAAATAAAACGACAAGTTATCTTTCCTGGTTTTGATTTTAGAGAAACTTACATTCAAATCACAGGGTGGCTTTGAAGGTTACTTGTGTTGCCTTGGGCATGTCTGCATTTCTCTGCTGGATCTCAAAAGGGCTGTTATGAATTGATGGTAAAGATGAGGCAGTATTGTCCTTACCCATCCTTAGCAAGTTGGATGGCAGCACAGAACATTAACTGTTACCTGAGTGCAACAGTGAAGGCAAAGGTTGCCATCATGGCTAGTAGCTACTGATCATCGATTCATCTGTCCAATCCTGTTAGAGAGGATTGATAACAAATTTCAGCTTGACAACTTGCTGTGTGACAAAGTACTTTCTGTTGCCTCATGAATCTTCCAGCATTCAACTTCACTGGACATCTCTCGAGTCGTCTGACTCAGACATCTTTGGAGTGTTGGTTCAGCTGCTCACACACTCCCAAGTCTTTGGAGTCCCAATCAAAATATGCATATAGATGCCAAAGTAATTATGTGCATTTTGGCAAAGAAATCATTTTTAAGCTAACTGCGCAGGAGTGGCTATTATTTGGATCTCCCCCCCCCTCCAAACGTTGACTAAGAAAAGGAGGTGTACTTCCTGTCTCACTTATATTTTCTCTCTCTACAAAGCTAAATTTATAATTCTGCCTCTAAAGAATTTGACATCTTGGATTATAGGCCTGCTGTGACAGTTTAGCATAGGGAATCGTTGCCATGGTTAACACTACAAAATGAGAAAGATAACCTTTAACTGAAACAGCCGCAGGTAAGCTGCCCTGTGCACCTGTAAGCTACTTCTACTTCCCAAGTGTGTGTTCCAAATATTTCAGATTTTGCAACGTATCTTCACAAGACAGGCAAGGCATTATAAGCCCACTCTATATCTAGGTTTACCAAAATTTTAACTGCCTCATGCTTTTGAAAATCTGGTGACCAGATGGCTAGTGAGGAACAGTTGATATGTTCTGGAGCTTAAAAGCTAAGAAACCCTGCAACAGGAGTGTGAAAAGTGGAAATTTGTGCTCTACAACAAAGAGAAAACAGTTGAACATTCTTAAAGACAAAGGTGTTAGGATTCTTTGCAAGGCATACAACACTGGAGGGAGACAACGCAAATTATATACATATGTATCTATTAGGGTGGGTCATAAAAAAACTTTTTTGGGAAAATGTTTCCTCCCTTGATCTTATATCAGGTGTGAGGTATAAACATAGTCAAATTTCAAATTTGGGACAAATCGGTCATTATTTAGACCCTGCTCCTACAGATTGAAATTTTGCCTCACTACGAGTGAGTGATGAAAACATAGGAATTTGACTCATTTATTCTCAGTATGTTAAATTGTGAACTAATAAACATAATTTTTAGATTTTATGTAGAGCAATAATAGTTGCATACTATTATTTTCTGCAATATTTATTTATTTAAGATAAAGCATGTTGATAATTTACATGAAAAACCAATGGTTTTGAACAAATTATATGGAACAATTAAGCAAACGGTGTACTATACAAGTAAACATAAACATTAAACAATAAAACACCACTCATATTATGTGTTGCATCAAAACATCACATTATACTTAATTACTTAGGTATAAATTGTACTAAATGCTTACATTTTGTGTAATTAATAAAATTTAACATAGGAGCATATTTCAATTGTTTCATTGCCTGATGGAAATTATGACCCACCCTAATATCTATATCTATCTCTATTTAGGCTTTTATAAAAGTCCTTACTCAAGGCAGCATTCCGTTCAGCTGTTGTAGTGTAAGCTCATCTTTGGCCGTACAGCAATAGCAAAACACAAGCCCAGATGCTGCCTGGAACATACACCCATGTGTTGTTGTTTTTAAAGAAAGCCAGGACAGAGTAGTGGTTAATGGTGGGAGATCTGGTTTCAAACCCCTACTCTGGCTCCAAAGCTCCCTGGGTTCTTTTGAGCTAGTCACCTTCCCTCAATCCAATCCACTTCACAAGGCGGTTGTAAAGATAAAGGAAGTAAGGAGGTGTGGGATAGAAATGCATATAACAGCTACGGCAGCCATCTGGAGTATGCTCATAGGCAAGGGCTTCCTGGTGGCAGCACACAAAGGAGTCCTCAAGTCTAAAAGTTGGTCTTTTAGTTCTTTCTCCTGGCCTCGGGGCCAGTCAAATGGAAGAGAATGCAATTAGGACAAAAATAAACCAATGGAAGATATATCTTGCTTTGCCATAGCAATCCAATAAGGCATAGTAATCAGCGGGTGATGCGTTTTAACCTCTTCCTTCCCCATGGAAGGTGAGAAAAAGACAGCACACTGCCCTTCTTTTCAAAGAAGTTTAATACACATCTTTTCATGCAAAGTCAGATCACAGCAATCGATTCGTAGCTTGGAAGAGAGAAAACAAATGATCCTCAGTGCTGGCCCTTATCCTTCTTTGGAGGGAAAAAGGTATACTCAACCGCAAGAGCTACCACAAAAGCTGCAAATCCCCATTTGAATCCTTTGCCGAGAACATCCATGATAGTGACAGGTTTTGCAAAGGTGCCCATATACCTCCAGGCTTCGTTGCTAGAGGCAAGACAAAAACAGCAAAGATGAATGAGAAGTAAAGTTGTACAACTGCCTATGTTGGCCTACAAATTTAATGACGTATCCTGAAGCAATATTACAGTGAAAATGGTTGTGGTTTTTCAGGCTTGTATCCTTACAGCAGTTAACCTAAGGAGATTAATAGAAGGAAAGCTTCTTGTCGTCTTCTCCCCTCTGCAACACCCACAAAGTATCTCTGAATGGTACCACCCCCTTGAATAATGTGGGATGGAGTGTGGGGCGGGGGGTGCCCAAAACACCATGGATCTTAAAATAGCAAATAAAGTCCATGGAAGCAAAGTTTCCCATCTCTCCTTCCCACTCTTAAGTTAGACTTTTCTATGAGCTCTGTCGCTTTTAATTATCGATTTTGCTTACAGGTCATGTTTACTGCTTGTGGTCTCTAATAAGAATCCATTCAGCTATAATTCACAAGCAACCATATAATTTTCCTTGTCGGTCTACTGCAATCATTGAGCTTCTGATGCCACTTTAGAATGATACATTCTTTGAAAGAACAGCTCTTCAACATGCTTTAATGCTACCCTGGGAACACTTTCTAGGCTAGTGTTTCTCAAACTTGGGTCTCCAGCTGTTATTGGACTACAACTCCCATCATCCTGACCACAGCTAGGGGGGGTGATAACTGTAGTCCAACAACAGCTGGGCACCCACATTTGAGAAACACCGCCAAGAATGCCCAATCCCTTTCCTAGATATTACAGCACCCTGCCTTGCAAAACTCTTATGTGGTTCACTTGTACTACCTGTATAAACTTCCTTACTGTACAAAGGAAAAAATTGCATTCTTTCCTCTGCCCTCTTTTGCCTCTGATCTCCCTCATCACTAGCATATGGCCCTTGGAAGGGAAAGTGGCCCCTGGGCTGAAGACAGTTCTCCACACCAATCCTCAGTATTTCAGAGGATTGTGTTCCTGATCTGACATTTAAAAAACCTGAACCTATTTAGAGGGTTTTGGATCTTTTCTTGTAAAAGGAGGATATTGTCTGCTATACAATAAGTCTGTGGCTGACGAAAGCAAGTGAAAGTCCATATTGTTGCCAGCTCTTACCGAAGCCATGGATCCTTCAGACCACGCCGAGCCAACCTTTCTTGGATATCCTGTAGGGGAGTCCCCTCTACCTTCCAAACTTTGGGATCAGGGTATTCCACTTTGACTGGGCCATGTTCATGACCATGCCCCATGCTTCTGGAGAAAGATTTAAAAGAAAAGAAAAGCAGCTCTTACAAGATACATTGTACAAGGTTATTTATCAAACTGCATCCAGACTTCTCTTTATAAAATACTGTACAGTAATAGAAAATTGACCACCCACCACACAATGGCCACATAAGAAATGTGTCAAGTATTCGTTAGCAAACTGCAGTTATTCATAATAGCAATTCATAATACTCTAATTGGCTAAGGCCCTTTAAGAACTGGGTGCAACATCTCCACCCAGCACTTGAGTAGAACATTTAAGTAGTGCTGTATTTGCACAAGCACGACTTAGCATCTGACACCCTCTAGCATTTGCTGTGGGATGGATGGGAAGAACGGTTTTGTTCCCCCATCCTTCTCTTTTGCAAACCAAGTTGGAAAAACTGTCTCCTGAAATTACATATAAACAGTGTGTGTGCAGTGACTGTCAAAACTAGTTGTTTGAATGCTCCAGCAGTACAGTATTGCCAAGGTCATGCAGAAGTACTATGAAAAAACTGCATGGAAGTGGGAGTAGAGGGATTGGCCATGCTCATCATGAGGTTATGTCAAAGGTACAATTCAGTATTTACATGACACTCAATACAACTATATTTCGCACAACACTTCACATAGCAAGAACTTAATTCACAAAAGGCTCATTGACTGTTATGGAAATGATTCCCCTGCAATGGAAGTGTTTCCCTGAGGCAAGAGACATATGGATTAAATGCAACTTTTAAAAACTGCACCTACTTTAAGTGACAGTAGGTTGGAAAGGCCCTAGACCAGTGGTTCCCAATTAGCTAATTACTGACGACTCCCTATTTTTCAAAATTTATGGACCTTCTCCTTTTGAAAATCTTGATAACTCTATGGCATGGGCGTGGCCAAGGGGGGAGGATGGATTGCAGGGAACTCACTTTTCCATGCAAATAAAACTTTCTTCTTTTTAAAATAACAACCCAGTAAGGCACCCTCGGCCAGTAAAGTGAGATGAGCGCTGCAACCCCAGAGTCATCCACGACTAGACCTAATGGTCAGGGGTCCCTTTACCTTTACCTTTTAAGAAATATGAAATAAAGTAAAGAAACTGTACAAAAATGCATCTTTAACCATTATCTCCAGTCAAATGAGGAAATTCCCCATTTTTAAGAGACAAATTGTGTTTAGCAGTTCAAAGCTGCAATAAACTGCATTTTAATAAGCTTTATTAATTACAATTCCTTCTAAAATTAGTTTTTAAATGGCTTGCATTCCAAGAATGGCTGTACAAGATCATGGAGCTTCTATTGCTTGCGAACAAGATGTACTGACTTGCATTAGTCATACTCCAGATCTGTACATAAGACATAATCATCATTCTGCTCTTGAAAGTACTCATTTGACTCAGCACTTAGATAAGCACATAGAAAAGACTTTGCAAGACTGAGACCCAGAACGAAAGGGAATGAATGAATGAACTGGCATCTTCCCATTCTTTCGACAGATTAGAAAAAAAAAATCTTTAATGGGTACTTCAATATATTTTAGATGACCATTTATATTCTCAAGACATGATGTTCCCTGACGAGGCTTTTAGTCCTTGAATAAATTATTTAAGACAAGAACGAAGGATGACATTTTAGCTTTTGGTATATGAGTAGCAACTAATATTCCCTGTTGTTGTTTTCGAATCTGCTGCCCCTCCACCTGCCTAATGCTAATAATGCACTTGCATCTGACTGGTCAAATAGCGTCAGTGTACTGGAAGAAGCAAAGATCACCAGTGTTGAAGCAATGATTCTTCAACATCAACTTCATTGGACTGGTCATGTTGTACGGATGCCTGACTATCATCTTCCAAAGCAACTACTCTCTTCCGAACTTAAAAATGGAAAGCGTAATGCTGGTGGTCAACAAAAGAGGTTTAAAGACTCTCCCAAGGCAAATCCCAGTAGTGATGTATGGAAGTGAGAGCTGGACCATAAAGAAGGCTGATCGCCGAAGAATTGATGCTTTTGAATTATGGTGCTGGAGGAGACTCTTGAGAGTCCCATGGACTGCTAGAAGATCAAACCTATCCATTCTTAAGGAAATCAGCCCTGAGTGCTCCCTGGAAGGACAGATCGTGAAGCTGAGGCTCCAATACTTTGGCCACCTCATGAGAAGAGAAGAATCCTTGGAAAAGACCCTGATGTTGGGAAAGATTGAGGGCACTAGGAGAAGGGGACGACAGAGGACAAGATGGTTGGACAGTGTTCTCGAAGCTATGAACATGAGTTTGACCAAACTACAGGAGGCAGTGCAAGACAGGAGTGCCTGGCGTGCTATGGTCCATGGGGTCACGAAGAGTCGGACACGACTAAACGACTAAACAACAACAACAAGGCAAATCTTTAAAAATGTAGTGTAAACACAGGCAACTGGTAAACACTGGCCTGCGAGTGCTCCAGTTGGAGAACAGCCTTTACCAAAGGTGTCATGGACTTTGAAGACGCTCGAACTTGGGACGCAAGGGAGAAACGTGCTAAGAGGAAGGCACGCTTGGCAAATCCACACCGTGATCAACTCCCATTCAGGACCCAATGTCCCCACTGTGGAAGGATGTGTGGGTCCAGAATTGGCCTCCCAGTCACTTACGGACTCATTGTTAAAACCGTGTTTATGGAAGACAATCTTACTCGGCTACAAGTGGTCGCCAAAGAAGAAGTGGTTTTGAAAGCCTTATTATAGGCCTGCAATCCTGTAATACTTACTTGGAAGTAAGCGCCACTGAAAACATCAAGATTTACTTCTGAGTAGATGCATATAGGATTACATGGCTGAACAACGAAAGATGTTTTCATTATCATCAAGTGTGAAACTTATGCCAATTACAAAGAGCAAGTGATTTAATGTGATATCTCAACAACAGACAAGTTTTTTTAAAAAAAGAAATGTAATGAATTATTATAAAATGTCAAAATAATATAAAATGATTAAAATATCAGTTATTTTCTTTGGCTTTTATCCCCATACACTAGGTGCGGTAACATTTAAAAAAAGGACGAAAAGAAAACCGGAAGAAAGCAAACAGCAACTATTTCTTTTTTAAAATTCAGTTTTTAAATGCAGTTGTACTATGTAGGCAGTAGCCAGTACATGAGGGACATATCCCTCCCTCCCAGTGTTTTACTTTTCCATGGAAAAATTTGTTTCATAAGTTAATTAGGAACAATTAGTGCATACCAAGTCCAAATAGCATTTTAGGCAAGGATTTCAAAGCGAGGTGGCAGCAGGAGCAGCTTAGATATGCTACTTTGTTTGCCCAGACTGCTGCAGAGCTAAGGGCCAAGCAGCATCCAGTCTTTCCTTTGCTAGCAAAGGACACCATAAGGATATTGAAGAAGTTACGAACCCATGCTGCAGCAATCTTGGAATATTTTACAACCCTTGACTGCACTCAACCTAGGTGGTCTGCTGACATTATCAAACTACTAAACTAACCAGCACAGCAACCCTAATTTCAACATTAAAGAATTCCTTCACCTGTAAATAAAACTAAAGTCTGGTATACAGCAGCCACAAATATAGCTACTTGTATGATGGCTGGAGGAGAATATTGCTTGTCACAGGAAACCAAACATAAATAATGTGCAAGCAGATGGGCTAGGGTCTTTTGTGAACTTATTTGCCAGGCTGGCATACTGGTAGACTTTCTGATCAGTAGAGACTATGATGTAAATAAGGATTGAAGGACTCAGAACATCACAGAATATACATTTTTCAAAGTCTTTCTAGATAGATATATCAGCTACACAGTTACGCCTTTTTTGTTGCAAGGGATCCAGACTTGCTTAACCGAGCTGGTATTTATGAGGTTTGTATCATACAGTTTCAAAACAATGCATTTCAATTCATCTCAAAGCATTATGTGTCTGTCCCCCCCCAAAAAAAACAGCAGCAAAAAATCTAAATTTCTACAATATAATAACTACATCAGTAGCAGTCCCAATGTGTACAAAACAGTTGAGCTACTGATATGAGTATTTGTGATATGATGAGCAATGCAATTCCCCATCTTCACAATTTTGTGATTCATAAACGACCAACAGCAGGATTGTCCACTGTCGGTGACCTGCATGTTCTTATTTTGCTTCCCGCAGACAGCTCTACCTTGTGTGTCTGTGTATACATTAGCTTCAGCTGAGCAGCCACTGTGGTGATTCTCCCTGACAGCACTACCAGAAACGCTATTTGTTCTCCTGCACAGGTGCATATAACTCGACAGGTGTGGGGTTTTCTTTCTCTCTCCCAACAACACATCGTTATGTATCCTAAGAATGCCATGTCCTTCCACCAGGGTTACCCCACAGCTGAATCACTGAGCCTCTTGGGCTTGCTGAACAGAAGGTTGACAGTTCGAATCCCCATGACAGGGTGAGCTCCCGTTGCTCTGTCCCAGCTCCTGCCAACCTAGCAGTTCGAAAGCATGCCAATGCAAGTAGATAAATAGGTACCGCTGTGGCGGGAAGGTAAACAGTGTTTCTGTGTGCTCTGGTTTCTGTCACGATGTTCCATTGTGCCAGAAGCAGTTTAGTCATGCTGGCCATCTGGAAAGCTGTCTGTGGACAAACACCGGCTCCCTCAGCCTGAAAAGCGAGATGAGCGCAGCAACCCCATAGTCGCCTTTCACTGGACTTAGCCGTCCAGGGGCCCTTTACCTTATCCTAATAATAATAATTTATTTATACCCCGCCCATCTGGCTGGGTTTCCCCAACAACCCTGCAAGGTAGATCTGCTTAATCGACCGACCGTTACTAAAGGGATTCAACGGACTACCAAGATGCCTTTGATTTCAAGATGCATCAACTACCGTGATGTATTGAGTAGCCCCGTTCAGAACAGACCGAACTACAGCCAACCACCACCTCGAAAGCCTTGCGTCTTTTATCGGTGACCCTAATGATTAGGGCAAGGAACAAGGCTTCCCAGTCTCGGAAGGGAACATAAAAGGGGAGCCGTAGGGGGGGGCAAACAAACGTTAAAAGCAGGAGGAACCTGTAACTATCCCATACCTGGAGGTTCGGTGACCCTTTCAGCAGGACTTCAGGGAGCCTAACCGGAAACGGAAGCCAGTCCTCTCTTGCCAAGCTCGTCAGGAAAACCTAACCGAGCTAAAGAGGTTCCGCATAAGGAAAGAAGGCGAGGCGGCTTTTTCCGGGTTCGGAAGCTCCGCCCCTTTTCCTTCAGGCTGTGAGAGGCGCCGCGCTTCCCCATTGGCTGTAAGGTCTTCCCCCCTGCCCTCTCCGCGTGCCCGTCGGAGGGAAGCCAATGAATGCTGCGCTTGCTGGGGGCGGGCCAATGGGCGGGCGCCTTGTTACGTTGCAGGAGAGGCTGACAAGGACTGGAGGAGGAGTGAGCGCGGGGAGGTCGGAGGTGGAGGGAGGGGGAAGCTGTGGAGAAGGAGAAAGCGAGGCATTAGCAACAGCGCCAGCAGTAATGGTGGTGGTGGCGGCGGCGGCGGCGGCTGAGGCGGCGAGAGGCTGCTGTGGTTAACGCCGGTCCTTCCCGCAGGTGGGTAGGCGAGCCTCTCCCTCTTTCCCGCTTCTCGTCCCCCGCTTTCGGTGTGAGGGAGGATGGTGGGAAAGGGCTGGACGGGGGGCTTCGGAAGCGGCTGTGGCGCCGCTTTTGGCTGTGACAGCTTCCTACCCTCGCTGCCCCTTCCTCCTCCTGCGCCTCTTTGCATGCAGGTGTTTCTTCGGCCTCCTTTCGGCGCTCTGGCTCTGAGCCTCCTCTGAGCACAGCCACAGTATAAACAGGTAGCAGCAGCAGCAGCAGCCCTTTCCTTATCCTTGGCAAAGTGGAGCCTCTCTGACGTGACCATTTCTCTCTCTCTCTCTCTCTCTCTCTCCCCCCCCCCAATCTCTTCTCTTTGCCCTCCTCCCTCTTCTTCCAAGACCGGGTTCCTTTCCTCCCAAAGCAAAGCTTTATTTCACTCCTCCACTCGCTTTTTGGCTAAGCTCCCCTTCTCCAAAATCTCACAGCTGTTACCGGGGCGGTTTTCATTCCAGGACAAAAAAAACAACAACACAAAACATCGCCTCACAGTGCATTTTGCTTACAAGACATTTGATGATGTCCTGGCTTCAAGCTTGCACTTACTGGTGTTTTATTTTTATTTCTCCCCCAAGGTGCTTGAGGCCTCTCATTGCACCCTCGAGGTTTACTCCTTCCTTGAAGGATTGGCAGCATGCTTTGCCCACCTTCAGAATAAAGAGAGGAGACCCCTTTTCTAGTCGGCAATACATCTTTTGGTTTGTGCTGTGTTGTTCTCCGAGATGTCGAAGCGATTCTTTTCTAAGCAAAGTCCCTCACTGCACTGCCCCCCCCATTTCTCAATTGGTGCTTGGGAACCCTCCTCTTAACACATTAACTCATGATATAGTGTGGGAAATGTGACTGGGCAAATTTAGTAGGGACACATTTATATCTGCAGGTTATGCAACCTCTCGACTACATTGCACATGCAGACATCCACCTACAGAGCTTGTATAGTGGACGTACATTGGCACATATTGTGTTAATATAAACATGTAGGCTTTTGAAGTAGAGTGAGAAAAGCTGCCATATTAGCATCTGTACATTCAACTTTGAATACAGTTTCCTTAAGATAATAGATTGGGTTGGTGGGTTTGCTGATAGTGAACTGGTTCCCCCTCCCCCAGGAAGAGCAGAAGACCAGCGTTTTAAAATCTACAGTGGGAGGTAAGTGCAAGTTCAGTATTTCCTTAGACAAGGATATTAATTCTATTGATTTATAGCTTTGTTCCCTCAAGTAATTGCTTTTAGGGACTTTGTAGGTATTCAAAGGGATGAGTAAGATCTATGTTAAGGTGTCTCCTGGAGATGATTCTTACTTGTCAGTCAGTGCCATTATGCAGGCTGGCTGGCTAATGCACCTGAACTGTGTAGTCTGTTCCATCTCTCCTGTGTTGAAAGGGCTGAGTATGCAGCTGTTTCATGGTTCAAAATAAAACTGTACAGTAATTCTACTAAGTTTTGCTTATTTTCTTGCATCTAGAAGCAGAATAGGATAACTTATAATAGTTATAAGAGAGAGATAATTTTTAGCATGTTTGTGTTAGACATTTAAAATGCCTTAGAGTAAGCTTCCATTAACTATTAATCTGTTATCTTAGAACATTTGTTAACTTCTGTTATGAGATAATTAAAGACTGGAGAAAAGAGCTTGTGAAAGAACAAGCTTCACATCTAAACAAGTACCGTAGTAGTCATTGTGGTGCCCTTCAGATGTTGTAGACTACAACTCCCATTATTCCTCAACATTGTCTATGTTGGCTGGGTCTTATGGGACTTGTCATTCAAAACATCTGGAGGGCACTAAATTGGCCACCCCAGATATAAAACATTTGGACTACTGTTTTGTGTCCTTATTTGGTTTCATAGTTTATATCTTCTTCAAGAGAAGGTCTGATAGATGGATAGCCCCTCCAGTTCCTGGGATGCAGTGACAAACTAGGTGGGAGTAAAGTTGTCTTTACAGGCTTGGCTTTACATAAGATGTAAATCGGATTAGAATATTGTACCATATCTTTAGGCAAATATGCTTACTGGTTTATGATGTCCATTCTATGTTAACTGTTCATGTTAACTGTATATATTGCTTCCTGATGTTTAAGTATGCTCAGCCATATAATGTTACTTTTTAGGGATCCATAACACTTTTCACTGGGCACACAATTTGCCTGCTGTAGCAGAATAGGCTAATATGTTGGGGGTGGGGCTGATGTTTACATTGGTCTTAACTAGATGTGTAGACTGCTCAAGATGCATAAGCTGTGACTTGCCTCTGGAGCCTTGTGGGGCTGAGCAAAACTATATTGTTAGCAATAGCATGCCTAGGGGATGGGGAAAGTCGTTTTCTTTGTACAGGAAAATTAGTTGTAATTTTGGTTTATCCCACTGATTTTTGTTTCAGTGGGTGGAGGTGGGGGGGATAGAGGATATTTAAGAACATAGTCATTGGTATTTTGACCTTCGGGCTTTTTACTGTATCCAAAGACATTCATGGGTTTCTAGACAGCCCAACACACCCAAAAGGCTATCATAGGCACATTACATAAGGTATTTGTGGTGCTCTTCAAAAGTGTTATGCAGAATGAGCAAAATTGTTCAAGCAACATAAAACAAGGGAGAATTCTGACAGTTGTTACCCACACACCTCATGTGCATAGTAAATGCACTCCTTTGGGGGTTTATATAGGTCTACACATGCTATTACTTTCTTCTAATTTTTTTCTCTGATAACAATAGCAAAATGTGAAGATTATGCATAAATCTTCTTTCTCAAAACTTTTGTAAAAGTCTGTAAATGCAGCAGCTGTAAAACACAGCAGCAGCTAGACACATACAGCTCCTAAATAATAACTAATAAATGCAATTATTATTTTTTCATAAAAGTGACCCAAAGCAACATAAATAGCAATTGTGAATTAATGCAGTGTTTCCCAACCTTGTGCCTCCAGATGTTTTGGGACTGCAACTCCCATCATCCCTAGCTAGCAAGACCAGTGGTCAGGAATGATGGGAATTGTAGTCCGAAAACAGCTGGAGGCACAAGGTTGGGAAACACTGAATTAATGTACAGTTTGAGGGTTGCTTCCAAACCATTACTTGCACCCCTACAATCTAGTTTGCATCCCGTATTTTAACCTACATAATTTATCATTACTTCCTCTACTCCTAGCATAGTCCAGAAATGTGCTTGAGTTTTCTGTGTGTCTCACTTGCTGTAGGCTTCAGTGAGGCCTGGATTTGACCCAGGAAGACCCATGACTGTCTCTTGGAAGGTTGAAGGGAGGTTTGTGTAGAGTCTTGTGCTGTCTGACAGATGGTATCTATGGATCTACAGAGATATCCATGGAATAACATAATGGGTGCATCTTAGTGGATCTTAGGAACTGGCTTCTAATCTGTACAGTTCTCAGAACAGAAAGCAGATGAATGTAATGAGATGCACGTTGTAGATGTGATATGAGGTCATCCTCAGTCATTGCTGCCAAGGTATATGCAGTGTTTACCCAGTAGCTCTTTCTATCTTTCTGCAGCCTTGACTAACAACCTATACTCCTGGTCAGAGAAAAGCAGCAGAAAGCTACTGCTTTTTGGATCTTGAAATGTTTTGCTTAAGAATGTCATCCCCGCCTTTGACAATGGGAATGTTTGACCAAACCTGTTGCTGTTGCTACATTTCTGCACTGTTGAGCTTAGCAGACTAAACATTTTCTTCCTGTTCATTGTTGCATTTGGGTTGGTTTTTTCCTTGCCCTCTCTTTATTAGTAGGACAACACGGAGAAATGTTCTGTGTTCTCTCTTTTTTTATGTAGTAAAAAGACTTATGGGTTTCAAAGACTAAGCCAGGGGGCTTTGATTATAAAAGATCGCATCTGTACTGTACAAGGATGCTCACTCAAGAGGAATTGTCCAACCCTCTTCTCCCCACTGAGCCTGCCCTATTCTCCTAAAATACCAAATTACAAAGCCTTACTGCTTGGAAACTTGATTTGAGACAAATGAGACCTGATGGTCTTGAGGTGACATTGCTTTACAGTTAATCTGTCCTTTCAGCAGTTCTGTTCATGGGCTAGGTAAATATTATCTAAATAGAAACCTGACATTGTATGCTACAAGGAATGCCTTCTGCAGCAGGTGTTACAGGTCACTGTAGAAGCTGATGGTTGTGATACAAAGGGATGAAAGAGAATGTTCCATTTGGGCACCTGCAGTTTTTGCATCATTTCCATTTTGAAGCTACCTCATATAAACCCTATCCCCTAGACTTAAGACGGCAAAAGACACTGGGGATTGACAAGTGAGCTCTTGGAAGGGAAACTACAGCTGTTACAAATATAATATTTTCCCCTTGGGTTTGCCTTAACACATCCCATGGCAAATAACCAAGCAGCTTAAAAAAGGAGGAGGGGACTTTAACAGCTGAAAATATGGAGTCTTTCTTCATCCCCAGCCCCTGTTTACTGTGAAAACAGCCCTGAGTTTTATGGAATATTAGTATTGAAATACGTGAATTTGATTGCAAGTGTTACTCTGGATTGTGAATGATAGTAGGATCTAAAAAATAGTGAATCTAGTTCTGAGAGTCCAAAGGGGCCATTAGACTTGTTTTTCCTCAAACAGCAGCCTGCCCATGTCACATGGCAAACTGTGAAATTCCCTTCAGGCTCATGTGAATTAGGTACCATTCTGTTTCTGGTACAGTACACAGTAGAGTCATGTTTTAAAGGAAACTATGGGCTAATTTGCCATGTGTTCACCT
The DNA here is from genome assembly GCF_963506605.1 of Zootoca vivipara. NCBI lineage: Eukaryota > Metazoa > Chordata > Lepidosauria > Squamata > Lacertidae > Zootoca > Zootoca vivipara. The sequence continues at coordinate 124,803,334 of NC_083276.1, read as the reverse complement.
TCTAGCATTTTTTAGGATAGGCAATACGAATGAATAACATTTCACTACATATTTAATTGATTGAATCTGTTCAATGAAATGAAAACTCTGAGCCTCTTTGAAGATTAGTGTTGTCCAAAGGTATCCTAAGGAAAGAACACTGTAGAGAAAGCAGGCTTACTGTTCTTTTTGCAAGACCTGATGGCAATAGCCTAAAAATCTGCTAAGAACCGTTTCATACTTTTTCTTTTCCCACTGCAGTTGTAGCTCTCTGTGTGTGTGTGTGTGTTAGTAAAACTATTTTTAAAATTATTGCATTGCAAAAAAGACTTAACAGTAACAAATTCAGCATGTTAGATAATTTTGAAGTGATTGTTTAAAAATTAAATCCCACATGACCAAATGGACAAAGGAATAGGCCATGTGTTTATCTCTTCTTTAATATTGTTTGTTACCTTTTAGTTCAAAAAGGGAAGTGGGGGTAAAGAAAAATATCCTGTAGCTAATAATAATAATTTTATTATTTATACGTTGCCCATCTGACTGGGTTGCCCCAGCCACCCTGGGCTGCTTCCTGCAAAATATAAAAACATAATAAAATATTAAATATTAAAACCTTCCCTATACAGGGCTGCCTTCAGATGTCTTCTAAAAGTTGTTTATCCCTTTGACATCTGATGGAAGGGCATTTTACAAGGCAAGCGCCACTACTGAGAAAGCTCCTTGTCTGGTTCCCTGTAACTTCAATTCTTTTGAGGGAACCGTCAGAAGGCTCCTTGGAGCTGGACCTCATTGTCTGAGCTGAACGATAGGGGTGGACATGCTCCTTCAGATATGCATTGGCTCGGAAACGTACTGGGAGCCAATGTAGATCCTTTAGAATTGGCATTATATGATCCTGGCGGCCACTCCACAGTCTAGCTGTCACATTGTAAATTAGTTGTGGTTTCTGAGGTAGCCCCACGTAAAGCACATTGTTCTATTCCAAGCAGGAGATAACCAGAGGATGTATCACTCTGGTGAGATAGTGTGCAGGCAATTAGGGTCTCAGCAGGGGTACCAGATGCAGCTGGTAAACAGCCACCCTGGACACAGAATTTACCTGCGCCTCCATGAACATCTGTGAGTACAAAATGACCTCCTAGGCTGTGCACGGTTACACCATTTAGGACCTGGGAGTCCCCCACACCTCCCCCCCCCCAAAACAGTATATCTGTCTTGTCTGGATTCAACCTCAATCCGTTAACCGCCATCCATCCTCCATCCCCCTCCAGACACTCACAGAGTACATTCACTGACTTCACCACTTCTGACTTAAACGAGAGGTAGAGCTGGGTGTCATACTGGTAAACACCCAGCCCAAACCCCCTGATGATCTCTCCCACCATCTTCATATAAATGTTATAAAGCATGGAGGAGAGGACATCAACCAGTGTGACAAAGGTGGTTTCATTCTCATGATGGAGGCTGAATCCCAACTGGAAGGGATCCAAATGGTCCACATCCTCCAGATTAGAGTGTGCTCAATCACCCTGCCTAGGAATGGAAGATTTGAGACTGGGTGATAATTGGCCATAATAGCCGGTTTCTTAAATAAGCAGTTTAATAACCACTTCTTTAAGTGGTTATCCAGGAAGACTCCCTCACAGAGGGAAGCATTCACCACCCCAATGGAGCCCATTGCCCAGCCCTGCCTAGGAGCCAGTGTGAACAAAATAACACAACACGATGGCCAATAACAATGGCACTAAACCAGGGGTCAGCAACCTTTTTCAGCCGTGGGCCGGTCTACCGTCCCTCAGACCATTTGGTGGGCCGGACTATATTTGGGGGGTAGGAAATGAATGAATTTCTATGCCCCACAAATAACCAAGAGATGCATTTTAAATAAAAGCACACATTCTGCTCATGTAAAAACACCAGGCAGGCCCCACAAATAACCCAGAGATACATTTTAAATAAAAGGACACATTCTACTCATGTAAAAACACACTGATTCCCGGACTGAACGCGGGCCGGATTGAGAAGGCGATTGTGCCGCATCCGGCCCACAGTCCTTAGGTTGCCTACCCCTGCAATAAACACTATTTATAGACTAAAACAAATGATCAGAAATTGCAACCAAAGTCTCTAAATCTTCACCAGTCACGTTAGAATAATTCAAAAGTTTGGTATATACATAGTCTGTCACCAAATATCGCCGGAACAAAGTTTCCGGATAACCAATCTGTTTCGTTCAATGCTTCATCAGCCAATCTTGATCAATAGCATTTTCTTTAATGGAGTATGAAGGAAAATTCCTAAAGCACTTCACTGAGCAGGCATTTTCCATTTTCTTATGTAGATGTTTATAGTGGATTATGCTACATTTGTTTCATGTGGTGTAGGCATTCACTTACCTCTATAAGTGAATGTCTATATTTGCACACCTGATATTTGACATCCTACATAGCTCAAAGACTACAGTGGTTTAATAATTTTGTGATCCTTCATTCAGATGATGTAATGAAGAAGTGAAAGAATTCCAGTTAGCTACAGGTTCTCTAACTGGATTTCTTACTCAATGATGTAATGTGCTTCCAGGGATTCCCTTTCCTAGTATGTTTTTGGAATTGATCCCACTAGACAACAAGCCTCATCTCAAAGTGTATATCTTACAAGGGAAAACTTCAGGCACTTAAATCTGTTCTGCTTTGTCATGTGCTGACATGCCTCCCACTTCTAGTTGTAATGCTTGAATTGCATGTTTTGCGGAAATATTGGGCATGTATTTTGCCCTCCCAGAAAAATAAACAGCAATGAATAACTGATAATTACAGTTTGACTAATTCTAAAACTAATGTTGCATTCCTGTACACACTTGTTTGAGAGGAAAGTACGATATAAACTGCTGAGTAAATAGGACTAGAATTCTTCTGGAAAACTGCCTTACATATCATCCTGAAATCTTCATATCTTCTAAGGCTGCAGCTGGTATTCCTGTACATATATGCATTTTGGAGTTGAATAGATTTTGTTTAGTGTAAAATAGTATTTGCATACTCTGTTTTATTATAGATAATTGGTAAAATGGGGACACTATTTTTACCAAATTGAAGTATAATTTATATTTCTAAAATGTTTACATGCCTTGCACCTGCTTTTCCTTCCTGGGTTTCCCTCCCTCTCCTCTTCCTGGTTCTTACTAGGCACACAACACTTTTCTTCTGTCTGTCCTCCTGTCGGATGTGATCCCAGAACAACCTCACAAATTGTACTCTTCAGACACTAGGGCTAACATCAACTGGGATCACTGGCTTTTCAGATGATGGTGATCTTTTTTTTTAAAAAAATGTTGCTTATCTTAAAAAATAATCCAAAGCAGTTTTCAAAGGAACAAATTAACATATACACAGATCCCTTGGAAAGCTTTCATGTAACATTCAGAAAGCTTTGGTTTGTGAAAACAATAAGCAAAAGTATGTCACCGTCTGTGAGGAATTGCATTAAAGAGCAATGAGCTACTCACATGTCAGGCAGTTTAATGTTAAATCAGTTGTTTTAATTATGAGAGAAGCATCTGTTTAGTCCTTCTGTTTGTGCTACAGGACAATGAATGCTGAACAGTAACAACACATATATGTGACATGTGCACCCAACTTGAGAGATGATGCACACTTTATCTAAGTGGTAAGGTTTGCATCCAGAGAAGATTTCGCAGAACTCTGCTCATGCTGCAGGATTTTCCTGGCTCTTCTCCCACTGCAGGCCACTGTGCTCCCCGTAAAGGGTTGATGCACCCTCTGGATCTGTGTTGAATGGGCACAGCAGAAGAACTGGGAAATTGGAGGGATTCAGTTAATCTGATTTACCTAAACAGAAGTGGTCATTTTGCTAGCACAAGACATATCTGGAACCAAGCCAAAAGCATTATAATGCAGTCGGAAATGTAACTTCACATGAATGTATTAGTAAATGTTGGTAGCAATGGCAAACTGAATATTTGCCACTAAGATTGCTGTAGTGAGTCACTACCGTAAAATATTGCCTTTTCTCAGACTCGTTTTAATATTGTGTGGCAGGTTATTCAATGTGGAGACGCCATGGGGTGCCAAAAAGTTTTTGTTCTGTTTTGTTGCAAAGGCTGCTTGATCAGGTGATGGTTGTAGTTGCTTTGCTATCCTCATCTAAGTTCTAGGGAAACTTGTATAGTACCTCCCAAAAGAAAAGTTATTTTAGGTACTTCCTGAATGTGAGGTTGGGGGGGGGATGTACAGGTTATATCAGAGATTAAATGGAGGTTTAGATCGTTTTGTAGGGCATATCAAGCCAAACAGTCTTCTCGGACCAACTTGCTAGCACCTGACATTCCTTGTTCCCATTTCCCTCTCTCTGTCCTAATCCTAGCTGCTGTATTTCTTTATAATGCTACACTTATTACGCTGCCACTGAGATAGAGGAGGAGCCATAGCTCAGTGATGAAGCACATGCTTTACATTCAGAAGGTCCCAGGTTCAATCCCTGGCATCTCCAATTAAAAGGATCTGATAGATGCTGGGAAATGCTACTACCTGACCATGGAAAGCTGCTGCCAAAGAGTTTGTTCTTAATTATATTTGATTACAGTGGTACCTCGGTTTACAAACACAATTGGTTCCGGAAGTCTGTACTTAACCTGAAGCATACTTAACCTGAAGGCGATGACCTTGATAGCTTAGCCAAAAATTGTGGCCACAAGATTGCGGGTAGCCTGCAGGAAAGGGTGCTATGGAGTGCATGGGATTTGGCTGCTGTTCAGAGTTGCATAGTGTCTCTCCACAGTGGTAGTGAAGGAAACCTTCTGCTTCCCTTTCCTGTGTGGGAGCAGGAAATAGGGGCTTGTTACTTCGTTCCTTTATGAGAGAAACTTGTTGCCGTGGTCAAGCAGTAAACAGCCCCCTAGTCTTATTGCTAAGATTGGACCTGCAGAGAGACAGGAATCACCAGTCAGTCAGTCCATCACCTCCTCAGCTTTTAGCTTAGGGATGGGGGGCTGGGAAAGTTTGCCAAATGTAACACTTTAGAACATGGGTCCCCAAGCTAAGGCCCGGGGGCTGGATGCGGCCCAATCGCCTTCTCAATCCGGCCCATGGATGGTCCGGGAATCAGCATGTTTTTACATGAGTAGACCGTGTCCTTTTATTTAAAATGCATCTGGGTTATTTGTGGGGCCTGCCTGATGTTTTTACATGAGTAGAATGTGTGCTTTTATTTAAAATGCATCTCTGGGTTATTTGTGGGGCATAGGAATTCGTTCATATTTTTTTTCAAAATATAGTCCGGCCCCCCACAAGGTCTGAGGGACAGTGGACCGGCCCCCTGCTGAAAAAGTTTGCTGACCCCTGCTTTAGAATGATCTCTCTCATACCTGAGGAGTAGCTGGTTTCTGTATTATTGTTGGATTGTTGGCTTCAGATCTGAAGAATAACTGTGCCATGTAAACAATAGGCAGCATTGTATTTAACTATTCAGTAGCATAGTAAATTATTAAGCTAGTATTAGAGGGCAGAGAATCTTGTTCATTTTATTTATTTTTCTTGTGTACCTGTTGCAGCAATATTTTCCACTAGCAGGGCATAAAATGTCATAGGGCTTTTTTGGGTAGTTTTTTAATGCGAGCTTTAAAAACACCTATTTTTTTAGGATAAGTAATTCTTCCCTCCCTCCATAAACATATGATATGTAACCTAAGCATCGTATTAATTAGTGAGATTATTCATTTGTCCGTACAGCATAGGTAACAGTTTTTGTGTGTTTCTGCCTGGCGCTTTGCTGGTCTGTGCTCTGACGAGCTCCCTCTTATTATAGTAACGTCTTCTGTTGCCAGAGTCAGGCACACACATATATATGATGCACTGAGTCCCTTTGTGTATTCAGTTTCTCCATTTCATTTAAGAAAGGGAGACATCTTGTGTATGTGGCTGTAGGCCTAAAATTGTTAAATTGGCTTTGTCAGTATTTCGGAATCTTTCCATTGAATGTCTCATACCATATTCTAAGTATATACTCATGGAATAGATAAGTAGATGCAAAACTGGGCAAAATGTATATTCTGGAAACATAGTAATAGGAAGCCACAGAAGTGGTTGATTTAACCGTACCACTTATTCTTTTAATTTCTTTTCATGTTCCCAGGTCTGCTAAAAAATAGTAAACAAAGTGCAATTTTACAACAATTAAATAAACAAATGAGAACAGTGACAGCATCATATAGTTAGTAAAACGAAAGTTATCCAAGTTTAAAATGCTAACATTAGCAATTCTCAAAAGCCTTGGAAAACAAAAGTTTTTGCTTGGTACCTAAACGATTTGCAAAACAACATCAAACCTGGGGTTATGTGAAATACATTCAACAAACACACAAGACGTAACTGGCTGTGCATTCACATAAATAATGCTCTTCTATATTTTCCACAATATCAAATATTTCTCTCATACATAATCAACACATAAAGTTCAACAAAGTAAACAAAAGTCCCAATAGATCAGTTCATTCATAAAGTCCAAATATTTGTTAGTTTCTCTTCCATGTATGTCTTTGTATATTCATAAAATCCAAATGGGAGCTTGCTACAGTTCCACAGATCTTGACAAGAATTTCTGGAATAATGGCCTTGTTTCACCCTCCTGGGCTTCGTCAGTTGTACATGTTCTAAATAATATAAATGAATACAATGTCGTATTTCAACATATTTTAACAACTAAAAATAATATAAACAATTGTACTAAAGGTGTACATACCATATGTAGTATATCAAGATTATGGATCTTATGACATAGTGGTTGCTGCAGTAAACAACAACTGTTGCAATGTAAGGTTATATAGACAGGCGCAGTACAGTATTGATTTTAGTTACAGGTGACGGCAATCTACAGCTGCAAAGTTTCCTTCTTAAAGTGACCCATTTAGCACAACAGATGTAAAACAAACTTTATCCATGCACAGGTGTTATACATATAAACATTAATAATAACTCATAAAAACAACTATAATCAATTTCAGTATGCAGACCTGAGGGATGTAAGGAATCAAGTAGAAAAATAAATCTAGTTCCTTTTTGCATGAGGATTTTTTTAGCTCATTCTACTGGACCTAGATATACCCAAATTACAAAAAATGTCATGTCCTCATCCGAATGAGATGCTTGAATGAAATGTTGTACTAAAGGAGCGTCTATTACATTTTTCCTAATCCTAGATCGATGCTCTGATATTCTTACTTTACTAGGTCTGAGAGTGTGACCTACATATAACAATCCAGTATAGAAGAGCATTATTGGAAAATATAGAAGAACATTATTTATGTAAATGCACAGCCGGTTACGTCTTGTGTGTTTGTTGTGGTACCTAAATGATGGCAATGAAGACCCCACGTGACCTCCCTAGGGAGCGCATTCCAAAGGCAGGAGCCATAACAGGAAATATTGTATTCTTGGTTGTAACCAGCTGCACTCTACAGACTTGTGGGGGCATCCTGAGAGAAATTATTCCAGTTGGTGGGCAGATTTGACACTTGGAAGCTCAGCTCTCAATGCATATCTGCTATCAATGTCCAGTGAACATCTCTCTAATATGATGTCATGCTTCTTGACGTTGCCCTGTGGCAGCCTAGCCAAAGCTTTATTTGTTGTTGGCACAGCAAGTCTTATACGGCCAGAAGTTATCTCTGTGTTTAGAACAACCAGGTTTCAACTACTATTGGCTCCATTGCCTTTTAGCATTGCCTTTTAGGAGCCAACAGATATACTAGGAATAAGAACTGATTATTCTTGCGTATCTCACTTAAATTTCATGTTGCTGTTATTTGTATAATACAGTTTTGAATCTGAAATTGTATATAGATTTGTTAATGATTCTGAATGGGTTTTGAGATTCCAGTTGCCATGATTTGAGAGGAATTGGTTTGGCACTAGGACATGGGACATGAAGCTTATTGGGAAATTATAATTTGTAGCATCTGTTTCTGCATAGAACTCTGTTTATGATTTCTCTTTTGGTTGTACAACTGTACTTGTTTTTACACATTGGGTGTGATTCTCACTGCAATTAAAGCATTTGAACTTTAATTTTAAAAAGCTAGCAATTTCCTTCAGCAGTTAGCAATGCTGTCAGCGGTTTACATACTATTTATACTGCTTGCAGCAGCTGGAAACTATATTGCTCAATAAAAGGTGCTCTATATTTCTTACTTCTAGAGATTTCTGGAGGTTCTGTCTCAAAAACCCTGAAAATGGATGGAAATTAAGAGAATGATCAGGTCATACTCCTAGTAAGAGCAAGTATTGGGATGCTCATTTCATGTTCTCTTTTTCTTTTTAGCTGAATCAGTCACCCATGACACCAGCCTCAAATGAAGGTAAATTTGGTTGAGGTGCCTGTTCTGGGAGCTTCTTTTCTCCCTAAACAGATCCTAGCTTATATTGGGATCCTTAAGCATTATCTAGGTCTAGGACAATGGACTGCTGCACTCCTGTGTAATTTACAACTTAAATCTGAAATGAGCAGGTGAGTTGTGAGAAAAGACCCAAAGACTTGCCAATAAGTGTGGTTAAGAAAAAAGTTTCCTGTCTGTCACTTTCTGTTTTAACATTCTTTTTAATCTTCTATCTGTTCCGTTTATATTTTAATGTTGACTAACTACTGAATAATCATTTTTGGCACAGTTCTGCTTGTTAACATTACTCATGCACATATGGTGACTTCTCTTAGGAGATGTGAAGAACCGCTGATCTACTCGAGCTAGATTGTTCGAGATACGTTTGGATAAGAGAACCCAAAGCTGAGCATCTTGATTCTCCTAAAATAGCTACACAAATGTGTATTTCCTTGAAGCATTTCGGAGCTGTTCCATGGTAACATAATGTTGTTGCCATTATAGTTGCCAGCTTAACCCTATTCAGAGTCTGGTCTCAATGATAGTTTTAGCCGGACAGTAGTGCTTATACAGTATGGTGAAAAGCAAGTAAAATAACACAGTAGACTGAAAATCCAGCAGATATACTCTGCGCTTTCTATGTTTCTATTAGGAAATTTTCAGATAGATCTTGTTAGTTTGGCTCAACCCTTCCTTGAGTCAAGGCCTATTTTGATTGGCATTGTTAAAACAAAAGGCATTTATTTTCTGAACTGGGATTTGCAAAATAGTTGTCTGCTTCACTGCATTTCTACTCACAGAAGAGGAACCTTACTGTCTTTGTGTGCTTGTGGCATGGACTGTATATTTACAGGTATCTGTGCACATGGGATAACTCGGTGCCATGCTGCTCTACAAGTTGAGACACGAATAAGTTCTTTCCATGTTAGTGGTGTTCTAGCACTCCAGAGAATAGAAATTGCAATGTAGAATGTGTACCACTTAAGTGTAGAACACACTCCCACCCACGCTTATCGTAAGGTTGTTGGCCAGTGTTTTATGTTGTTATTTTTTTAATGGCCTGTGTGTGTGGCTTTTGGGGAACTGTACAAAGTGCACAGCAATGTATGAAAGGGCAGTCTTAGGAGTCTTGCTCAGTAATGAGAGATTTTTGTGGTTGTTACTGCTGCATAACCGCTTAAAAATTGATGGGAGTGGGAAGAAGTAGGCTACTCAAAACAGAATGGCTCTCTGCATCTCTTCTTCTTCTTACCTAGAAACTTGGAAGAAAGTCTTCCACATTTTTGACCACATTTTAAAAGCATTTTGTCTTTACATTTAATGTAGCTCAAGAGATGAACTTGACAAGGACAGAAATTCTTTTATCAGGAAATGAAAACTGACCTGGAATGGGAAACTGCATGTGTTAGGAACAGAGAAAAGTCAGGTTTTTATTTGAACAAGGCAATCTTCAGTGTTGGATTTAGCATAAGAGAAGCCAAACCTGTTATATAGGAGCTGACGAAAGATGGATTGGAAATCAGTCTTGCTTTGCGTCGGTTGAGTTATCACACAGAAGCTGACAATAGTGTTTCAGGTTTAGTGTAGGATGACTGCATGATGTTGTTTCTAGGGAAACTGGTGGTGGGAGCATGTAAAAAGGTAAGAAAATATGTTCTCAGGACAAACGCTTAAACGAGTTGGCTTATGAGCTTTTTGTGTTTATTGTTATGCCTTTTCAGCTATTTCTTCAGCCTCCAGAGCTTTTGGGTGATGAGCTGCATTCTTCTGAACACTGTATATTAAAACACTGTATAATAAAACTGTATTCTTGGAGTATCTTCAGTGAATGTCTTTAGATATTATGAGGTAGAGAGTTAGGGGCTGAACTGTGTGGCAGCCATGTTTACTGATTATACCAAATTGTTTGGGGTGTTTAAAACAAAAAAGGGGTTACAGAGAACTCCCGATAGGATTTCTCCAAACTGGATGACTACTAGACAGTGAAATGGCAAGTTGAATTCATTGTTAGCGGATATAAAGTGATGCACATTAGGGCAAAAATAAATAAATATTAATTTCACATTTATGCTAATGGAGTGATTGATTAGGAATGGGACCTTGGAGACACAGTATCAGTGAAGGTGCAAGCCCTGTGTGTGGCAGCTGTGAAAAAAGCAGATGCCAATGCTAGAGTTCATTAGGAAAGGGATTCAAAATTGCCAGTATCATAATGGTGTTATACACATCTGTGGGGGAACCACACTTGAAATAGTCTGTACAGTTCTGGTCCCCTCATCTCGAAAAGGATATTGTAGAGCTGGGAAGGGCAACCAAATGATTAAGGGGTTGGAGATGGAAAAGGGTTAAATAACTTTTTTATTTTAAAGGAAAGATAGAGGTGTATAGAATTACCGTATGCATGATATAGAGAAAGTGGATGGAGAGGTTTTTCACCCTCAGGGGCACCCAATAAAGCTGAATGTTAGAAGGTTTAGAAAAGACAAAATCAAGTACAGGTCTTCAAATATTTAGCTAGCTTAGCTGAAATTGGGATATGTGAAATTTGACTCCTTTATTTCATATTTTACAGAAACTCATTCTCTTTTTGGTGTGATCTGGTACCTTATATGTTGCAAGTAGAACAAGAAATGTCACATTTTATAGATGGAATCTATTTAGTATAACTTAACTGATTTTTCTAGATCAGTAGTTGGTTGTACAGTATATGCCAGGGGTAGGCAACCTAAGGCCTGTGGGCCGGATGCGGCCCAATTGCCTTCTCAATGCGGCCCGTGGATGGTCCGGGAATCAGCGTGTTTTTACATGAGTAGAATGTGTGCTTTTATTTAAAATGCATCTCTTGGTTATTTGTGGGGCATAGAAATTTGTTCATATTTTTTTTTCCAAAATATAGTCCGGCCCACCACATGGTCTGAGGGACCAGCCCACGGCTGAAAATAGTTGCTGACCCCTGGTATATGCCTTGTAGTCAGTTATGAAATGTGATACATTGTTGAAGCTCCTGAGATCCTCAGTTTGTTTTTTGCAACAAGTTGGTAACTTTCCTAATTGCTTAGAAGAACTTGAAGTATGATAGTGTGCTGCAAAGGCTTAGGCACTAGATTAGTAAAATGCTCTGGATTTGTTTCCAAATACTGTAGACGTGATTATATGGCCACCTCTGTGCTTTTGTTTATGAGAAAAGAGTGGGAAGGATCCTGTACTTATTGCATGTTAGGATTCTTTTCTGGGACTATACCAGATGGTGAGCATACATTTTTTTGTTGCTGAACCACTCACCTCCCATAGCATCTCTTTCCAGGTTCCAGGAATAAGCAATTAACACAGAGAACCTCTCAACACACGTAATTATTATAAACTATTTAAATGAATGTGCCTGGAAAAATCATTGGCTCTTGGTCCTCCTAAGCTTCTGAATAATAGATGACTTGCATAGGAATATAAAATTAGTTTTCAATTTTCTGATTGTTGAGTTTTAGTAGGAACCAAACATTGTAGCCATTCTTGGGTTAGGTGTACCAATCAGTTTTTGTTTGTCAAGGTTAGATTTATTGTTAGTGTTTATTTGCTTGCTTAGGTTCAGTGTTCAGTGTCTTTGTTCAGAACCTTAGCTGCAAGTCTCTTCGAGTGCTGTGACAAGATGTACCAATGAGATCTTTTTTTTTTTTTAGTTGTAGTCATGTTGTGACATGCTCATCTCTAGTCCAGGTAGCTATCTGACAGGTGGTTGTAATTTCAGCCGCTTTGATAGAATTTCTTGCCTCTTAAGTAAATAAAAAAAGTTGTTAGATAACAGGATGTCTCTTATGATGCACGTTCTTTCAATTTTAGTAAAATATTACAGCTTGGCTGAGTTTTTATTATAGTTGCTAAAGTGGTTTTAGCATGTGTTATTTTGCTTTCCATGCAGAAGTTTTGTGACAGTTTTTTGTGACAGTTTTTTGTAGAAAGACAAACAACTATTGTTCTAACTGGACCCATTCACAGAACTATGCATTATTATTCTTCCTTCCTTTCTCACTGACTGAGTAAGCAGGAATGATGTATGTCTGCCACAAACATAGCTACTTCTCTGACGGAATTTTTTTTGGAGATCCATGGTGTGTGCCATTAGGACATTTCTCCTGCATTCCACTTTCCTGGTTGTAAACCCAATATAACTCTGCGAGACTGGCTGGTTCATTAGATAGGATTGGACTGTGACTAGGTAAACAGAGGAGCGAAAGAGTTAGGCAGCTCAATTCTATTTCCTAAAATTATTCCATAGCTAGAAATTACATGCTGAGGGTATGAACTGTGTTGTGTATGGGATAATCTCAAATGGTTGAGGTGCTGCAAAGTGTCCATGCTTTGTGCAGTCAGCTTACTTCAAATGTGAAGTATCTGCTATTTTTGTAATTGTAAAGCTAGTAAGCAATAAATGTACCATCTGACAAGTTTTATGCCAACTTTATAAATAAGCCCACAAAAGTTACTATCCTGTAAAATGTTTGTTAGTCTGCTGTGAGCTGGCAAAGGGAATTCTGGCCCCTCCTCCAGCAGTCCACTGCATTTCTAGCCAGGGGGACAGAATGCTGTATAGAAATTCTGTGTTTCTTTGCTATATGTGATTTATATTGTCTCAGCTATATGCTCAAATAACACACAACAGAACACACATATACACACCTCAGGATACACTGCAATAAGGTTGAAGGACTTGTAGCCTACATGTCTGTCTTGATCTGCCGGGGCCCACCTGTCAATCCATGTGAAGAACATACTGGCAAAGCAGAACTCTTCACCTACCCCTGTGGGTTAACTTGCCAGGTAGGTATGATTGCCCGCCTTTTCAGTCACCCGGTTCCATTGTGACATCAGATGATTGACAGGTGGGTGACCTACCTGTGCCTGTCAAAGTTGGCCTGTGTGAGGGGGAAGAGATAAAAGGTTCCCCAGCCCTGCACTGCAATGTTTTGTTGCAGGGTCACATTTTGGTTGTAACAATAGCGGCATCTGACAGCTGTGGCAAACTAGGGTCCAGAAACCACCCTAATTCCTTCCAGAGTCCAGTTTGTTGGTCTGCTTATTTTTATTACTACCATGCACCATAGCCTCAGGAGACTCTCAAAGCAGCTTGCAAAAGATTTGCCCAGTGCTATCACATTTAAAAATATTTGCACATATGGTCAGAAGCAAGGTGACAAGTTTATTCAGACAACCTTTTTTTCCTCCTTGTTCATCTTGGTAGGCCTTCTGGCCTTGTGTTGCCGGGCAGCCGGCTTGCTCAGACTCTCTGAGGTGAGTGAGGCTAAGCACCTGCTCAGGACATTATGAAGCCAAGTCTTTCCTTGGTCTTTCCTTTGTTTGATGGGAAATGGATAACTGAAGTATCAAATCTTTTTGCAAATCTTGGTTGAGAGAAGAACATTTTACACAATATTAACCTCCTAATGTAAGTTGTATGTTAAAGACTGCATACATCTCTTGCATAATTTGTTTATTTTGATTATTTATACCTCACTTTCTACAAATCAGTTAATCATGACACATGTCTTTACTTCTGTGTGTGTATTTGCAACAAGAAGCTGAGGTTGAATTTATGGTGCAGGATGACAGGCCAATTTTTTTTTAATTTTGAAGTTTGAAATAGCATTTCAGTATCTAATTCTTGCTAATATAAGTGGATGGGATGGTGCTGTGTTGGTCATACAGTGTAATGTGTGGCAGTTGGGAACAGCAATGTAGCCTAAGTTGCATGCATAAAGCCTGAATGGATATATTTCTGCAAACCAAAATGAGATAAAATGAAATGGTTGAGGCAATCAATTCTTTTGAGTGTGGGATTGCCATTTCACAGATGATTTTATGTTCAACATTTTGGCCCAAGTACTGATACCTCCCCACCCCCAAAAAAGAATTGGAAGCTTGTTCTTGAAATGATTTGATATATTCAGATTTCTAGATGCAGATTTTTAGATATTAAGCAAAGAACTGACACGAACAGAGGATTTTTTTTGGGAAAAAAAATCCCCGTCTTGTCAGCTCTGTTAAAAGTATTCTGCCCTTGGATACAAATGTTCTATTTTTATACTGCAATATGTTTTCTACGCTCAGACACCATAAAAGGCTCATCTTGATGTCAAACTAAACCATGGTTTATCTTGACGAAGATGAGCTGCAATGAGCCATAATCTTGTGTCCTCATCCCCTCTTGCACTGTGGCCACAATAATATTTTACTTCTGTTTCTGATTAACAGCCACTTGCTTCATCTGAATGCAATGGACTGTGGTTTAATTTTTGCTATGGCTTGTTTGAAACAAGCCAACTTCAAGCCGTAAATTATGTAGCTGGCTTGTTCAACTAGCCATATTTAATCTTAACTACAGTTTAGGCTTTGGATGTAAAGCTAAACTGCAGTTTAATCAAAAACAGAAGCAAAAGCCTCTACTGTATTCTACCCTGAGGGAGGAAGTGAATACACGTGTGATGTTTGCTGTGGCTTGTTCCATTATAATAAACTATGGTTTGTCATGATGTCTTAAACAGCTTGGAATCCAAGAATCTGGGCATAGCTGTAGGCAATTTGAAGATTAAAGTAACTCCTCTTTAATATTTGCATCATACGTCCAAGATCTCTTTGTTATGCTCATCATTAGGCCTTTTTTTAGCCGAGAATATAGTTTGATATACAGTAATGTATATATTTCTGTTTTAACATAGTTTTCACTGCATTTTATTCATTCTTTTTAAAAAGAATACTGTGTTGTGTTGTTGGCAGAGCTGGTGATTATTTGAAGGACTGGCAAATGTATTCCGGAGTGGAAAATGGCAGTATTCCACCAACTTCGTTAGAGAACTAACTTATCCAAACAGAGGTAAAGTGGAACACAATATGTGCTGTTAAATGTTTCATGTAAATGAGGACAAGTTAAACAATGATGACTTGGTAACCCGTAGTTTATTCTGGTGGTGTTATGTGATAGATATTCTCTTATTTTCTTATGCTTAACTTTGCCAGTGTTTACAAAAGACCAGTTCATACATATGGCTTGATTTCTTTTCATATTATTTGTCTCACAGTTTAATGTGTGAGCTTGATTTCACTGAAATCGCTGAGTTTGAGTTGATGTGCAGGTGATTTTTATCTATTGGGTTGGGTCCAGAGTTCAGCACTTATAATGGGACTGGTATGAGGTCTGTTTGTGGTAGTTGCCTCTATGTGATTATTCAGAACCCCCTTTCACCACACCACAGCCGAACTGGTACAGCCAAGTCCCTTAACCCTTAGATAATTCCCAGGGGGTGGGGACTGCTCTGGGAAGGAGGTAAGAGAAGTCAGTTGCTAGACCCATTTTGCACACTTAACTCTAGATCCAGCTCACAATATTTCATCTACACAGAAGCAAGTTGCCTTTTGATGCTGCAGTTATCGAGTGATGAACATGCATATGTGAACCACTTTGCAGCACAGGAAATAGGGGCAGCTCAGCTAGTCGAAATCTTAGTACATGCCAAGAACATAAAAAAAGAGAAAATAAGAGGAGAAGGGGAAGCTCACAGGACCACAGAGGTCACCCTTGGGAAGAAATTCAGGGAAACAAAACCCCATGAAGAATAGGGACACAATGGAAAGGCTGCATGGGCTCCACATATATGGTTCTAAATCAGTGAGGTAACAGGAAGACCCCAGAAAGGAATTGGCTCCATCTTGTCAAAACTCGCTATATTTTCAACCTATTGTCTTAAAACTGGCATTGTTTTGATATCCTGTCTATCTCTTACAGTTTAGTTCTCTTTCCCCCCCTCCCCCTCCCCCTTGACAGGCGTTATTCAGCCAAAGGGTCTGTAGGTACAAATATATATTTTGCTGAATTTCCACTGTAAAATGTGAATGTGGCATACTACCAAGGAAGCAATAACATTAACACCTTGGCAAGATAAATCACAGAGGTTTCTTATGAACCAGCATTCTCTACAGTTCTTGACCTCTGCTTCTACTATCCTCCTTCCCCCCTACATATATATTAATTTATAAAGGAAATTCTTGTCTGTTTGTTTAAAAAAAACTCCAGTAAAAGCAGCATTTGCCATTATAACCACTCTAATATAGGATCTCAATTATTTCTTTTCCCAGTCACTTAATAGTTGAGTTGTTGTGGGATTTCACATCCCAGACCTTGAGTGGCATAATTCTTCAAAGTAGTCTGCTGCTTTCGACTCATTGTGGAAAGGCTTCTCCCAGTGCTTGCCTCTTGCAGGGGATCATCACAACTACACAGCAACAAATGGGAAACTTTAGTTTTATTACTAGTAATAGTACTGAGTGTCAGGCTTATTACAAAAATAAACTGTTTATGAATGTGAATAGCTGGTTTTAAGACTTGAAACATTTAGTTCATGTCTGTTATTTGCTGAACAGAAGTTTCACAACGCCTCAGCAACAAATAGAGGAAATAGGTATTACAACTTTTTTTTTTTTTTTTTACTTCAAGGGGCTTTTGAAAACTGTTTTCGTTTGTTCCATGGCCAGGATTATCATTAGAGGATGCTATTGTTCCATGATACAGTTCAGCTTGTTCTGATTCTATTTTCTTTGTTCTCTTATTTGGTAAGAGAACAAGCACAAGTTGTCTTGAAGTATCTCATTTTCCTTTCTCTTCTCACCCCACCCCCACCCTTCAGGCACTTAAAAGCATAATCACATATTAATCATTAAGAAAGAAGGTGAAGCTTAAAATAACATGCAGTTTGCTTGAGATACAATTGCACTATGGGACATTAGAAATCTTTCTTTTTAGTATACCTTGTATACTGTGCACTGTGCTTCATTGCTGCTTTCCCTTTCAAAGGTGAAAAAGGAGTAAAAGTTGTAAGAAAATGCTTGGATCAGAACGTGGGGTTGTAGAAGAATGGCTTTCGGAATTCAAGGTAATCAAATGTGTTTTTGTTTGTTTTGTTTTTATAAAAAAAGGTTGATATGTTTTGCAACTTCCTAGTGCATCTGCTGGATGTAAGGTAGCATTGCCCCCTCCAAAAAAGAAAACACATTTCTCCCCACCACCTCAATAGTCTGTTGCAGTCATCTTCAACATTGTCACAAACAGGGGCTACTTTTAACTGAAACACGTATTTGGGGACCCATTTCCTAATCTCTTACCATATATTTGCATGGTGGTAATGCAACCCACCTTGGATTAGACCATGACCCACTAGGGAGTGGGTCCTGACCTGCCAGTTGAAGACCAGTGGTCTGTGGAGTGCATGGAGGATCTAGGCCTGGATTGCCTTAACTGGATTGGGGCCAGTGCATTTCTTTCTTTCTAGTCAGAGAGGCCAGTGTTTATAAGCCACCCATTTTTGACACTGCTATATTTCTTCTCCTAGGCATTACCTGAACTGCAAATATCCAGTTATGCAGCAACACTTCACCGGAAGAAAGCATTGGTTCCAGCTCTTTATAAGGTCATTCAAGATCCAAATAATGAGGTATGAGACAGCCAAATTACCCTTCGTACAAATAATGTTGTTTTAAGAGTTTCCTAATTGCCGTTCCGTTACCTAACTAGTATGAGCAAAACTCTTGTTTCCATCTATCCTGCATTAGTCTGCTTCAGTGGTCTTTGACAGTTACAGAATGTTCTCTAATTGAGCACAACCATATTCAGAGTATTTTATCGTGTTCCACATTGCTGCATTCCACAAAAGAGTTCTGTAAAATAATTGTTTCTTCTTAAACCATTTTTATAGACCGATATGTTAATTATTGGCAAATTGTCATTTTAGAACTGATTGTTTGTACAATGTTCCTTGGTAGACGATATATATATATATATATATATATAATATCTGGGGTGTCTGTGCTGGGGTTCTTTGTCTTCTCTAGCTTCTGGAGCCTGTCTGCCACCAGCTCTTTGAACTCTATCGTAGTTCTGAGGTTCGTCTCAAACGGTTTACACTGCAGTTCTTGCCAGAACTAATCTGGGTTTATCTGCGTCTTACTGCCAGCAAAGACAGACAGAGTAATGGTTGCATTGAAGCCCTGCTTTTGGGGATTTACAACTTGGTAAGTAAGACTGATGAGAAAATGGTTGAAAAGTGCTTTGAATTTTTCAATCAGTACAGTACAGAGTAAAACAAAATCAAGACACCACTCTTTCACGATAGGCTATAAAGTTTCCAAAACACATTGGACTATTTTTATAGGATCAATTCTTATTAAAAATTAGGCTGTGACTTCCCCTACCCCAACTTTTTGGGAAATGCTTTAAAGGAGTGCATATCCTGCTTCTGTCTTTGAAGTTTAGTCCAGACCTAGACAGGGTGATTCTGGTTAGTACAACTGCTGATGAAGGAAAAGGAGTTCGCATTTCCTTAGATTGGATGGCATTCCCTTGAAATTCTTAATAGACTATTTTGACCCTTTTACAACCTCTAAAGCAGCTCTGTATACTTTAGCTGCAAGAAAACTCCAGATGAAAGAAATTCAAAGGATCAGGGCAGTTAGCATAGGGAATTCTTAAACAAATAATAGACATTTAAAGGATTCTATTGTAATCAGAAAATGTTTATTTTTAATTGTATTTTATTATAATCTTTCTATGGGGATTTTATGTGGAAACCTCTCTGAAAGTTGTCAGGCCAAACAGCTACGGTGGAAAGTTCAGCTGACAAATAATGTTTTCACCACTGTCTATTATTTTTGTAACAGCCTCACTTGTTTCTGTTTCATATGCTAGTCATTAACTTTATAGCCATAAATACTTAAGATATCCTAGTACAGTACTAAGGTATCATCTCATCTCATATATATGAGCTTGCCTTCTCAATGGGATCAGTTGCAGAGGCTTTCCTTTGCACCTCACCAATATCAGAGGTGTATGATGGGAACATGGTGCTCATGTCTAGTTTTGGGGTCCTGCCTCATCCCCTTTCTGACTGATCAACATCTCATGAATAACCTTTATTTCTGGCACGTATTTAGCTTGTCAAGCTGATGGTGCTTTCATTGGCTTTCCAGAGGATTGGTTTTTAATGTGACTTTGTCTAACAGATTGGCCAGTTCTGTCTTCTGGATGGGGCTGCACTCTCTGAAGGTACAAGTTTGTAGTTTGGAAGTGCTCTTGGATCCATCTTTGACCCTTGAGGCTCAGGGGGCTTCAGTGGCTAGGAGTTCCTTTTTCCAGCTATATCCAGAGAAGGATAGCATGCCCACAGTAATTCATACACTGGTAACTTCAAGACTTGATTATTGCAATGTGCTCGATGTGGAGCTATCTTTGGGCCTGGTTTGGAGGCTCCAACTGGTACAGAATGTTGTCGCCAGGTTTTGGTGGGGACGGACCTACCGCCAGTGCTTGTACCAGTGCTTGTACTGGCTGCCCACGTTCTACATGACAATGTTCAGTGTTCTTGTATAGATTTACAAGACCCTTAACTCCTTCCCAGCTGAGATTAGACAGGGACCTGACAAAGAATTTTCTATTCCAGCAGCCCTTTTCAGGAAGTTCTCTGTTTTTTGATTAACTTTAATTGATTTTAGCCATGGTATGCTTCGAATTTTTCCGTGTATACCAGTGACTAAGCGATATTTAAATAGCTCAGATAACTAAATTACGCTAAATCTAAAAAAATTACACCCTGTCAGAGCAGCTTACAAAATTTGTAGTCGGACAGTCTTACAATCTAAACAGATGTGACACACAAGGAAAAGAGAGGTGGAGGGAGGAGAGGAGAAGCAAGCTCAGGCGCTAGTTTTTTAATCACACTATATATATTTTTTTACATAGAGTTTGTCTTTCTAGTGGAGCAACTCCCCCCTGAAAAAACTCCCCCCACCCACCCAGCACTGTTCATTAGATCTGGGAGCAGAGCAGGTGACAGTATCTGGGCCAAGAAGGCAGGGCTGCTCCTTGAGTACTCTTATCTATTGTTCCCTGTCTGCTTTTAAATGTTTAATTGTTTGTTCTCCCATTTTATTGTTTTTAATATTTGTTGTAAGCTGACCTGACTAAATGGGAAGGTGGGGTATA